>NW_027271887.1:0-600000 GCF_040938485.1 Diadema antillarum
AGCAATAGCATTTTTAGCTGATGAACAAGTACTTTCACATGGTATCCTGTACACTTCTATGGAAGAAAACTGCTATACCATAAGTTAGGTTTGTGTAGCAGTGGTGTAAAAATGATTAGCAAGTTGCGATGCGATACCAGGAAAAATTATTCCCTGTTTATCTTCCATTCTTGAATTTGTATTTTTAAGATAGAGGGCAAAAGATGTAGAAAAAAACTTATCCTAGATTGTTAAGGATATGTTTTATTTACGTGTGTTTATGACATATTCATAGTAACCACATTAGCAGGAGAATACTTTTTCTTCCAAAACATTTATTCGGTCTTGTTATTCTTGGTATGTGATTATTTTTTAAACAGAGGAAAGCCTGACTACATCAAGAGAACCAGCCAGATTTTGAAGGAGAAATACCAGAGTGACATTCCTCCAACACTCTCAGAGCTGATCAAGCTACCGGGAGTAGGACCGAAGATGGCACACATCATCATGGACGTTGGCTGGCACAAAGTGACCGGCATTGGTGTGGACACCCACGTGCACCGCATCAAGTAATCAGGCTCCGATGGGTGAAGAAATCTACGACGACACCAGAAGAGACGAGGACATCGCTTGAGGAGTGGTTGCCAAGGTGCAACATCAAAAGCAATAATTTTTTATTTTAAGCAATATTTCCTGTTTCAAATGCGTGACTTTAAGTTAGCATATTCATAGCATGCTCACATAAATTTTGTCCCACTCTACTTTTCTCCCCCTTTTTGATGAAAGGAATATTTAGTGAGCCAATCATCTTCAAAAGAATGATATAGTTTTGGTTGAGATGGGGCTTCAGGTTTCCACCCCTTTGTGAGATAATGAGAAATCACTTATGAAATATGAAAGAGCATATTATAAGAGGATTTAAAGTGTATTTGACGATAATTGGTTTTGAAATGGCTAAGATATCATAATAAAAAGATCCTAATAAAGGGTGGGACCCACCTTTTATTAGGACCACATTTTTTTAACTTTGTTTTTGATATCTCAGTCATTTCAAAACCAATTTTAAACTTTTAATTCCTTTTAGGACTGTATGCTCTTTCTAATTATCTCACAGAAAGTTAAAATCTGAATTCCTCCCTCCCAACCAAGACTATACCATCCCTATAAGGATGGGCATGGAGGAGAATGTGTCATAAAATTTTCTGTGATATGCACTCTGTGAATGCCCCAAAATGCCAACGCGTTTATGAAAGTGAACATTATGTAGTATGTGTAGGAAGTGCACACTTTTACATCAAAAGTGCTTAGCTGCAGTGGCCCCCCTTTCTTTTTCGTTTAAAACAAAAGAAATAAAAGAAAAAAAATGAAACCTGGAAGTGGCACCAGAAATATTAGTTGCGCCCCCCCCCCCCTTACAGAATTCCTGGATCCTCCCCTGTAGCTGTACATACGGTTTACATTGAAATAACTGGAATTCGAGATCAATCAATTCAGAAGTTCAGTAACTGTATGTCTTCCTCTCCTTTTAATGTAGAGTTGAGCCAAATTCGAAGCAGGGAGCGAGCTTCTAGCTTTCTCTGTTCTAACCCCATGTGTATCAAGATAGTGGAAATTAGCTTGTTACTTCCATTATAAAAGCCATGATGCTTAGAATACATTTAAAATGACTCTTTCTTGTTGCACAAAATGCAAAGAAATGTACGTACACGCTTGTAAAGGAAGAGAAGAGATGGAAACAAAATCTGGAAACAGAAGTGACTTTAAACAAATTAGGCAAACTTTAAAAAAAAAAGAAGAAAAGATATGTATGTCGTACGATAGCACTCTCCCTTTCCATGTTGCAGAAGATGGTATTGTATGGTATGCCAGTAGGCCCTGTACCCAAAAAGTTACATATAATGAGAACTTAGATTTACTGGTGTCAAACTTCAGGTTTTATTTATATGGGTATGTGTACTTTTTGGTTCCTAATCATATATGCCTCTTTCTTGTGCGCAGAGATTTATGGAGCGAAGTGAATGTTCTGCTGGTTGGATTTGGTCAACAAACATGCTTGCCAGTCGGACCAAGATGCACGGAGTGCCTAAATAAAGACTGTTGTCCTTTCGGCAAGCAAGAGATTCGACGAAAGAGCCCTGTGAAGAAGAAGTGACCCCTGCGCTAAGGCTGTGGTATGAGTCCTATCGTAAGTCCGAACCAAACTCGGAATGTGATGGTGATCAGCTGCGATGGCATTTTTGCAACTATACATCATTCCTGTCCTGATGGTTTAATGGATGATGCCCTATTCATTATGTATATTCATTATGTACTTTAAAAAAAAAAGACGAGTGTGTGACTGTAAATGTGACATTGAGATGCAACTGTTACGTTGGTGTGTGATTTCGACTGTGACTTTTTATGAGTAGATATGTACACATGCTGGCTATGCTTTGTATGATCCCAAGTGCAGCCAAGATTGCGTTAGTGAAAATTCTTCCCAGTTTTCCTCCAAATGTTGTTTACTTTATGCTGTAGTTAGACACAACAATTTCTCACAGAACAGTCAAAGGGAGATAAGTATGCATGCATTATCATTCTCATATCTAGTTTCAGTCGAGTAGACTCAAGAAAGAATGATCTAGATATCATTATTTTGTTAACAGCATTTTCACATATATACAAATTCTCAGGCTGATGTGTAAATTTCAT
The DNA here is from genome assembly GCF_040938485.1 of Diadema antillarum. Taxonomy (NCBI): domain Eukaryota; kingdom Metazoa; phylum Echinodermata; class Echinoidea; order Diadematoida; family Diadematidae; genus Diadema; species Diadema antillarum. The sequence continues at coordinate 2,671 of NW_027271887.1, forward strand.
GAATAGTGATGAACAGAACCTTGAGTTTAGTTTAGTTTAGTTAAGTTTAGTTTGTTTTAGTGTAATTTGTTTTGTTTTGTTTACTTTTGTTTAGTTTAGTTTAGTTTAGTTTAGTTTAGTTTAGTTCCGGTAGATTTTGGAAAGGGATGTCTTCTGCAGTTCATTTGAACTTTGCAGTAGACAAATAAGGTTCTTGACTGACAACTCATCAAGTGAACATCATGCAGTATTTACAAGAAGCACAACTTCTCCGATAGGCCCATGCTGTTGATATTAAGTCAGTGGTGATACTCACATTTTCATTGTGAAGTGGATGAGTGTGTGCCACAGTGATTTCTACCCTTGCAGATATGAAGCTTCTGCGTCTAACGTCAATTTATTACTCCTTGAATGAATCGTGAGATATTTGTAAAATATTAGACCAACAATCATGCATATTATGCCAAACAAGTTAACATTGCTGCATGACTTTCTGTCCATGACAGGAACACGGCGTTGGTTCAATTCAGTCAGTCCATAGCTCGAGGCACAAATTTGTATCAAGTTTGTGTGGTGCAAGGTCATGTATTGCTGGTATCCAGTGATATCATAAGAGCAGCCCTCCCTACAATTAGAGATCCCTATAAAATTTTTTTTTTTTTTTTTGGTTAATCCACAAAGCATGACCTGTCATGAAATTTCAAATCACATTTTTTACAAGTGCTATGCGAAACAGTGATGTTTGTTTGACTTCTTTTGAAGTTATGTGTGTACCTTGATACTCAAACAATAACTCATTCTTGAAATGTAGGATTAGTATACAAATAATACACAGGTGAGAGTGCGTTAGTGGAGATGTAGCGCACTCGAGGGTATTTACAATTGTGAAACATGCACGAGGCGAAGCCGAGTGAATGTTGCACTACATTGTAAATACCCGAGTGAGCTGCATCTCCACTAACGTCACAAACTCAAACCTGTGTATTATTTGATTTATAAAATGGGTCGAAAACTAACAGCATTTTTCATGTACCTCTGTGGGTCAATACCAGTCAGCTACATGTAACACTCGCTCAAAAGTCAAGATGTCCGAAGATGTTCGTCCCAAACATTTACGCACGTCGCACTCGGAAATCCCGCACATATAAGTACTGTACGATACGTATAAGAGTATACGTACGCCACATGTTATGCACAAGAAAGGCCGGCTGGCAGCCCGAACTAGAAGTTATTTACAGGATTGACAGCGCGTATAGTAGCGCGCGACGCACTTGTAACAACTGATTGAGTGTGCACTGCTAGTGTAAACATTGTGACGTCAGTGACTTTACGCTTTTTTGCACGGCTGGCCGGCCCGTGCATGTTAGTAAGAAATAAATGCACGCACACGTGACTCATTTCAGCGCTTCCAATTGGCTACATTCTTGAACCCATTTTATAATTGGTTGTATCAGATTTCTGTTCATTGGAGCCTTTTACCCTGTTCTCAGATGGGATTCCTCAGTATACAATCATGCTGTTTCAAACTGTCCCTGGTAGCAATTGAAGTTAACCAACATCACATATCCTCTTTGCAAGTTGTTCCTGTTACCATACCTTTTTCCAGTGAAATATGCCATCTTTAGTCACTTGATAGGCTGTGTTGTTCCCAGTGACATGACTCTCTCTAAGTACTATGTACTGGTCATCCAAAGAGGACATATTGTCATATTCTGTCATTATTGCAAAAGCTGGTCTACAAATCATGCTTTTACTTCTATTCAAAGTCCTCCTGAGTGTATTATGTCTGAACTTTATTATCTAGATAGCTAGTGTGAGCTCCTTTTTTCAGCTATCAGTCTTGCTATATGAAATCTATGACATGAAACTGTGTGTCCATTCACCACTAGAGGGCAGTAACATACTAAATGCTTGCCTTTGCATTGTGAAGTACCGGCACACTCTCACAAGAAAAAAAGATTTAGATTGGGAGTAATGTTTTTCTCTTCAATTTATGGCACTTTTTTTATATCTTGTCTCAGTCAAGTAGAATCTGTGTGATGAAGCTGCCTTTTCCGATGGCAACAGAGCAACTCATGATAATTCAGCAGTTCTCATCACCAAAGCTATGCTCTGTGTGTGTCAAGGACACTGTTTATGCTTACAAATCCATCTTCCTATTCTCTTCTCACTGGACTGTTTGCCCAATTAGTCTTAGGCCAAGACTGATTTTCGGCATATTTCTTCAAATATTCATCCACGTTATCCTTCCCTTCCACCATAAAGGAGGAAGCATAAGGGACAGAGCCCAGTGATGGCTGTTTTCGTGATCAGTACTATCTGTACTCTCAGAAAGTCTACTTTGATTTTGGATACGAGCCAACTTGAGTTTTTTTTTCTCCAGAATTCTCTCTTCCTGTTTCCAATCTTCTCTATTTTGTCTTTCTCATCTTTATTCCTTTCTTCCATCTTTTGGCTCTGTTGCCTTTCTTTTGTTCTTTTATTCAAAGGTTTGCCTACAATTTTTATCCTACATCTTCTGGGTCCTCTCATCACACTCCCTTGTTGACGTTGAATTTCATCGTTACCCCACCAACTCCACACACCTGGCAGAGTAAAAATTCAGTCTGCATCATGTTAATAGTGTAACAGTATATGTAATCATAACCATATACCAATGTGGGGTGGCGATCTTCCAAGATTTTTTCCTCTCTGCCACCAAACAGTAACAAGGCTAGATCTCTGTATTATAAACGGTAGCTCAGTCAATCAAATCTCATCAAATATCACTCATTTGAAGGTAATGCTGCCACCAGGTTTGTTGAGGTAAACCACGCCTTGTTAAAAACATACCAGTAACTTCCTTATTTGTCAGCAGAACTACAGAGAGAGAGAGAGAGAGAGAGAGAGAGAGAGAGAGAATAACTAGAATCTATTCATAACAAACACTGGCCAATTGGAAAGCTCCTTTTATAAGTGCCTAATCAACCCTGAATGCCACTGTCACACTGTATTTGCTATTGGTTGAAAGTGCATACGTATGCAAATGAGATAAGTGACTTGACCGCCAAACAGTCCTACTAAGCCATTTCTACTAGCACTTGAATGCAGTGAGTCTCGTGATTTTGCACCAAAATCTCCTGTATCAACAAGACTTCTATGCCAAGTTTCCTATCAATCTCGTCATTCAAGCCTTCAGCATACTATAGGTGATTTAATAATTCGATATTTAGTGTCTCTGTACATAATCGTGACTATCAGAATAGCTAGTGTGGATATTCAAATACTGCGAGTCAGCTGTGCACGTTTCGATCATTGCACCACAACACTCCATACAGCGACAAGTTCTCTACACGTGTTTCCAGCACACACACGGTCAGACTGGCATGCTAAGTATTCTCAACCACTCTCGAGCATAAGTTCAGCATCCGAACTGTCATACTACATTTCACTTGTAAATTGCGGCACACACACTTTGGCATTCCTACTGTGTATCCTAACTACAGTTGAACCTCTATCATCCGGCCTCCCTTTATCCGGATCTCTCTATTATCCGGACGCAATCTCACCGTGATTTTTTAAATCTTTTTTTAATAATTACGGGAGGAAAGGGGGATTCCCAACTCCTTGAGAACTCCTACACAAACACACATTAATTACATATACTTGATACATTTCTTAATAATTATTTAGGTAAATCATCCCCAGAATTTATAAAAGAAAATGATTTCATTCTTGCAAACACGAACCTCTGTTTTGGGGTCTGTTACTGAGTGTAACAATGAAAAGGTTGCAGTATACACATAGCTACATGTGGTACTACAATGGGCTACATCAGTACATGTGTATGTATATGTACATGCATAAAGCATTGAGTCTCCCGTATCCGACCAAATCCCTTATCCGGATGAGCCCCGGTCCCGACTTGTCCGGATACGAGAGGTTCAACTGTACTACAATGTAGTAATCCCTTCTCTCTCAGTAACAAAGTTCTTATCAAACTGATCACTTAAACTGGCTCGAGCGTCGATGTCTGGTTCGTTTGTCCCCAGTATATGGATGCGGTTGCAGTATGATGGTCTTGTACTTTCTAAGATTGTGGTTACTGCTACTCTTAGACTAATTCACACATCACAACTGCAACCACAGATCACTAAGCAGACTGTCAGTCATTTGTCACACAACGCTTGACTGTCCTCGTGACTTAGTCTGTACGAGCAGGAATCGAATTCACAACAAATCTGAACATTTTAATTCCATAACTTCTATGTACATTCTCGCAATGGTGTGGTTACATACTATGTATACTCTGTACACTTTACAGTATTGTACAGTTCAAACACTTACACAGTATTTGAACCCATTTTAGGAAATTTACTGCCGATATTTTATACTCTGTACCCCAGTTCTTACATTTCTTACCTTTTGGAGAAGTATGAGTGCAGTTCTTTACTTACATACTAATTTACTAGACCACCTTTCTATGTATTATGCTACACTCAGTGTGAACTTATATTTATCAACTTTTGATTATGGTGTCCTACTTAAATTGAATAACCGGTCCTCCATTGTAGATGTTACTTCAGCTCAGTTCCTGGCGTTTGTCTCCAAATCTACAGACTGCAAGCAGTCTTCCCTGGTTTTCTCCTTTATAAAGCACGGCTCAATAAAATACGCATATAACACGAATAAATAACACCATTTTTCTGCTAGTCTCATGACAACATCTGGATCTCACCCCGCTGGGATTTTAACCAGCACACACTCCACAGATACATTTCTAGGCCCTGTCAATAGTTCCTTGCAAGTCCTGCACTCACTCTGTCAGTGTCAGACCCTGCAACCTAGGTATCTCACTGCCCGGTACTGGGTGATAGCATAAACATCAAGTGGGTCACACTCCTACCTATCACTGGTGGGACGCAAACACCGCTTTCAAATAACCATCTTCTGACACTAAATCAGCACCTCGACCTTTACTGTGCACTAGTCAGGCCTGCCCTAGGCACACTCGATTTTGACACTTGTTGTCCCCGCCGAACGAGTTCGAGCAGGGGACTATGAAACGGGCTCCGTACGTGTGTGTGTCCGTGTGTCCGTCCGTCCGTCCGTGCGTCCGTCCGTGCGTCCGTCCGTGCGTCCGTCCGTGTGTGATCAAAATCTTCAATTTGCTACTTCTCTGTCATTTATGAGCCAATTTTGATTCTGTTTGCTTTATATGATAGCACTACATGGGAGCTTTGAAACTTCTACACAGAATTTCAGTCGTGACCTTTGACCTTAACCTTTGACCTACAGATTGTACATTTTGCTACAAAATGCTACTCCTTCGCCATTTCTAACCCGATTTCGATTCCGTTTGCTTTATGTGATGGCACTAGGTGAGGGCTTCAAAACTTCTACACAGAATTTTGACCTTTGACTTCTTTGACCTTTGACCTTGATTTTTTGACCTATATTGTACATTTTGCTACAAAATGCTACTCCTTCGCCATTTCTAACCCGATTTCGATTCCGTTTGCTTTATGTGATGGCACTAGGTGAGGGCTTCAAAACTTCTACACAGAATTTTGACCTTTGACTTCTTTGACCTTTGACCTTGATTTTTGACCTATATTGTACATTTTGCTACAAAATGCTACTCCTTCGCCATTTCTAACCCGATTTCGATTCTGTTTCCTTTATGTGATGGCACTAGGTGAGGGCTTCAAAACTTGTACACAGAATTTTGACCTTTGACTTCTTTGACCTTTGACCTTGATTTTTTACCTATATTGTACATTTTGCTACTAAATGCTACTTCCGGCGGGGACATATATTACGCACCGCGTAATTTCTACTTTTCCTTGTTAAATTTACAACAAATAGTAATGAGTGAAAGGACACAAACACAAGGAGGGAAAAGGGGGGGGGGAGGAAAGAACACCAGCTTGCCATGACCACATCATACTAGGACATCAATCGCCAGATTGCAGCTAAGCCCTTGTAGTTAGTGCTGACAATGTCAAATATTTCTAAATCACCCTTCATGACCCCCTATCCCAGGGTCCCAGAACCTGCTTTGCATCATCGCCATCTCTGATTGCTCTAACTTTGCCTCAGACTGTGTAAGAGTCAGATCACAAATGTAACATCAAGACATCAAAGATGTACAGAGTCAAAGATCATCATCAAAATTGTCAGCCAGGGTTAAAATTCAAGCTTCCCGGGCCTCTTTTATACCCCTTGACCCTGAGTCCTAAAGTGCAGACAGTATGACTCTGAACGCTGATTGGCTAAAAGTTTTTTTGTACCGCACAGCAGTAAATTTGATTGGGAATTGCACTGCAGCGACCATTGTTTGCCAGGGAGTTAACCTGGATACAACAAAAATTACGCTATCATCTTTGGACATTACACTTGCAAAGCAAATTCTGGCTATTCACCAACTTATTTCTCTTCAATATTAAAGGTAAGCAGTGAAATTACACATTTTCTAATGTCTTTTCTCGTACGTGAATACACTCGATCTTAGCTCAGTCCAACATGTACGATTCTATGTTTTGTGACTGAGCTATGATTAATCTTGTATACCAAAATGATCTACAAAAGCCAAAATCTATGTCATTAATTCTGAATACGTCTGTTGGCGTTCTATGATATGGTCACTATGACATACACTGTGCAATTGTCTATTGTAACCTGGCTAACGTCTACACATTATTATTTACGTGTGCATCCTGCTAGTCTTATATCATCACTTTTCATTGTTTATTACACATGTTCTTTAAATAGTGTCGTAGTCCGGCTTTCATGTGGGACGGTAAAACCACTACACTTTCACTCTCATGTAGGATATATCTGAATAATCTGAATTTATTTACAATCTTATAACAACAAAATTTGGATGAAAACTTGTAACACAAAGACTTCTAAGATAAAGACCGCATCCACTAAAAGACACCTCATCCACTAAAAGATGACATCCACCAAAAGACTGCATCCTTTATAAGACTGTGTCCTCATAAGAGACAACCTCTAAAAGAGACCCCTGTGAGATTTAAAGAAACCAGAAACAGGGCAAAGAAACAGCACGACAATACGCTAACAGTATTGATTTCTTTGTACATACAATTTCACTAAAACAATATGAAACTTATCCTTTCTTCTCAGTGAGATATTCAATGCATCAACAATCAACATTGCTTCCTTTGAATTATTAATTTCTAAATGCGATCAATACTGTACAAAATTTCACAATAACATGCTTTGATATTCTGCATTCTGTCAAGAAAGTAATTTCCTGACTCACCCAACTGTCTCCTCATCGCTCTGGTTCTCCAACCAGCTGAGTGAGTAACCCAAGTCCTTTATCTACACAGTTCATGTCACACTCTATTCTTCTTTCATTTCACACAGGTCTGGTTCTGGGTGAACAATGTCCACGGTTTCCCCCAGGAGCCGGGTCTCTCCATGTGCTTTAACATATACCTTGCTCCTGATTTCGATGCGAGTGATTACCCAGATTCCCTTACATGGCTTCTTCAGGAGTATTGTTAGTTCATCATAGCTCTCGTTGCGAAGATCGATCGTGTACTTCCTGGATGTCTGTGGACTGGACTTTGTCGGGGTGCTCAAACTATCATTGCAGTCCTCATGAGTGATGCGCTTATCCATGGAGTCATCACCCTTGGAGGTGTTACTCTCGTCATCACTTGAGTTGCTGCCCTCTTCACCATTGGAGTCGCTGCCCTTGTCATCATTGGAGTGGCTGTCAGAGTCGTCATCATTATTGCCGCTGCCCTCGTCATCACTGGGGTTGCTGCCCTGAGAGTTGTCGCCCTCCCCGTCACTTCCATCGCTGCTAGTGCTGTCACTGAAGATCTCCTCCCACTCACCTCCGTCTTCTACCTCAACTGTTGGTACTTTGTCTTCACTTCCCTTGCTCTCTTTTTCCTCCTGCTGGTCTTATAATTACAATACCTGTGTAGTATACAGGCAGCTCCTCAACACTGATGACGATCAGGGTCAAGTGATGCAGCTAGTGTACTCATCAAAGTGCAGTTGAATCGTTCAACGAAGCCGTCTCCCTCAGGATGGTAAGGACAAGTTTGGGTTTTCTTCACTCCTAACAGCTTATATACTGCCATTCTGGTTTCACATCATTTGTTCTTTACATCTCAACACATGTTTGATGTCAGCATCTTGCTGTTGTGCTTGTCTTATTCTCTCAAACGTCAAAGAGGGAAGCAAAGTAATTGCAGCAACTCTCTCTCTGTCAACTCAGTATCTACATCAAAAGCTGTATCCTCAGCCATCGTTCATGAATAACTTGTATCTTCAGGATTCTTGAAATTGAGTAACCATGTCAGTGCGCCATGATCTGTTCGAACTTGGACTTCTTGACCATAGAGATAATGTCGGAAGTGCTTTAGAAAGTGAACGATTGCTAGCAGTTCTCGTCGCGTCACGCAGTAGTTTTGTTCAGCTCGATTTAAAGATATAATATAAAGTTTTGGTACCTCAAAAGTTTCCCTGAGTTTCCTTGTCTTAGTTTGTGTTTCAGTTTAAAGTACCTTTCATTTATAACTAACACTGTGAGAATTACTCGCCCCAAAGTGCTCTCATGTCTTAGAAATCATGCAATAATGGTTTCGTACCAGAGCAGAGGGGCTCTGAAAAATTCAAACAAGCCGTTAGTTTGACTCGACGTGGTACCGCGACAATCAATATACACATATTTTATGAAACCATTATTGCATGATTACTAAGACATGAGAGCACTTTGGGGCGAGTACATTGTAAGTCTCACAGTGTTAGTTATATGAAAGGTACTTTAACCTGAAACACAAACTACTGTAAAAGTGGATATTTTCGCGCGACTAATTTTTCGCGCTTGGCCGGGTGAGAAGATTTTCGCATGTTTTTAATTCTGCGGAATCAAGACATCAACCACTGGAACGTATGACATGCAAAAATATTCGCGTGCTTTTATTTTCGCGCTAGTTTCTGGTTGCGCGAAATGTGCGAAAATTTCAACACCGCGAAAATTTCCACTTTTACAGTAAGACAAGGAAACTCAGGGAAACCTTTGAGGTACCAAACTTTATATTATCTTTAAAGTTCGACTTGCACAAGCTATGACCCTCTCATGCCCATCTTGTGCTTGTGATAAGACAGCCCCGATAGCGTACTTGCTGGCATCAGTGTCCATAAGAAATGGTACTCCTTCTCTTGGGTAGGCTAGAATTAGGGAGGTTGTTAACTTCTCCTTCAAAGTCTGGAATGCTGTCTCAAATGCTGGGCTCCAGTCAAATTTCTTCTCCTTCTGAGTGAGGACATAAAGTGGTCTTGCAATTTCAGCAAAGTCCTTGATGTACCTGCGATAATATTGTCACGCGAGGGGGGGGGGGGGGGGGAGAAAGAAATTAATCCTTCTGGCTGCCACTAATAAAAATGTGACATGGGGAGTCGGAGACCTGTCATCATACTAAATTGCTGCCACCAGTTAATCTTTAAAAGGAATTAACAAACCTCATTCAGGAGTGTTATACTACTCCAGTTATCAATGTTATCACAACACTGTTACACTAAAGAGAGTCTGACCGTTATCTGATCGTGTGGATGGTAATGTCATTGTCACTGAGCATGTTCGCTGGAACCGAATGTTTTGAGTACCTGCTACAATCACCTCTGTCACGTGATATTAAACGGCGCGAACTACTGATTCGTACATCACATGTGAGCTAGCTACGCGTATGAAGAGAACTGTGGAGTGTGGATCACCACTGACTGTGAACATCAAAGCATCGTGTTATTTCCTCAGTATGGTAAGTAGACTGTGATATTTGTATGCCTATTTGTGAATGGTCATTTCTAGACTATGATAAGCCATGAATTCAATTCATACTCTTACAAATTAGGGAATTTATGTACTGATACTGGTGTTCTTGTAGCTATCGTCAATCACTCACTGACACTGCACTGCACATAGAGTCTGCATCATACACTGCACTCACGTGGTACAAGTTATCCTTGATGCAGTCTCAAGATCTAGAACAGGGTACTAACGTGGAGTCCACATTTCAATGCACACATGACAAACGCGACCTCACTCTGTTATCACTGTACATCCATACCTCTTCCTAGGTCTCCTAGTAGCGTTTCTACATAATTAGGTAACTATCAACTGTAGATGTTGAATTGTTATGTAGATGTAGCACGAGTTGTTCAATCGATGGCTGTTCGTTTTCTCGAAGTATACAAGGGTGGTTTGGTTTCTTTGCATGTTTATAACCAATAACTAATTTCCTGTACCATACTAAACTGCACCATTCTACATCACCATTCATTCTGGCAACAACTCCTTATTACTGTAGACACACAGATATCATAACTAGACTTAACTTTACAAGCACTTCACATCACAACACAACCTCGACAGCTTCACATTCACGTGTGTATCGGACAAGGGAAATAAATCATTGTCTGAGAATTTGGGTAAAGTTCAACGGAACTTTAATTCCGGAGGCAATCTGAACATCCTCCATCAATAAACAATCATCAATAATTTACTTTACACAATGTACATTTCAAGATAGAGCCATGTTGAGAAAGAGTCGTGTCAGTGTACACATTTTTAATAACTACAGGATAAGTATGCCTTATAATTTCTATAACTCTATCCGTTATAAATTACCGGTACATCTTCCATGCACTCCTAGATACTTTTAGTCATTTTATCCCCATACCTGAAATGATAACTAGATATTTCCCTATCAGTAAAACTACATTTAGACTCCGTAGAGTTGTATTGGGTGGATGTAATTGTTCATGCTCTTAAACCGACAAACTGCGCTCCACAATGATTCCAGGATCATTGGTTCTTATCTGGCGTAACTAGCTTGACTTTATGCGTTATCCTCTGTAACCCATGTTACATAAACCATCACGTCCCCAGCCAATAAAGTATCCAATCTAATAAAAATTAGAACCTACACACATCACGTTCTGCCTTATAGACCTGCTGTAACAAATACCGGTTCCACGTTCCCCCTCTTCTCCGAGCAATAAAACCAAATAACCACTCCTAGCTTCTGACCCCACTCACTATGTCGGTGTGAGCCTAGCTAATAACCGGTACTCCTACTCCAAAATTATCTATACAGCCTCAGGAACTCGTCCCCTATACAGACAATTATTCAGGCTAACAACATAAAAGCTTCCTTCTAGGCAATCACAGTTCGTATACTAACTTGTGGCCTCGGCCCTCACTGTCTGAGCTTGTCAAGTAAGCAACAACAATTTCATAACGGCAATATGTCTTATTCCTAGCTGTTACCCCTAACCCTAACCATTATTATGCCATTTTATATCACGACTCCTGACGTACGATACTCAATAACTGACCTTCATCAGACATAACATAACTTACTATTAAGCTCTACGGGCATTTTCTTATCATTGTTTCTACTTCTATACAAAAGAAATTCAATAACTGAACACCAACTATTTGAAAACAAGAACAACTAACAACTAACTCCAACTAACTCAATCACATAGCAACGGACAACCTCACATATTCCTATAAGACATTATCGTCTATGTGTCCATCACTGATGTACTAATAATCACTCATGACTGGAATTTCTGCAATTTATACCAACAGAATATCCTCTCTAGAATTCTATCACATAGCATTGACATATCTGGTTGCTGCATCTATATAATGGAAGTTACCAAAATTCTATCACATTATAACATATTTCTGGTTTGTTGCATAAGCAACGATGTACGCTAAATTCTCATTAACATTTCTGGTTGTTAGATAAAGCAACGGTGGTGTATACTCTAAAATTCGACAACATTAACAATAACATGTTTGATTTGTTTGTTGCATAATGCAACGGGATGTACGCTTGACCTAACGTACCAACTACGTCACTGCTGAACGCAGCACGTAAGTGACCGTCATGGCTATTTGATTTTACGATCTATGAAATGTTTGGGTGTAAAGCCCTACAAAAGAAAAGAAGAGAGAATTCCCAATAAATTTATGAATGTACTAAAATATAAAACTTCTTAATGACTTAATCATTTCTGTTAACTTTCTATATTTTTTATGTACTGTCATCTATCAACTTCTCTGCAAAATACACAGAAATAGACAACAAAATATTCCACAAATTCTATCTCTTCATCACTCAATCAAAATAATCCATGAAAGATTTAGCAGAGTTTCTCGTCATAATTCCGACTGCAAAAATCAAATACATGCTATCTTATCTCTTATCTGTATAATTATATGCACTGACAATGAATAAGATCTATAATCCTAACAGCAAAATATATGAGGACCTTTTCTACTCACGTTGAATGGGGGTTCACTAACTGTAAGGGAAATGGGAAACAATTCAAACTGTTTAGAGGCTATCTGTTTTCTTCTTCTTTCTTCTGCTCTAGCTGTACGCCTTATCTCTCGACAAGACAAATTTTCTCATTCAGACGACCCCTTTATATACCCTTGGGCCGATCTGAAATTACCATTGGTTCAATGTTATATAATACAACACCCGCGAACTAATTAATATTTATGGGGAATAAATTGCGCACGCATCGTACTTGTATTGCGGGAGATTCAAATTTGTCATGGGGAATCTGGTGTTGAAATAACAAAAACTAGTATTTATCCTGAAAATATCTTACTTAATAATCATGATTGTTGTGAGAAACAACTACAACCCATTCACTTTGTTATAACACACATGATTATAGATTTCACATTTAACATAGCTCTTGATCGTTATACTGCGTAAATACCAGTCCCACATGTGGAATAATCTGTATGGCTGTCACATGAACATCACATGAATTCTCGTCTTCTCATGGAAGACTGTACTCTTTTCTCATCTTTAAACAACGGGCCTCTGTATAATCTATCAGTTCAAAAACGGACTGCAGTAGTCACTCGAAATTAAGAAAAAATCAGGTAACTTTTATGGGGTGAAGTACCGTCTTCGCACACCGTACGTATACAATACATGGCTTTGTATACACCGTACACTACATAGTAATGTTGTGGGGGAAACAAGGTCACCTTGACCTTTCGTCGTACCGTGTGTGTGTGTACACTGACTCAGAACGCACACATATCTCTTAATGCTTTAGAATTTGGAAATGAATCGGGGGGGGGGGGGGATTAAAAAAAATGAATTTAGTCAAAGAAGATCGAGGGGGTTTCCTTCACAATATGATGCCAGGCCAAGAAAACTTCTGACATCAGTTGTGTTGGCAGGTGTAGGCCACAGTTTGATGGATTCTATCTTCTCAGGATTTGTGCTTACTCCGTTATCAGACACAATGTGACTGAGGTAGAGGACGTCTCTCTTAAACAGGTGACATTTCTTTCATTTCAACTTCAAATTAGCACTTCTCAGCCGATCTAGAACAAGTTTGAGTCTGTCGATCATCTCCTCTACTGATGAGCTGAATACGATAGTATCATCCAAGTAGATTAGTAGTTTCTTCCAATGAAGTCCTGCCAGCACAGTTTCCATTAATCTCTCAAAAGTAGATAGTGCATTTGATAACCCAAAAGGCATCACTTCAAATTGGTACAGACCTCCAGGCGCAACAAAAGCCAACTTCAGCTTTGCATCATCGTCAAGGGGAACCTGCCAGTAACCAGAGGCTAAGTCTAGTGTGCAGAAATACTTTGCACCATCAAGAGCATCAATCGACTCATCTATTCTCGGAAGGGGAAACGAGTCTTTCACAGTGTTTGTTGAGTAAGCGATAATCTACACAAAACCTCTTGGTACTATCTTTCTTATCTACGAGTACAACAGGGGAAGACCACGGGCTGCATGATGGCTTGATTATGCCTCGTTCCAGCATCTCTTTCACCTGTTTGTCGATTTCATCTTTCAGACCCATAGGCGGACGTCTCGGCCCTTGTCGTAATGGTGCATTACATGTCGTGTGAATGGAGTGATTCATCATCATAGTTCGACCTATGTCATTGTCTCCTCTTGCAAATACATCTCCATACTCAGCTAACATCTCGGCTATTTTGGCATGCTGTCGCTCGTCAATGTTGGCTGTTGCCTCGATATACAAGTCTCTCAGGTGTTTGGGTACATCATCAATCGGTTCATCAGCACAAACTTTAACTCTCTGAACACGGCTTCGTTCATCACTCATACTGGCACAGGAAATGACCTCATTGTCTATCACAACTAGTAAACTCCTCTTCACAGTTTCTTCTCGCATTGGTGCATTGGAGAAAATCCATCCCCAAAATTCTATCTTGTTCAATATCTGCTATCACTAACTCAACTTCATGTACTCTACTTCCAATCTTCATCTCTACTTCAATCTCTCCATACACTGTACTTGCAGATCCATTTGCGTGAGAAAGCTGTACTGCAGAATGACACATATTTGCTTGATGCATTGTGCTGTCTACATCATGAGAAATTAATGAAATTGTTGCTCCAGTGTCAATTAAGAAATGCAATTGTCTGTCATCAATCCTCATGGGAATGAACATAGTGTAACTGATATCACATCAGTAGATTACTCTCCTCCAGTATGCGGAGCCGTGTTGCGTGTTCATCAAGATGTGTATGATTTCCCTGTCCTGAATAATGAACTGCCCAAACATAGTTATTGTAGTTATACAGTATTTCTGGTTCTGGAGTAGTAATGATGAAGATAATGACAACAAACCATATTTACATAAAGTGCATATCACAATTAAAGACAAATTAAAAATCCAAACGTTGTCATCTGCTGTAAGACAGAGTGGAAACGAAAATATATCTCAGTGTAGTGGTCCACTGAAGTAGAAACTAGTTAGATTCCTGGACAAACGGTCTGACTCGTTCTGAGACTCCAACATTTTGCACGTACTTTATCAAACTGTGACAATTCAAATAGGTATTAGAACAGAGGTTCTGTCAAGATCTTTTTTTTTTCCAGGGAGAAAACTATAAAAGCATTCCGCTTTTTAAAATACAGGAAATGCATCTCGAAGACTAACCAAGATCCGACTCAGCTAAAGATAAGCTAGGGATAGCTGCTGAATGGTAATGTTTGTAACTGTGTTCACTCCTTTTCAACGTTGGCAACGCATGAAGTTGTAATCACGCACGCGCCTTTAGCTTTGATGTCATAATTTCTTGTGCGTGCAGTGACCTATTTACATGAAAGATTACTCTAATATTAGTATTAACTTGTATACCACTTGTATACTACTAATACAGAAATACATAAATACATAAGATACATAAAATAAATACATAAATAAATAAATGAATAAATAAAGATTTTGACAATCACGAGAGGTGATACGCTGATGGCGTATCACCTAACTAAGACTAAGTCTAAGCTACCCACCAAGCTCGTCTTCTCAGTGAGCCTGTAGTAGCCCAGCCCCTCCTGTACATTGGTCGCAGTCACCAACGTCCCCTCCGTCAGTAGCATCATCTTGCTCACTGTCTTGTCGTATTTAACGTTGCAATATACAACATCAAAAATGTTGTCACACCCTCTCCCTATCACCGCCATTCGACAAAACTGGGCACCCCCCTACTTCTTCCTGAGCTCCGCTCTCTCTACAACCTTCATCTGTTTCGTTACACGAGCACTCATCTAAAATACGAAACAAATATAAACCTAATCAATAGCAAGCCTCTATAATACTATGCTGAACCTTGCGTGTCGTTTGTTGGGCATGTACTGTATGTACACTACGCAATTTTTCATGCCAATCATACTTTCATCCACACTGACGTGCTCAAAGGGCAGGTAATGCTTCTTGAAGGCCTGATAGAGTCTGTCCAGCATAGGCCTCACCTTTTGCCAGGGGTCATACCCCTCTTCGTTCCTGTCCTTCTCCTTTGTTTTGTCACTGACATGCAGCATGCGTGAAATCAGGACAAACAGCCAGCATGGCATCACGCTTACGAAGTATGGTGTTGCTTGACTTGGTTTCCTGTACCAGTAATTGTCTAGCCTCTTCTTCCTCACGAGGCCCGTATTGATTCACAATCCAAGGTATTTTCTTAGTTGGGTCACATTGATACCCCCTTCAGGCCATTTCCTGAACGGAGAGTGAGGATGATCACGGATCCACTCTGCTACTGTCTGATCCGTCATAAACTACTCTGCATATCTCTTGGATTCTCTCACGATGTGCACCAGCATATCATTATAGAACAATAGTTCTATGTATTTTACTGGATCGGAATTTCTGGCTGGCACTTGCCTTGGCCCTGGATTCTTGGCGGTGAGGAGATGAGAATTGGAGTCAAGCCTTGCTACGCCGGCCCTGGCTGGGCAGACTGCCCGTTGCGTACTGCTGGTGCTGGGTGAGTGTCGGCTGTGTCGGCAATTGAAATTGTTCAAACAATCCTGGTCGTTGTTGTCGATCAAACGACGTCGACGGGTATCCATTCTTATTCATGATATCAGCTGATTACTATCACCACACATGCAGTAGAATCACACATGGGCATAGTACTACACATACACATTCACACATTGCAGTTTCACACGCCTCACTTGATCGGCCAGCTGGCCAGGCACGCATCTCACAATCTCAAATGCAATTGCACTTAAAAGAGACAAAAGAAATATGTTTTTCCATTTGTCAAGACGTCAGAGGGTATTTATATTATGTCTAATTCAAACGTATATCAGCCAATCACTGGTCGGTTTACAACTAGCCATGTTTATGCGCACGAGCCGAACCTGTCGATCAAAAGCAGGGCCGAGTAGCTTGGCCGAAGCATGCCCACTACGTCTGAAGGGCCAATGAGATAGGCCCTTGACAGATATAGGGTTAACCCTTTACCATCCATGTAGCCACTATTATATGGACATGACCACAGGACATTTAGATTTGAAACCCTCTAGCTTAAACACTTATTCTGCCTCGGCCATGAAGTAGTGCCAGAGGCATTATGTTTTCGGGTTGTCCGCCCTTCTGTCCATCTGTCCTTCCGTCTTTCTGTAATGAATTTTGTGGACAGCGTAATGAATTTTGTGGACAGCATAACTAAAAAAACATTTGAGTTATCTTAATGAAACTTGGCATGTATGTGTATTAGGAGGTGAAGTTGTGCCTCTTAACTTTTGGGTGCACATGCTCAAGGTCAAATGCTTAAAATTTCACTATTTCCCCCTTGTCTATGCAATACTTTAAGATATTTTCTTGAAACTTAGTGTATACCTCTATCACCCAAGTAAGATTCTCTGGTGAAAGGTTAAGGTCATGAGGTCAAAGGTAAAAAGGTCAAGTAAAAATGTTAACATTTCACTTTTTTCTCTGCATCTGACTTTGTTCAAGGTATCTTCATGGAACATAGAATGTATGCATGTACTGACTGGCCGTGATTATCTAGGGATCGTAGGGTTTATTGGGTCAAAGGTCAGGGGTCAAAGGTCAAGGGTTATACTTCAATTTTACTATTTCCCTCATTTTCATGCAATGCCAGCAGGATTATTTTTTTGTTAACTTGGTATATATGCATACATGTGTAACGAAATAGAGATTCTCTGGGAAGCTTTTTTTCTTTTGCTGAAGGTTAAAGGTCAAAGATCAAGTGAAAGTGCTGAACTTACTTTTTCCTCCATATCTAGGAAGTGGTTCAAGTTCGGCCAAAAAAACCCCAAATTGTTTGCCCTTAATTGTCAAAACCCAAGAAGGTCCAAAGGTCGTTTTTTTTTTACATACCTGCACCATGTAGGCCCCATCTGTTTCCGCGTTGCACTGAAGAAAGTCCAGACCTTTCTTTTCCATCAAGTCTATGACCCGATTGTACAGTACATCTCTGTCGATTAATGCCGAGTCTGCATTTTTTCTTTGGGGTAGTGTCCGCCTTTTTGTGGACTGCATTAGGACCTCCAATGCATAATTTGTGGCTTGATTCTTTGCTGACAAAACTTCCGAGTTCTAGTTCAACTTTGTACAGGATGTGGCACAAGTTTAAAATGGGATTCATTCAAATCTACGTCTTGCCAGGGCTCGGTAGGCGAGGCAGAAACACTCGCTAACAAACACTTAACATTTAAATCTTTATTAAATTTTGCAAACAGCTCCAAAAAAGTACCTTCCTGTGAGATGCTGGCAACTGAACTCCAAACAGTTTTGCTGCAAAAGTAGCCATCTTTGCAGTGGCTCTGCGCTGCGCCGCAGCGGTAGCCAGCTAGCGCACTACCCATCATGTGCATTACATTGATTTGATTTTGTGCACGTTCACACACGTGACTCAAAAGGTACACTAGCATGCAATGCATGCTATGAAACATAGCCTTGCGGGCCCACGCGGCCCGACCACGATTGCGATGGGTCGATGAGATGAAAAAAAAACATTTTTAGGCTTTTTTTCCAATTCTTTCTTTAGCTTAAGATGGATAATTTTGGGTTGAAAACCTTTCACAAATTTTCAGAAGATGAAATTTTTGGAAAAAAAAAAAACTTGAAAGAGCAAAAAAAAAATACCAACCCGAAATTTCCGTTATTTTTGGTCGGTCGAGAAGGGCAAACAAACCATTTTTTTTTTTAGCCTTATCTTGAAACTTAGTACATATTTATGCCTGTTCTGCGTGACAGTGATTCTCTTCTGAATTTTAGGGTCAAAGGCCAGATGAAATGGTACAATTTACTTTTCAATACAGAAATTGCACTTAATTTTCGCCATACCTTGAAAATTACTCAATGCATACACTTACAAAAGGGTCAAAGTCAAGTTAAAGTCCAAAAATCCCCAAATGCATGCCCTTCTATTCATCCAATTAAACCTAGGTCAAGGAAGATGAACATTCCACACATTTGTGACAAACATGTAATTTTAATATTTTGCCAGTTTTGTGAAAATGTAATCACACATTGTCCACATGTACTATAGACGTATTAGGAGAATCATGCATTATGGCAGAGGCATACCAGTCGCCACAGTGACATTTCTAGTCATGCTACTGCAATGAGTCATGTATCATTTAAAAGCTTAAACTTCAAATTTTTGTTGACATTTTATAAATTTGAGTTCAAGGTCATTACACAGCAAAAAGTCATGATGTAATACAGTCAACTTCGGATACCTCGAATTCGTCGGAACTGAAGAAAGTGGTTCGATGTACGCGAAATTCGAGGTACACGTACGTACGTCGAATTTTCTTCGACTTATCGGACGTTTATCGATGTTCAACATGGTATCTGTTATAGTGCCTATCGATTGTTTACAGTAACATGCTTGTCAATTGGAACTGAATCGACTTTTATATGAATGAATTGAATGAAAATCGGAATTGAAATAAAAAATTCAGAAATGAAGATATTGGTGTCCCTATCGCGCCACCAAAAAAAGTCGGATGTTTGCCTTTACTTTTGAAAATGAACAGCAGTAACAATCGTCTCCGTAAGATACTAAGATAAATGTCGAATGTTTGCTCATACTTTTGGAAATGAAAAACGATAAGACTCAGCTCCGTATGGTGCTAAAACTAATGTCAGATATTTGATTTTGCGTTCGGAAATGAATAAGGATAACATTCGGCTCCGGAAGACGCTGAAATAAATGTTGAATATTTGCTTTGATGTTCGGAAATGAAAAACAATGTTCAACTCCTTACGATTGTTAGATAAGTGTCGAATGTTTCCTTATACTTTCGAAAGGAAATAGCAATAACATTCGGCTCCGGTGGATGCTAAGATAAATGTCAGATGATCGCTTTTATGTTGGAAGTTGCAGTACTATTCTGCTCCGTACGATGTTAAAATAACTGTCTGATGTTTGCTTTTAAATTTCGAAATGAATAACAGTAACATTCGGCTGCGTTCAATGGTAAAATTAATGTTTGATGTTTGCTCTGACGTTCGGAAATGAGTAACAATAACATTCAACTCCTTACGATGATAAAATAAATGCTGGATGTTCGCTTTTACGTTCAAAAGTAAATGGCAATAACATTCAGCTCCGGAAGATGCTAAAATACATCTCGAATGATTGCTTTTATGTTTGGCATGTTTGGAAGTGAATAGCAGTAACATTCTGCCCCATATGATGCTAAAAAAAATATTGGATATTTCCTATTACATTTCGAAATGAATAACAGTAACATTCAGCTACGTTTGATGGTAAAATAAACGTCTGATGTCAGCTTCGACGTTCAAATATGATAAACAGTAACATTCGGCTCCGTACGATGATAAAATAATTGTCAGATGATTCATTTCACTTTCGGAAGTACAGGGGTCGCGCTTAACTTTTTTTTAAACTAGCCAGGCGGACCAGTTAGACTCAATTTTGGCTAGTCCGCAAAATTTTTGGCTGGCCAACAGAAAGTTTTAACTAGTCCGTCAAGTTTTTTTAATTCCATGAAGACGTGTTAATTTGGGGAGTGCCTGAGTATTTATAAGTTATTGAATAACAATGGTCTCCCCCCCCCCCCCCATGAATGTCTAATAGATGTATCAGCAAATGTCATGGGATTTCACATTGAGTAAAAGTCTACTTAGTCATATTTTACTTGCTGTTTTGTTTGTAATACTTTTTCATTTTGATTTTGCCATGGTATTCTTATCAATAATTGTCGATAATTGGTTGAAACTGTTTATTTCTTTGTGCATGAGGCCCCAGCTCAGCTTACTGGGGATCCCCCTGTTAGTACATGGACTTTTTATCATTATGTCCCCGTTCTTTGTCACAATGATTTTCTTATCTCATTACTATGCAAAATCAACCATGAATTATTATGAACCATGTGTTTATTTCTGAAAGTGAACATAGTTGATATATACAATTATACCATACAGAAACAATAAAATGAAACGAAATTATCACATGGGTTTATCATGATCAGCTGCATCATCCGTATTCATCATCATCACCTTTAGTCATGCTATATCTGTATTTGTGATACTCATAGACACAAACAGGTTCTTAGTGTAACGACAACAAATAGAGTCGGGACTCGCAATGTTGGTTATGAAGACCAGCTCTTTTTAATTTGCAGCAGGATCATCAAAACCGAACCAGGGTGCCATTCAACCCAATCCCTGAAGGATGTAAACAAGAGAATCTTGAGGTCACAGTCAGAGAGCGTTTCTTGCTCGAATGAATCTTCTACTTGAACAATGTTCTTGAACTTGTTCATTAATGTCTCACTAACTTGAACATTACAAGTAGTCACACAAATCATAATAATGAATCTGAGCAGACTAATTAGCAGATGTAATTGACAGATACCACATATAAAGATGATTGTAACTCAATCCAGCCGGCAGCAGATTTCAATATTCTCTCAATCATGAATACAAAACTCAACATTATATGGCAAGAATCAATTTGCTCACTCTCAGGACAAAGAACCAAACAGTACTGCATTCAATACTGGGCATCCATAAAGTTCTCTATATACTTAAACTGCTAAACACTCATAAAAATCATCTTCAGTAAGGAAGATATGGCCACAATATAATCATGCATCATACAGTCACCGATCAAGATGTTGTGAAAGTAGCAATGAACATTATCTCCAAGTTGTCAAGTCTATCTTTTAACCAGCTTTTTTTCTAACAAGTTCTTATAAATATTTGTCAACTCGACTCGACTTCCACTCACATACCGATAAACAATGTCATCCAAAAATCAACCAGTCTGCGAGTCTGGGGCAGGTTTGAGCCACACGATTCAGAAGTCAGATAGGCCTATATATGAACGACAATGAAAACTCATGATGTGCCCATAATGCACATTTGCATCACTCTGTCCAACATAATGATAACAAAGGACCCCTATTTCAATTCAATTTGAAATAGCTACAATGTTATCACTGATCTAAAGCGCAAGTAGCAGCTCATCGAACACTACTTGTATCTAGACAACATACTAGACTCGAGCTAGAATTCATACTTTAAGTTTGACAAAGAAGATATACCCCTGCTGGAGACAAAGATAGCTCACTCTCAAATTCTGCTCACAATATCTTGATGTTTCCTCGTCAAAGATTCCAATATGAAGTGAGGAGAGGAAAGCTTCTCTATTATTGGATTTAGGACCCTTCCCAAAGATATATTTTAACTTTAAATTCCAATCCACCGATGCACAGTTCTACTTCACTTTTACTACCACTTTGTTTGAGTGGAAGGCTATCACTGGCTATGAGGTCATAGCTTGACCCAAGGAGGGCAGAGAGTGGACATTATGCCCAAATTTGGCAAGTAACTGTGGAGAATGTGACTGGAAGGATTGGACTTCCTGAATGACGCAGGGTGACTGGTCACTCATTTTCCAAAAAACATTTCTTTACTTTTTGTTATAATTTTGATTCTCAGAAATCTTTCTTTCTCTTTGTTTTAGCAAAACACCACAATGTTACATTAACTTGTCTTGGATTCTTGGTAAGCAAGGTAGTACTAGGTAATTGCGTAAGCATTAATCATTCTCGGTCGCTGTCAGTGTCACTGCTGTCAACTTGGAAACGCCGCCTCCTGGGTCCTGCGGTGTTCCACAATTGAATGGCTGGGTTAGGGTCGAACTCTCCGATGCTGGGGGCGTGCAGAACCACCATCATCTGGTCGCCCACAGCATCATCATTGAGCCTGGTACGATGAGCGGTTTTCACAAGTTTCAGCTGGCTGAAGCCACGCTCTGCATCAGCTGAGCTTGCAGGTATGGTGAGCATCAAGTCAACAAGGGAACAGATGTGGGGGAAGTCATCTTTGTGGAGAGTGATGATGTCACTCCAGGAGGCGT
This sequence comes from Diadema antillarum, assembly GCF_040938485.1. Taxonomy (NCBI): domain Eukaryota; kingdom Metazoa; phylum Echinodermata; class Echinoidea; order Diadematoida; family Diadematidae; genus Diadema; species Diadema antillarum. Next base: position 25,371 of record NW_027271887.1, read on the forward strand.
TTGTCACTGTCTTGTATCTACATCACAACAGAAAATAATAAAAACAACAATCACGATCTGAACTAAATTTGGAAAGTCAATGTACATTCTATTTACTAGTAATTTTTACTGAATTTATTTTCAAGTACGTAAAGTGTAAGACATGTAGATCAGGCTGCAAACTTAGGATTAATATTTAGAGCTGATGAAATGATGTTTCAAAGAAAAACTCATAGGAATTTATTACTGAGCCTTAGGCTTTGCATATCCACGGACCCCCACGTCACGAGAAATTTGATCATGATACACAGCTTACTTACTTTCCATAGATTCTCTCCTTGAGTAACTCCCACTCCACCTCCGCCTCCGTTGTAGCCACGCCAGCTTCTGTGAGGACTGGGGCAAAGTGTTCGGTGAGGGTCCTCACTTCCTCACTTCCAAAGTCTAGTGCAGTGATCAAAATAAATTTTACAACAAAAAATGTTGTAAGATGAAAGTTTACTTACAAAAAAAAGTGAAATTATATTACTACACTTTTTTGAATTCCTCCCAAATGATAAACTACAGAGAGAAAGGGTGTCACTTAGGCTTTAAATTTCATTCATTGCAAATTCAGATTTTGTCTGTCAAATGAACAAAGTGAAAGTGTGTAAATTTTAGAGAGAGAGAAAAAAAAACAACAACATCATGTGCATGCAAGTTCTGGCCTAGCAAAAACAGGATCCAGAATCAGAAACTGAACATTTAGTTTCTATTTTGATTGATTATCAACATAAAAATTAGACTGTACCTGGCCTGCTAGGTCCCGTTTTGTGAAGAGTCTGGTTATAATTGATTATAATTTCTTTCATAAGCTGTCTAAGGCAGCTGTGTATACAGGAAATCTATAATTGCTAATATTTTATTGATAAAATGGGGCCCTGATTTTACCTTCTGAATCTGGATCCTCTTTGCTTGGCCAGAACTTGAAGCTTGAGATCTTCAGGGCGGAGAGTACTGTAGTTTTCATGTCGGCGAACCTACCATCCAGACTTTTCTCAAGTCCAGACAGGACTGCGATCATAGCAGAGTTGATATCTCCAGGTCCAGTAAGGGTCTCTCCCTGGAAAACCCCATCCTCACCGAAAGTCTGGAGATTTGGCGTCATCTTCCTGTTTCAATTGAACGAACAAAATTTTAAAGGATGATTAATGGTTCACAATTTTAACAAAAAATAACATTTCTCCGTATAAATGTTAAATTAAGGTAAAACCAGGTAAAAGATTAAATTTCATATCTAAGAGTCACATTAGCTGCATTCGACATTGTGATGGAGTGACTTTAGAAGAAATTGAAAAACTTTCATATTTAAAGACCAAAGGTACACAAGACAATTATGTAATACTAGTTCAGTAGCAGATCTGTTGTGGTCACTCAGTTTGATAGCCAGTGATTGAATAGGGTAGCACATATTTCTGTCTTCTTAATATTACAGCTTCTTGTGATACTGATGATTGACTTATGATGTCACACATTATGATTACAATCAAAGCTTGACTTTTGATATTTTAAGGGGTAAGGCTTAGCAGATCACTCAAAAATAGATGGAAAAATATTCTGAATACAGTAATATCAAAAAGTCATAGATCAATTTTGCATATCCTCATACATCAGCAAAGCACTTTTTTTTTTTTGGTATGTCACTCAGGTTCATTTTATTGAAAGAAGGGAAAAAGAAAGAAAAATTATCTGTTCTTGTACTTAAGCAGCGTTGCTGTAGCTGCCTGGATGGAAGCCGCAACCTCAGCTACAGTGTTGTTGGAACGGTGCGCTTCCAAGGAGACCCTGGAAAGCACGACAACAACATCCAACATAAAGTGCGCAAACTTCATAAGATCGTGCCGCCGAAGTTGCTTGAGAAATTGCTTTGCTTTCCCTCTGGCCTGGTTCGACTTCAACCTGTAAAGAGTTTTTATAGATATAAAAACAAACAAACACACAGTTGGATCATTGTCGAAGACACTACATGAGTGATCAATTAAACCAGATTACTAGTACTGACTGCTACATATGATGACAAAAAGTCTACACGCGAACGGTGACAAACAATGAGCTATGACGTAGATCTGTCATTTCCATTCTACCTGGTGTTCACAGTGCGTTGAGCATTAAAGAATAATACATCAATTCATGAGGCAATCACACGCCCCAAATGCTACTTTGAGCTAATGTATTAATGAAATCTGAATAGTACTAGTAATACAAAGACGCGCGCACCTAAATACAAATTGTCATGTCACGAATTTGCATACGCGCTACATCACGATCACACGTTGACCCAGGATTGACACCTAATTTTCAACTCAAAAGGTACTTCTACTACAGGGCTACTGATGCAAAATTTTCACAAAACTCTAGAAATGAGGTATGTAGAGCAAGCTTGAAATCCAGATTTTCATAAAAACCAGGTGCACAAGACATATTCTTGGAGGTATGAGTTCGTAACGTCGAGAGTCCATACAGTATGTCCTTTACCTGATGATGCGCTATGCGCGGTGCATTTAAAAACGCTTGTTTCCTATGGAGGATGTCACCACACTTTTTGTAATGAAACAGTTTGTTCATCTTGGTTTACCCAATAAAATTTGAAATACACCCTATTTAACCCGGGACAAATGATTCTTCGATTTACTTCCAATAATGCACAACAATACATATGTGAACATAGTGATAATTACAAACACACAAAATTTATACAAATTTATGATTATGATATTGATTATACCTGTTCAAGGTGGGTCAGCGAAGCCTTATATCCAAGCATGATCTGCTGCAATGCTCTCTGCAGGTGAGGAAGCCATCTAGTCCCCCCTGTCCTGGTAGGAATGGCCACCTGCTGGTTCACTGCATCTGCTGCCAGTTTCAGTCCACTGCGATTTTTGGGGCTATTGTGATAGAAGAGGTACAGCCCCAATACCAGGGTGGACAGGGTGGAATACAAGGCCACATTCTTCAGAGCATCTTTAAACGCGAGTTCTAGTCTGTACGCTGTGCAGTGGACAGCCTGCAAAACTGGACTATGTCTCGTCTTCAGCAAGGTTGCCACTCCACTGTTTTTCCCCATCATTACTGATGCTCCATCGGAACCGAATCCAATCAGTTTCTTTTTGAGGACTTCACTGTTGATTTGAAGATTTTTGTCAAGCCCGTCTGTGATTGTTCTAGTGATGGATTCCGCATCCGCTTTAGCAACACTGGACACTCCAACGAAGTGGGTTTTCGTTGTTCCATCGATTGCATATCTGACATACAAAATCTCTGCTTCTGTAATGGATGCATCAGTCGTGCCATCAGATATGAGCGAGATGTATTTCGCCCTCTCAAGATCCTCCTTCAGCTTGAGACGTTCAACCTAGTAATAATGCAAAAATTATGAAATTATGACTGAATTGTTAACTATTAATTGGTACTAAAAAGTATATCATTGATGTTTTGAAATGCATTTTGATTTTGATTTTTTTTTTTGGCTATAAAAAAGTTTTTACAAGATTTCCAGTGAAATAAGAGAGTCTATACTAAGTTTAAATCTACATCAGATATCTTAAGAGTGTAGGCTTACTGATTATTTTACAATGATGGAAAATACACAGAATAGAACTACTCAATGTCTACTTTCTCGCACTTCTATGCTGGTATTTTGTAGAAGAGGTGCCCCCCCCCCCCCCCTTTGGGCTTTGCCTTTAGGCTCTACCTTTATTTTTGATAAGTAACCAGAAACATCGTAACCCTACGGAACCTCGGCACCTCAACCTGTCTCGTTGAATAATCACCCATTTGTCATGTCCACCCCTTCTCACTAATTAAAGCTAACCTGGGAGAGGGGGAAGGGGATTGCTATATTAGGCCATTTACTCCAATAACTTAATAAATTCTTGCACTTACCTCAGCAATGTAGTGGATGAACTGTCATGCTGATTTGTCAGATGTGTACATATGACCTACATCAAGCCCTTTAGCAGCATCGAGTTCGGCCATCCATGAGAAGTCACTGAAAGGTCTACAATGGACAGCGACTGCATGGGCGTTGCGAAAAAGCAGCTGAAGTCGTGCAAGAGATAACGGATTCAATGTGGTCACCATCATTTCCGCTGGGCTCTTTCCGGGTGCAAACTCTTTTGCATTCTTTTGACTGATCGCGCAGTGGTGATTTTCGCTGCGAGCGTGACTTTTCACTGAGTCTAGCTTGAAGTTGTCAGTGCCTTCGTAGAAAGGATTCTGACGCATCCCTCCCGTCGCTCCAGTCTGCTTTTCCTCACGACATACTTTGCAGTACATTACGTGTTCTATGTCATCAAAGGCAAGCCAGTCAAAGTCCTTTTCCCATTCTTTTCTGTATGCCCTAACTCGCTTTGTAGAGTCGTATTCCTGATCCCTGGCATGTTTTTCTACCTTCGAACTCGGCTCTGCAGGTTTCGAGGCGCCGGGGATGTAACGCCACATTTTGAGTGATATCAAGTCGGCTCTCAAGTCAGAACACCTGGCTGGAGAAGCAGGGCCTACTACGACAAGATTGCGATCGATCGCGATGATGATCAACAACTAGCTTTCCACAGCTCATCCAGCCGCTGGTTGAAACGAAAGTAGCTTCCGCCGGCAATTCAAGCACGTGGACGTGACGCGTCAGGTCGTGCAACAGTCACAGCGCGCGAGTGTAGTGACCAAAGATATAGTAGAGATAACAAGCATGATACGAAGACGCGCGATAAAAATGGACACAAAATCATTGGCTACCTACATGACGATTCAAAAGTGAGCTAGGTACAAACTCATTACACCTAGAAACATTCATTTCCAAAAGTAGTGATATTTTTATTATCTTAAAAAGATTTAAAAATCATACTCGTAGCTTTTTTTTCCCATTAAAGGGATTATTTTGAAGAACGGGATTGAAAAGTAATAAGGATTAATCCATGGAGGTAGAAATTTGGCAACAACATGATCTAAAAATAGAGTTACACTCCCCTTAAAGACGCTTGATAAACAATGTTCAACAACTTCAACAACTTCAAAGACAGTGCGTTTTAGGCAAAGACGCACATCACATGAGACGGTCGCGCCATCTTTGAAGTTAATAGGTATTGTGGCCTCAGGTGATGTGCGTAATAAAAATGTGAATAAACGTGTACATTTTGGGAGTGAAAACTAATTAAAATTCTATTTTGAAATTATATTTCACTGAAAATGGAAGGTGTTTCTCTTAAATGCCACGAAACTTTGGTCACCTTATCATGTTTAGGCCTACTACAATTTTGTTTTTTTAAAATCTGTAGCAGTTAGGCCAGTCCGGCTCACATTTCTCTCCCTCCCCCCCCCCCCCCCCTTTCCCTCTCTGTCTGTGGGTGGGTCATTCCATCCTCTTTGCTTGTTTCATTTTCTCCTCAAACAATCACTTTCCTATCGTGTGATATTATGACAGTGAATTCTCCGATGATGATTTGCGAGCCTCCGCTCGCCAGAGTGTCTTACAGCGGATACAAATTCCAAGTATTCTAAGCCAGACTACAGCGTTACAAATTCTCTGTCATAACCGGCTATCACCTGACACTCGCTTACCTGTGCAACGTGCATGAATTAAGCCGCCCATAGACAATCCAAAAACAAGGTTATCGCTTGTCGACAAAACCCTTATTTTATGGCTTACCACTGATTTGTAACTTTCTTTAACCCCCCCCCCTTGTATACTGCTTGATACCGACCAGAGAGGTGAGTCACCTCCCTGCCTTTTAGATACCGAGTACTCATTTGTTTCAAATTCAAAATCACAATGAAAAGAAATGTGCGAGAACAAGATACCCGTCTCATCAACAATTAATATTTATTGAATTAAATTTTGATTGTTGCCAAATTGAATAGATTCACGTGCACAAAGGTTCAAAGTTAATGAGAATAAAAAAAGTTCGCTTTACACAGATTTGAAGGGCATAAAGATAGATGAAACTGCTGTAGTGTTACTGTCTGTAATTCGGTCAGCTTTTAAAAACAATCAAAATGTTTTGAAATGTTCTCTGAAATCATCACGCATTATGATTGTAGATCTATGTATGCATCATCATCATTCTTCATCACCACCATATTTTACAGGTCGGGGCAAGAACCATGCCTTCTCGGAAATGTTGAAATTTATTTACGAACGCGTGCACGCCGTAAACACACGTAACACAACAAGCTTTAAAATAGTGAACAACAGGTCGTTCATTCTTCTTCTTTTTTTTTTTTTTTAGTTTCCAAACTAACTTTAGTAGTGCAAATGTAATTACGCCCGTGTTTTAGGGAATAATTACTTTTCTTATTTTTTTTTCATTCTGGCCTTTATTCCTTATCAATCCGCTCTCTCCTAGTACAGCATAGCTACTAGAATATTGCAAGTCACGTTTTGTTTGTAAACATGTGTACCGCCAATGGCATCACTCTCGATCAATCAACATGCGCACATGATGGTGCCTTCCTGGAAGCATACGTTCTTCATACGTCACACAGCTGTATTGAACACCAGCTCAGCGCAACGGCATGCAATATGGCAAGCCCAATTCAAGACTCGACCAGAAGATAAAACAACACAAACAACAACTAGTGATACGACGTTTATTTTAGAGATGAACAAATAATTTAATGATCTGATGGCACATGTACAGTATATCTCCCAGCCTTGCCGTAGTGTTACGTACTTTGCATTGTTTCCTTCTAGTTCTAGTGTTTGATGTACGGTAGACGGAAGGATAAACATTGACTTCACGTCCGTACGCATAATCATGTTGATAATACACGTTGCGTTTATACAGTACACTGAACAAATTGTACTAAAAAATCAGTCAATGTCATGTGAGATACAAAAGCGCTGATAGAAAGCGCTCGCTTGTGATTGTGCCAGCACTCGGTGCATGCGCTTCTTTACTTTTTTGTTCTTCGCCTGCTGCATAGCCTGTGCAGAATGTTGCGTGCTCCAGCAAACGTACTGTATTGCGTACTGCATGCAAAAGGCGTAGAGGTACACTGCTGCGTGTGTACGGGCACGCGTGCCTATTATTACGAGTTACCGGGTACTCTTTGTTGTACAGGTAGTGTGGCTAGCTGCATTTATACTGATGCTGGTATACATTCAGCCACTGGCTATCGGCAATGAAACCGCGGTCTGTCGATGTCGCAGATCCTACCCCTGCCCCTGTGCAGCATACCGGCAGCTGCGGCATGGCTGTTGGTTCACAGTCTGCTGGAGGTGAGAGCCGTGCCAAATCCGTGGTGCAGGTCAATAAATGTAAGCATTTTTTACACATAAAAACGTAATATTCACACGGAATTATGAAACAGTAACGACTATTTATCAAAATTCACAATCTTTGGTACGACACTGAAGCAATATTTTGGCTAGCCAGACGGACTAGTAACTTCCGAATTTTACAATTTTTAGCTAGTCCGACGTGATTTTGGGTGGCCAATGGCCAGCGGACCATCGCCAATTTCGAACCCTGAAGTAACATTCGGCTCCATACAATGATGAAATAAATGTCGTATGTTTGTATACAAATGATGCACAGGATAGAGTGCGTTAGTGAATTAGAGTATTGACATGGTGCATGTTGCACCATTGTTGCACCATTGTCAATACTTGAGAGTGCCGCACCTTCACTGACGCCACGAAATAATCCTGTGCATCATTTGTTTTATAAAATGGATCTATGAGGCTTTTTTTCACTTCCTACCTGTATAAAGCTCAGAAGTCAAAAGTCGACCAAATTGAAATTCAAGATGAATAGTGAAGTGAAGTGAAGACTAAACACCAACTCATGTACAAGTTCCAATATGATGTCATTGACTTAATTGTTGTGGAAATGCACCTCACACTCACAGTTGTGGAAATGGAAGTGAGGTGTACGAACACGAGGCGAGTTCTGTCTTACGGAGACACTTCGTTAGTGATACTCGTGAACCTGATTGTCTGTTTGACTCTGATTAACAGTATTAATCCGCTCAGTTAGATGCTGAAACAAATAGCGGATGTTTGCCTTCATGTTTGGAAATGGGTAAGGATAGCATTCAGCTCCGTAAGATGCTAAAATGAATGTTGGTTGTTTGCTTGTACATTTAAAAATGATTAAGGTAACATTCGGCTCCGTAAGGTGCTAACAGACTAATAAATGTTGGATGATTGCTTTTACAACAAGAAATGAATAACGGTAACTTTTGGCTCTTTACAATGCTACAACAAATATCGGATGCTAACAAATGTCGGCAAATGCTCCCACTTTTTCATTTCAAATGTAAGTTTTGACCTCCTAAATATATAGGCATCAACTTTTATAATAATCTACACGCCTCTTTGCTAAATCTTAAAGCACAGAATAAGATGATTGGATTGTCTGTTCATTTGTTTTAGACATGGGCATCTGTATCACTTTGATAAAGCTTAATATTCATTTTTCTATGTTTAGTAGGACCGAGTTAGTTTTTCTAATGTTTTTCTCCATTTTTTTTTGTGTGTAAGTGTCGCCAGATTTTAATTTCGAGTAAATTCGACCACCAAAAAATAAAAACCAGTGATGCTGGTGGCCCGATAAAAGTTGGTGTGGAGCCCTGTCTATTCTATTCTTTATTATGCTCGGCCTATACTTCCTCATCATATTCCACAATATTTTCGTAATCGCATTGCTGATATTAAAAAAAAAATCAGTGCTTGCATTCTTGGGGAAGAATAAATGAAACATACTTTGTGAAAAGCAAAAAAAAAGTTAAAAAAGGCACTACGCAGGAGATTGATGTTTGGACAGTGGACCGTGATTAATGCCAAAGATATAACTGTCAACACCTAAGCAGGTGCGCCATGACGGTTAAGAAATCTACGCGCACGGTATGACGATCATGATCAAGAATTAAAACACATTTTTTGGTTAAAGAAAAGAAGATGATGGGGCAGAGCGTAGTGCTATCGTAAGCACTCCATTGGCAAGGGTGCTATGTGCATACTGTGTACGTATGTAGGTAGGTGTTGGGGATTTTTCTTGTCAGCTGTGTACCGGGTATTTCTTCGGGCGCGCGGTTGTTCTGGTCGGGAATATTTACAGTCGAGTGTGAAAAGATTTGTGACATGTCTTCTTTGCTGTCCACGCGCGCTTATTCGGAGATGCCGAGTGATGTTTGCAATTTCGATTCGAGCTACATGCTGGGAAAAACAATAAGTTGATCAAGATCGGGACAGTAGATTTCACTTTGAGGTAACCGAACTGCGAGTTATTTTCTTCGAGCTACGCGAATTTTAATACACGGAAACTCCATAGGAACAATCGGGACTTTCATTTTGCCCCCGAGGTAAGTGATATTCGGCTTATCCGACGTCGAGGTATCCGAAGTTGACTGTAGTTTACATATTTCAATAAAAAATGTAAGAGATGATGCTTTTCATGAAATTAACATCAATTTTCACTCATAAGCTCATCCAAATGCTGCAGAAGCAATCACAAGCCACTTCAATGGACATTCACATATTAAGTCACATAAAGATACCATTTTTTGTATAAAATGTATGCATTGAAAAAGGAAGTATCTATCACATGAAAGGAATGTTTTCCACCACTTTGTTTTCTATAACACATTGTACTTATTTAGCAATTATCAGAAAGATCAACTCCATTCATGTTTCCCATTTCTCAGCCACTTTGACACGATGCTGCACATTGCAAACATTTTGAGGCTAGTGGCAATGTATTATTGCCATAATTGTGACTAACTTCTTGTCTTTCCACTGGACACAAAGGATTTCATTCATTCGTTTCCACTGCATGTCCTCCTCTCTGCATGTTTCGCCCACTCTTTACTGGTGTCTTGTCATGAGGGAAATGTTTTTGATTTGGTAGTATTGTTCCTGTAACAAAATTTCTCAATTTGTATCTTTCGGTAGCTGGACACTGGTGTAAAAATTATCTATAAACGTGATGTCCTTGCCTAAGATACTCCTCCAATATGCTTTCATTCAGAGATGGGTGAAAGATCAAGGACTCATATTTCTGTGGTGGTGTGACTATCCCCAAATACCTTGTTTTTAGTGTCGGGAAGGATGGAATCTTCCTCCCTGTCAAGTTGTACCCTGATCTTTGACAACAACTCCCTCCAGGCAGCATTCTTTTTCGCAAGGTGATTTACACCACCCTCTGTGTGGTTATGCATCAGTTATCATGGCTATAATGCTCATTACATTTTTTTTTCCTGTGAAATACTCATCCATCTCCAAGGCATATTAAAACTGCAAAGTAACAATTATGTGAACTCATGCAAGGGTAGCACCTGCATAGCAGTCATATAATAGCACATCCTGTATGTTGGGACATACAGTACTAAGTCCTTATACTCATCCTTGCAAAACTCTTGGACCTTCTCGAAGAGATACTGCTTCCTTTCTGCATCCAGATCCTTGGGCCGGATCTCGGGCGGTAAAATGATTGGTAGTGGTGATCGGACAAACTCCTCTCTATCTACTCTTTCTTTGAGAAAGATTTTACCTGGATGTTGACCATCAAAGCAAAAAGTGCTTGTATGACTTAACAGTTGTGTGCAGACAAATAGCTACTCCAGTCATACACTGGAACCAAGACCTTACCTTTTTCATTGCCTACCAGCTGGGGGATGTTGATCCCTTTATGTGATGATGCAGAGACGACGTCTGCGATCTCCTGCAGAGATGACACATGAGTTCGACAGTATGCCTTCTTCACCAGCCCAGAGCACCAGTCTGGAGCAAAGTTTGTGTGCCTCTCGGATAAGAAAGACAAAGACACAAACTTGTGTAGTCCACTGTGTACACGTCATGACAGATACTGGAGCATAGTATTGTTTTTATTTTGTGCTGCACAGTTGTCAGCATGCATGTTGCTCCCCTTCCTCATAATGATCAGCAAAGAAGTGGTGCAAGCAGCTTATCGCTACTTTTGGCCCCTTACCACAGGCAGCGCACTCATCAGCCAAGTACTTTATCTGTTCAGGTAGGCCTCGATCAGATCAAGCAATACCAAATATTTTGCATTTCCTTGTGTTTGGAAATAAATGGGACGTAGCTGATGGGGATTTGATGGGTAATGCATTTGCTGAGCATAATCAAAACTGTCGTGGAAGGATATCAGTCTGGATGCAGGTGATGATTGTCCAAGCTTGGAGATGTTGTATTCCTCAGCAGCTTCCTTGGTTGTTCTGTATGAGGCAGTGCAGTTTTCTTTGTTTAGCTCACCTGAGCCGAAGGCTCAAGTGAGCTATTGCGATCGCTCTTCGTCCGTCGTGCGTCGTCCGTCGTGCGTAAACTTTTACATTTTCATCTTCTTCTTGAGAACCCCTTGACCGATTTTCACCAAACTTGGCAGGTAGCATCCCTAGGGGGATAGGATCTCAATTTGTTTAAGTGGGTACCATACCCCACCTGGGGGGCCCCAGAGGGGCCTAAATCCCCCAAAATTAAGGAATCTTAAAAAATCTTCTTCTCTAGTACCAGAAGTGATAGAGCTAAGGTAACATTATGAATTAGTACATTGATGACTGTAGGTTCAAGTTTGTTCATGGCGGAATCATAGGTGCCCTCCTTGGGGACCCAGGGAGAGGGGTTTAGAGGGGTCCTAATGGGGCCCAAATTGTACATTTTCATCTTTTTCTTGAAAATGCCATAATGAATTTTAACCAAAGTTGGCAGGTAGCATCCCTATAGGGAGAAAGAATCTCATTTCCATCAATTGGGCACCATGCCCCACTTGGGGGGCCCAGGGGGCCTAAATTTGGATCGAAATTGTAAATTTTCATCTTTTTCTTGAAAACCCTATCACTAATTTTCACCAAACTTGGCAGGTAGCATCTGTAGGGGAATAGAATCTCAATTCCATCAAATGGGCACCATGCTCCACCTGGGGGGCCCCAGGGGACCCCCTCCCCCTCCTGTAAGGAATCTACAGATTTTCTCTCTAGAGAACTGGAAGTGATTGAGCTAGTATTGAGTCAGTATATTGATGACTGTTGTTTCAGGTTTGTTCATGGGAGAATCAGGGGTCCCCCCCCCCCCCCAACCCCCTTAGAACCCAAGGAAGCAGGATGGGATGGGGGGGGGGGGTCCAAATGTGGACGTAAATTTTCATCTTCTTGCTGAAAACAACATAATGGATTTTTACCAAATTTATCAAGTAGCATTATCATAGGGATAAGATCTCAAAGTGTTTGAATGGGCACCATGCTTTCCTTGGGGGCCCCAGGGGGTACAACCCTCCTAATTTAATGAATATTAAGTAAGTTTCCAATGTTCTCAGGTAAGAGTCTGCAGGAATGTGTGGAAGGTGAACTTGCGATACTCAGGTGAGCGCATGACCCCCGGGTCTCTTGTTTTATATCCCGTTTCCTCTGGACTGCATCTAAGTGGTCTTCTCACTTGTGGGCCTTTGATTTTTCTGAGTCATAATAATCTTCCTTCAGCTACAGTATGCATGAAAGATGTTCATAATTATCAAACACAAAAGTTTGATATTCATTTTTTGTGAGGTAGGTTTGCCATAGCGCTGCACCAATTTCTTCAGTTGTGCCCACACCAATTCGATTGGATTGAAGTCTGGACTTTCAGGTGGCGTTCTCCACCAGTTTATTCTGTTGGTCTTGCATGCACAACTGTGCTCTCTGGGAGGTGTGTTTATGGTCATCTATGGATGCAGTCCTCTGGATCTGTGAGAAAGGTCGGTTTGCCGTAGCGCTGCACCCATTTCTTCAGTTGTGCCCACACCAGTTCGATCGGGTTAAGGTCTAGACTTTCAGGTGGTGTTCTCCACCAGTTTATTCCGTTGGTCTTGCATGCACAACTGTGCTCTCTGTGAGGTATGTTTAGGGTCATCTATGGATGCAGTCCTCTGGATCTGTGAGCAAGGTAGGTTTGCCATAGTGCTGCACCTATTTCTTCAGGTGTGCTCACACCATGTCAATAGGGTTCAAGTCTGGACTCTCAGGTGGTGTTTCCACCAGTTTATTCCATTGCTCTTCCATGCACAACTATGCTCTTCGCGAGGTATGTTTGGGGTCATTATCTTGCTAGAAATGGTGTCCAGCAGGATACGTAGCATCGATGAATGGCTTTAGAGTTCCTACAAGGATTTCGTTGCAGTAGAACTGTGCATCCATGTTTCCCTTGAAGACCAGGAATTCGCTAGCTTCTCTTCTTGAGATACCTGCCCAAATGTGTAGTTTTGGCAGAAACACCTTTCCCAAGGTGAGCAAAGTAGGACACAAAGTCACATCCAGTGCAGATGAACATTACTTGAAGGCAGTCTGTGACATTGGTGTTTTTGCTTACTAACTAGGCTAAAACTGACTATTAAAACTGCTGATTGCAACACACAAAGATGAAGATATTTTACATCTTCAAGTCTACACTGAAATTGTACAATTTCTTCTTTTTCAAGTTAATTAAGGGGAAAACCAATCATACCAACATCTCAGTCTATTGAATATAACATAACATGCAATTTTCTTCCTTTTCTTCCCAGTCTGAATCAGAATTTCCCTCTTTTCCAACATGAAAGTCACTGGATGCTACAAAAACCTGATCATTATTGTGAAAAAACTCTGTGCACACTCATTAAACTTTCTTGACAAATATCGGCAAAATGAATGCTAATTTGTGCCTGCAAATGTTACTAAGCAAAACCTCTGTTCCTCTGGAAACGACAGTAATGTCTAAACATGGAAATTACACTGATAAACATAAACTACATATAAATTCTTCGAGACAAATATTATGGTAGCAGATTTTTTTTTTTTTGTATTTAAAGTATCAAGTGTCTGATTTTATAGAAACTTTTTAAAAACTCTCTATAAACTGAAAGATGGTAGTTACCTCCAAATGAAATTGTTATCTTAGACACTCACTAACTTGTATACATTTCAGTTTCATAACTGTGGAAAGGGATGGGGTCACAGGTTTTATAATTAACACAGAATTTCTTAATAACATGAGTCTTTGGCTTAGGTGAGCTAAAAACAAAATTACAATCACCAAACCAGCAGTAGTAAGGTACAATATGCCACAGCACTGATACTACATTAGTACCGGTATTGCATTTTTTGTATTGCAGTAGTGCTACGTTGCTACAAGTACTGACATGGAGTCTTGGGTGCAGCCAAAGGAAAAATTTTAACATTGGGAGCTGGTAGGAGCAAAAGCCCGGAAGTTCTTATCAAGATGAAATTCAAATAATGTGCAGGCTGCATTGCTGGAAAGATTAAAAGCTCTGTATTGCAAGTATTGACTTTAGGATATCCTCAGAGAATGCTGTATATAGTGATTGCAAAAGCAGGAGAGGACAGATTTTAGCAGCTGCTGGAGTTAGTGGGTGAAATGCTCATCAATGGTCTAATCTCTCTGTGCAAGCCTACCAGTAACAGCATCATGGAGGCTTGGAGCAAGATGGACATGTGGCAATTCTTCGACCAGCTCACTACCAGGAATATCCTGTTCCTTCCTGTCATTAAAGATATTCCACAGCACTGAGCAGGCTACAATAATGGTAAATGCAGTGTCCACCTTGTCCACCTCCACCAGTGTCCTCAGGTGGTGTTTCCACCTGTTTATTCCGTTGCTCTTCCATGCACAACTGTGCTCTTCGCGAGGTATGTTTGGGGTCATTATCTTGCTAGAAATGGTGTCCAGCAGGATACATAGCATCGATGAATGGCTTTAGAGTTCCTACAAGGATTTCGTTGCAGTAGAACTGTGCATCCATGTTTCCCTTGAAGACCAGGAATTCGCTAGCTTCTCTTCTTGAGATACCTGCCCAAATGTGTAGTTTGGGCAGAAACACCTTTCCCAAGGTGAGCAAAGTAGGACACAAAGTCACATCCAGTGCAGATGTACAGTACTTGAAGGCACTTTGTGACATTGGTGTTTTTGCTTACTAACTAGGCTAAAACTGACTATTAAAACTGCTGATTGCAACACACAAAGATGAAGATATTTTACATCTTCAAGTCTACACTGAAATTGGACAATTTCTTCTTTTTCAAGTCAATTAAGGGGAAAACCAATCATACCAACATCTCAGTCTATTGAATATAACATAACATGCAATTTTCTTCCTTTTTTCTTCCCAGTCTGAATCAGAATTTCCCTCTTTTCCAACATGAAAGTCACTGGATGCTACAAAAACCTGATCATTATTGTGAAAAAAAACTCTGTGCACGCTCATTAAACTTTCTTGATAAATATCGGCAAAATGAATGCTAATATGTGCCTGCAAATGTTACTAAGCAAAACCTCTGTTCCTCTTGAAATGACAGTAATGTCTAAACATGGAAATTACACTGATAAACATAAACTACATAACTTCTTCATGACAAATATTAAGGTAGCAGAATTTTTTGTTATGTATTTAAAGTATCAAGTGTCTGATTTTATAGAAACTTTTTAAAAACTCTCTATAAACTGAAAGATGGTATTTACCTCCAAATGAAATTGTTAACTTAGACACTCAGTAACTTAGTATACATTTCAGTTTCATAACTGTGGAAAGGGATGGGGTCACAGGTTTTATAATGAACACAGAATTTCTTAATAACGTGAGTCTTTGGCTCAGGTGAGCTAAAAACAAAATTACAATCACCAAACTAGTATTAGTATCGGTATTGCATTTTGTGTGTGTGTGTGTGTGTGTGTGTGTGTGTGTGTGTGTTGAAGTAGTGCTACGTCGCTTCAAGTACCAAAAAAGCTGGCAACCTCTGTCCTGTGCATCACTTATTACTGCTTTCCTCGACAGCACTGCATCAGTAGCTTGCCTCTTGATTGTCCCACTTTCACCACCCAGTTCAAAAAACCAGTTAAGACCAGTAGCTTACTGGTCAACTGGTACCAGTTGAAAACCAGTAAGCCAACTGGTACCAGTAAAGCCAGTTGGTTTCTTACTGGTTTTAATATGGAAATTGGAATATAGTGATAAATTACCAGTTGAAATACAATGTACCAGTAAGTGTGAAACTAGTAAGAGACCAGTTGAATACCAGTAAGACACCAGTTGAAAACCAGTAGGAAACCAGTTAAATACCAGTTAAATACCAATAAGCACCAATAAGGGACCAGTTACAAACCAGTTGAATACCAATAACAGACCAGTTACAAACCAGTTGAATAGCAATAAGAGACCAGTTACAAACCAGTTGAATACCAATAAGAGACCAGTTACAAACCAGTTGAATACCAATAAGAGACCAGTTACAAACCAGTTGAATACCAATAAGAGACCAGTTCGAAACCAGTTGAATACCAATAAGAGACCAGTTCGAAACAAGTTGAATACCAATAAGAGACCAGTTACAAACCAGTTGAATACCAATAGGAGACCAGTTACAAACCAGTTGAATACCAATAAGAGACCAGTTAAAGACCAGTTGAATACCAATAAGAGACCAGTTACAAACCAGTTGATTACCAATAAGAGACCAGTTACAAACCAGTTGAATACCAATAAGAGACCAGTTACAATCCAGTTGAATACCAATAGGAGACTAGTAGAAAACCAGTAAGAGGCCAGATAAAACCAAGAGCATATAACATAATATGCAAATACACTAATACATGCACACACGCATGCAAACACACACCCACGCATGCACACACTACAAACCCCTGTATGAAAACATAGTGCATGGTTTGTTGTACATACACATATCTATATCATATTAGACATATGACAGTGATCTGGCAATGATCTTCAAGTATATAAAGGGTTTTCTTTAATAGATACTCGCTAATGACAGAATCATAATCTTAATGACATGATGAATCAAATGCTTACCAATGCAACAATGATATTGATCTCAGTACATATGTAGTGACAATGAACATAATGCTCTTGTGTCAACTGAAGAGGCAAGTAGCTGTTTAAAAACACTATACATACACGTGTATATGGCAGGCATTGGCACTGAAATGTATACTTTTGGCACATACAATGTACTAAGGCAAGTTATGCAGTTAACATGAACAATGTACTATACACCATGTGTAGCTTATACAAAGTGTATTTACTGTACACATGAAAACATGCTGTTTAATTGCTGGCTATGTCAGGTTATGGCAAGTCAAGGAAACCTGGCAGATATTCTTCTTTTTTTTTTACTTTTAAAAGTGCTTGACAGGTAGAAGATAACATGAAAAACGGCACTGTGCTGGCAAGTTCATAATTCACACACATATCTATTTTCAGCTGGCAAATGTCATAAAATAAATAATAGTGGAAAAGTGAGCAAAGAAAATGGGATTCCATCCCGATGGAATCCCATTTTCTTTGCTCACTTTTCCACTAATAATTTATATTCTTTCTGGTCAGTTTATTCTGTCTTTATTTGTTAAAATAGATAATAATTACATCATCAAGAGGTAGTTTTTGGCAAAGACCTGATAGTAACTCTTGCTTAGAATGAATAAAAACCACATATTTATCACTGAATATGAATACAAGTTTAAAATGGCAAAAAGAGGCTAAGTTGTATAACTATATTGTTGGCAAAAACAATATTCATCTAAAGTACTATAAACATGTTAACAAAGTAAGGACAAAGACATGGATACATGTTCATCCCAGCACATATAATGACATAATAAATTTGAACGCTGTCAAATAATAAACATGTATTTAAACCTCAGAGACTGATGTCCAATGATTTTTTTTTTCTTTACACAAATGCTGGATACCTCAAGCTGTATGGATTGTTTGTTGGCAAAGTGAATTACAGGTGAAAATGATTCATGAATTAAAACGAGACAATGAACAGCATACCTGAGTACAGGTAAACCCTAAACATGGTCACATTCCAAGGCACTCCTGCACAAAAGTCAATGGCAACTCTCTCACTTATAACAACTAAAATTGTAACAGTACACAACAGCCAAAGTAAAGGTTTTCATGGAAACTTCCATGCACATTTGCATTAAACATACAAATACAATGTACTGTACATTGTTGGCAGCTTTTACACGTAAAAAGTGTAGTTACTGTACACATTAAAGTACGCTGTGTAATTGCTGGCTATGTCGGGTTATGGCAAGTCAAGGAAAGCTGGCAGAGATATTGCAGATATATACACGTATACAAAAATTGTATATTTTTTTTCTGTAAATGTGCTTGACAGGTAAAAGATAACATGAAAAACAGCGCTGTGCTGGAAAGTTCATAAATCACACACGTATCTATTTTCAGCTGGCAAATGTCATGAAATAAATAATAGTAACATCATCAAGAGGTATTTGTTGGCAAAGACCTGACAGTAACTCTTGCTTAAAATGAATAAAAATGCACACATTTATCACTGAATATGAATACAAGTTTAAAATGGCAAAAAGAGGCTGTAAGTTGTATAACTATATTGCTGGCAAAACAATATTCATCTAAAGTACTATAAACATGTTAACAAAGTAAGGACAAAGACATGGATACATGTTCATCCCAGCACATATAATGACATAATGAATTTGAACGCTGTCAAATAATAAACATGAATTTAAACCTCAGAGACTGCAAAAAAAGTTGATATCCGACTATTTTTTTTTTCTTTACACAAACTTAATGCTAGATACCTCAAGCTGCATGGATTGTGTTTGTTGGCATACCTGAGTATAGGTAAACCCTAAACATGGGCACATTCAAAGGCACATTCCAAGGCACTGCTGCACAAAAGTCAATGGCAACTCTCTCACCAATAACAACTAAAATTGTAACAGTGCACAACAGCCAAAGTAAAGGTTTTCATGGAAACCTCCATATACACATACAACAAAGTTGAAAAATATTGAGAAAAAGTTAAAAAAAAAAAAAAATCAAATTAAAAACAAAAATTTCAGGCGAATGGCAAAGTTAGTTGATTACGCTGCTTGCTAGACAGTAACACAAGCACCAGTGCCATGCTCGAGCATCGTTTTGTTGTTTGTGACTCTTGAATTATTAATCACAAGTACCAGTAGAGTGGACAATAGTGATCATGAGCAATTTCACAATTAGTTGTATGACATTATAGCACAATTTTCACATTTTCCTTTTTCTACATGTACAGTACATGTACATCAGTGTCTATGCATTTCCAGACATTGTCATGTTACATTTAAATCACCTTAGAAGGTCTATGATATAGAGTGAATATAATCAAACAAATATTGGAGATGCCATAGTAACTTAGAGAGGAAATTCACCCCCAAAATTGATAAATTGAAAATAAAACTAAAATATAATAAATACAAAAATTGCATAAGAAATAGGAGAGAAATAGGATATGACATTTTTGAAATTTTGCATTTTATCGAAAAACATTTCTTGTCCAGTCCTTATGAAATCTAAATGAGCAAGTTGATATCTGGGGATCTATCTTTAATAAGAAAGAAGTTTGTTAGAGAGCAAAATACTTCCAATACTTTAATCATTAACCCTATTTTAACTTGGCTATTTGAGACCAAGTTTTTACCTCAGATCTCGGCCTCCCCCAAGGGATCGCCACAAAATTTTGCCTGAACATAGAGCCGGTTGTCAACTACATGTACAAGATTACATGGTCATACAATAGAAAAACGTTAATTCTATATGTTTTGATAAACCAATTACGCAAATTTACGCATGATATATTTTCACCTATAACTCCATAAAAAAGAATGAAGGATTGCTAAATTTTTGGTCAGAGTTTCTCAAGACACATCAAACAATATTCTTGTAAAAAAAAGAGTGCAATCAAAATCAGTTTCTTTTGTTTTTTATTGTTTTGTTAATTTCTTATGTATTTTACTGTTTTTTCGACCTTTTAGTTTCTATTGTTTTTTTGCCAAAATTTGTTGCAGGCACTTTTTCAAGCATATCTACATTACAATTGATTAATTTCAATGTTCAATAGTTGAAATAACCTAATTTATATCAATTAAACCAAAAAACAAAATTTTAATTGGATTTGCACACGAAATCATGAATTTGAGCTGTTTTTGGGTTGACTTGCATATGCAAAACATTGCGTAACTTCAGAACGGTGTACCCGAACGTCGCAAATTTGGTCTCAAAATATGCGGGAGACTTCAATGAAAAAGGACATCAAACGACGTGCGCGTTGCGGAATTGTTGCACGAAATGTCGGGGGGGGGGGGGGGGTGGTCACTTTGACCCCCCAGTTAAAATAGGGTTAATACAGACAGCATGATGACAAACATTTTAGAAACAAGCAGCTTGACACACATCCAGACCCCAAAACATGGTTATTCAGATTATGCTGTGTTCTTCTCTCCCCCCCCCCTCCCCTCCACCCCCCCCCCCCTCCCCCCAATACTGAGTGTTTGTTGGTTCAGTGTCCTTCATGGTGTGTTGGTCATTCGCTCTCTCCTCTTCCTGCTCAAGTCCATCATCTTCTCCCGCAGATAGCCCTTTAGCTTCCCGAGCTCTTTCCTCCTTTCATCTTCGCTGATTAACTGCTTCTGCAGTCGCTGTTCGAAGCAAGCTGCATGTGTAAATGGAAGGGGGGATTTTTGGCATGTGCTGGCAATGTACATATTTTGAATGTGGTCAAGCACCATTAATTAGTAAACTCCACATAGGCAACTTCCTAAGCAAATCTTTTTGGCAGTATTAGGCCAAAAGTTTCAATCTGTGTTACATATATACATCATGTACATATCATCTGTTTTGTGTAAACAAAAACAATAATTTAGTGACATTTAAATCATACAAAATACATACAACATTTCCTAAATGTTAAAATTTATATGGATTGCTAAAAATATATAAAGCATAAGCTGTATTCATACACACTATTGAACTACCCATTTGGTATACCTGTTACTACCCTACACATATTACTGAGCACACCCCCCTCTGTGAAACAGATTTTCTTTAACAAGTATATGATGACAATTTAAGGATTCTTTTTCATGCTAAAGCAGTACAAAAGTGTATAAAAGCAATATGAAGTCCCTGAGCGGTATATAACATCATATTTTGAATTCTCTCACCAGTCAGAGCTTTCATTCGCTCAGGATCTAAGGGTGCCTTAACGGGGCGATCCTTGAATCGAGGGCAAACTTTGCCCTCGATAGAGCTGACCCTCAGCACCTCTGAGCCAAAGAGGAGAACACCTAATTCCTTCACGAACCGAGAGTTCTTTGGTTCTGAAGAAACGAGGTGAAACTTGTCCGTGTCCACCTCGATGTTGTTGCCTATTACCATCTGCAATGACAAAATATGACAGGCCAGGAGAATGAAATGTGCATGATACCTATGTCGTATATGCAGCATGAGACATTATACATCTGTTTTTTTTTATATACTGAAATCTTACTTAAATTTCAGAACAGCACTCTGATAACACCTCAGTCAAGCAGCACATTTCCAGTTATTCACACATACTAAAAATCACCAAATTCCAAATATAGAAGCCTTAAGTTTGCATTACCAACAAACCCGAAATATGATATGCAGCTTAAGTAAAGAGTTCTTTGACCATTTCTGCCAAAAGATCAAATATCTTAATTCCTTCAAAATTCATTACCATAACTCTTTATGTGCCATGTTCGCAGGTCCCACTCAGTCGACTGCGTGCCAAGTTTGCACATTCCGGTTAAATGCACTAGTCTGCTTAAATCAATTGATAAATCGCCTAATCCTGCTGTACGCTGAGCTTTTCTCGGGCTTTTGTTTCTTTTGCATACAGCTTGCATCCTACGTGGTTGTTGACTATCAAGCAGTGTTTCCAACTAAATTTACATGTAAATTCTAAGTTTCTCTCTCGGTTTCATGTGCAAAAGTCATGCCTTTACACTACAGTAATGTAGCAACTGGTCATTAAAGAAATAAATGGAAAGAGATTTGTCATACAATTTTTATCAAAGCAAAGCTTGGCATTCCTCTTCAACTTTGCTTACTATTATATGTCCAGCTTAACAGAAATTTGTAGAAGTTATATAGATTGGAAAAGCAGAATTCTTTCTCAAAGCATGACTACCTTCGTGTCTCAGAATAATGTTACACACAGGGGGTTTCCACCATGGCAAATAAAGAGTTAAAAACAAATATAAGATCACACCAAATTCAATCATCTGTACATTGCATCATAGTCGCATTTTCCTGCAAATCTCATCCAAATCTGTTCACAATTTTTAAAGTTATTTAGCATACATACAGACAGACAGACAGACAAACCTGCGTCAATGCAAACATATCTTTCTTCCTTGGTAGAGGCAATAACAATTATTGTTGCAAGGTATTAGAGTGATTGTATAGTTCTCTTTGCTATACTAGAAAATGAAGTTTCTATACCTGTTTTGAGCAAATAACACATTTTGTTATTTGCAGTCCTCTTATGTCTATTTCTCTCTTTTAAAGTCTACATATTACTTTAGGTCAAATTTATACATTGTAATATAAATGGAGTTACATATCATCAAAAATAAATGAATGCAGCAAGAATGGCAGTGCTGTCTATTCTATTGCAGCAGAGGAATGTGTACTCACTTTCCCAGCCCTTGTCTGTGGGGTGCCTGCCATGGGTACCTCATTCGGCATCGCCTCCTGCACCTCCAAGCTCTCCACTTCAATCGTCTCAGCTGCCCTGTTTGTGCTAGAGATGTTTAAAGTATTGAAGGCATAATTTACCATTTGCAGATGAAACAAAAACCCAGCATTAGTGTTTCAACGTGGTTCTAAAATGTGAGTTATTGATAGAAACAACCAATGTAAAAATTTGAACCATTTTAATCGATAGTAAGTATTGTTTAAAAAAAAAAATGTGGACAATAGTTATAGTAAAAATGTTTGCAGACTAAATTGTCTATCGTTATGATTTAATGAGAAATATGATATCTCGACATATTTTAGGCTCTATTCCAAAAATTGTATACAGTAGGATGTTTTGTGACAATACAACTGACCTACACATACATGTATATATATCGAAAATGATATCTTTACATTTTTTTACATCACTGCTCCCTCCGAGGTAACAGGACCTTTAATACACAACAAACATACAACAACAAACAATTTAGAGGTACGGTAGTTTTATGTTTCAGTTCATAATGCAAAGTCTAAAAAAAAAAAATCCACTGGATTGTGTACTCTCAAAGACTGTACCATTACACGCCTGACCATGCAAGCAAATGATCCTGAGTATGCTTCCTGGCATGTCACATACATTAAATGATTATGATCAGTTACAACAGAATGCACTATCGAGGTATTCAATATGCAATATGAAGCTGAGAAAAAAAAAAAAAACTCCTCTAAAACATTAATGCAAATCATGCTAGAGATGCTAGATTCGTAATTTTTATCATTGCTTGGGTTTCAAATACGATAACATTTTGAAAGGCTGTGTTTATATCACGTTCCCGGCAACCACGGCAGCCCCACTTCAGGCCACCGTGGAAAAAGCGGGAAGGACATAAAACAACGCAGTGAGAGAGGATAGACAAACGTGGCAGGCTGTGATTGCCATTGTTGCCATGTCGGAATTTTTAACTTTCAAACAATTTGCCATAGAGACCCTGGGGATAATTAGGAATCTTGTATGACGTGATAAAATGCAAGGAAACATGACAGCACGTGTATGTGTCGTGTGATAGACCCCTAACAAAACCTGGAAGTGGTCTGCAGCAGGAAATGACACAAAATATTGATAGTCGAGCGTGAATGTGTCGTGTGATAGACCCCTAACAAAACCTGGAAGTGGTCTGCAGCAGGAAATGACACAAAATATTGATAGTCAAGCGTGACCAGACGCCATGAGAACAGCTACAAGGTACTTGTAAGTTGTGAGAGAATGACATGCTATATTCATATTGACTGTTCAAGAACTGTTCCCCCCCCCCCCAAAAAAAAAAAAAAAAAAAAAAAAACTTCAAAATGTCATAACTTCCTTATTTTTCATACGATGTCAATCAAAATTATACTGTTGAACTTGCAATATGTCACTCTTTCTTATTAGACTAAACATTGGACTGGATTATCCCTTTAAAGTGTCTGCTGACTCACTGCTGGATGAGAAGACTACTAGAGTGTAATATCACATGCATAAAAGAATATAAGGCAAATATAAAGAGATTTTCACATATTTTTATTTTTTGAAAAAAAATGCACGTTTCAATCATTGTTTTATGATGCATGAAAAGAGAAAATATGTTGAATGTTCTCTATATTGTTGTACACATGTGATATCAGAGGCTGTAGTAATAGTCTTCTCATCCAGCAGTGACTGAGCAGGAACTTCAAAAAAAACTTTTGAACAGGTTGTCCTATTTTCCTGAAACTCTCACTGATGTGTTCTACTAATATTGCTGCATTCACTCAATCCACATGTCTATGAAGGTGAGCTTGGCCTTTAAGAGGACTAACAACTTCTTCACTTTTCCATTACTATCAACTTTCTCTGAAAACAAACCAAGATATCTGATTAAAAAAAAGAAAAGAAAAGAAGAAATTAGGAGGGGTTCTATTCGCTTTGTTGCTCCTGGAAGGGAACCTGTACATCTGTAATTTTCACCTCTGGCAGCTAACAAAAAATACAATCTATATTGGTACATGTATACAACAAATAGAATTTTATACCATTAGCATTGCAATAACTTAGAATAAATATGAAAATGAAGGTGCAAATATAATTGTACATACCAGGAGTTTGATGGTCCTGCTTGGCCTCCAAGTGGTCTAACAGCCTTTCTTGGAGGCGACGATTGAGCTTTCTGAGGCTCTCCACCTCTGTGCGCAAGGACGCTACTTCAATCTTTAGGCGCTTGTTAGCCTTCATGAGGGGGTTGGGGGCCTCCGGCTCAGCCTCCGGCACAGGTGGTCGTGCGGCTGCTGCTGGTGTCGTCACCACCGGAGCCCTGTTCTCCAACTTCTTGGCCATTATCTTCTTGAGCTGGCAATTTCTTGCTGCCCCTAGGGTGGCGGTCTTCTCTTTCTTTTATAATCAAAGTCATATGGACAATGAAAACTTATATTTCGTCATTTAGCATGCTGTAATATAACTTCAGATAAATTAGGTGTCAGTGTCACAGTGCTCTGTTGTCATGAAATTTGTAATTGAATACAAACTTGTCTCAAACTTAAGTGCAACTTGGCTATAAGCTGGTCAGCATACCCACAATACCATATACTAAAATGCATACAGAAATCATATTTGATTTCATTACTACTGTAGCATTTAATTGCCGGTTATAGCAGTGATTATGTCAGACCTTTGACCCCCCCTGACCTTTGAACCATGACCCCCAACTTCCCTAGATAATCACTGCCCATCGGTGCAAGCATATATACCAAGTTCCATGAAGATACCTTGAACCATTTGCGAGATATGGAGAAAAACATGAAATTTCAAATTTTTTTTTCACAAAATAACCTGTGACCTTTGACCTTTGACCCTGTGACCCTAAAATCCACACAAAGTATTATCTCCCTAGGATATACCCTCATACCAAGTTTGATGTAAAACCACCTCACGGTTCTTGAGATATCGACAAAAACAAAACGGGACGGACGTACGGACGGACGGACGACCCGAAAACATAATGCCTCCGGCCACTTCGTTGCGAAGGCATAAAAATAGAATTTGCTAATACTGCTTGATTGTAGTAAATCTATGCTAGATAAACACACTGAAGGGCAAACAGACCACTGGTATATTATACATGTAGTATTTTGCTGATGTTACTTTTTCCCATTTTTGGTCTAGTATACATGACAAGATTTCTGTTTAGTCCAACCAGCTCAAAATACAATAGACAGAAAATAAGAAATTTTTAATATTTCCACAGAACCATAGATAGAAATAACACAACTAACAGAAACATTAAATACCTTAACTAACAGAAACATTAAATACCTTCTCCTTTGCTGTGTTGGCCAATGCCTTCTTTG
Organism: Diadema antillarum; assembly: GCF_040938485.1. NCBI lineage: Eukaryota > Metazoa > Echinodermata > Echinoidea > Diadematoida > Diadematidae > Diadema > Diadema antillarum. Next base: position 51,257 of record NW_027271887.1, read on the forward strand.
TGCGGCCCTGTGCTCTCACCGCAGCAAGGTTTTCATCATCGCTGGATTCCAAGCTGCTAATACTCGAGTCCAAGATCTTGGGAATCTTTATGCGCCCCTCCTTCCCTTCAATTCGCTTTTCCAGCTCTTCCTTTGTTTCTGCAGAGTTCAAAATTCAATAACAAAAGTAAATGCAAATATCAAGTAGATTTTAAGAGGTCTTGGCTGTGGTAGAACCTCTACTATTATATAAATCTCTCATTCGTAATCTAGATCTGGATCTGGATCTGATACAGTGGAGGACCTTTCCGCACGCCACGGCCTCGCAAATAGCTCTTTGCGATATTCCAGCCTATTTAGTTAGGCCCGTAAGTTAGGGTTAAACCAAAAAAGAACAAAAGAATGCAAGCTGTATTTACAGAGGTGTAGGCCTAGTGTAAATGAATTGATGCTTGACAGTTGTAGAAACAAATGGAGGCAAGCAATTTCAAGACTGGATAACATTGTCAAAGAAAAAAAAAAGGAATAGAAAGAAAAGCTGCTTTGGACATCCAGGTGACAATTAATGCCTGGAGTGTAACTTCAGTGAATGGTTTCTTACGTTCTATTTCTACGTTGGACCATCTAACAAAATTCAATTCAGAATTAGGTACGGTACTTCAATTGACCGTGAAGATCAAACCGTATCGTAAAAAAAGAAAAATAATAAATATAGAATCAAGAAAAAGAAAATAGACCTATAGTATTGAGTAATAACAGACTCCTATGAACAGACGGATAAATGTCTAGCCATGATGTACCGGTATACACAACAGTAAAGTGTATCCAATGCATACCGCATCCAACATCAACACTGAACCGACACCCCTCTCTGACTTCAACCGTGGTTGATCCCTAGATTTCAAACGTCTAACGTTAGTACCTGGTAGTACGTTGTGGTAGTGGTATACTGATTGAATGTTATTGCATGGTGAAGAACAAAATTTCCTTGTTGAACCTTGATTGATGAGATAATCCCTGAAACAGCTCTTTCCAAACTGAACTGGGATGGGATGGCAGGAAAAGAAGGGGCAAAGAAGGACCATTGTGAGATATTCTTAAGAATCTAATGATCAGCTGGCTGTTGATAGTGTTGTTGATAGACCAAAAAAAAAAAAGGTGGTGTTACCTGGTAATGTGTTAAACGTGTTGGACCTCCAACTATACCAAACAATTTGCCAAAAAATAAAAAACAACAACATGCAATGTAGGTTAGATTGTCTACCGAGATTGTCATGCAGTGACAAATGGAAGTATGCCGGCATATGCCTATAAAAAAATTAATTGTCTGGAGTTTAACTTACAGTGGCAGTGTATCTAACGTTAGGACTATGCATCGATCTAACGTTACTTTCTGAATCGAAACTTACTTCATAGAACTCTACTTGATTTTGTGCTCTGCATGATCATGCTGATGGCTACTGTGGTGCTAATATAATTTCTCTAATCACTATACGGTATCACATAATTGAATTACACTGCCTACCTGCAAGAAGCAGAATCTGGGCCTTGTAAAATTGGTCGTCCACGTCCATTCCATCAAGACCTTCACCGTCGCTTGATTGGACCCATTTGGTCCAATACATTTTACTTGGAGTATGTGTCGCCTGACACCAGTTGCTGTAAATATCCTTCGTTTCTACAATTGCCAGCTCGTGGTCATCTCTAAATTTTACGTACGCGTAGCGAAATTTCATGTTGTCGACGTCGTGAAATTGGGCGGAAAGTGAACGGAAAGTGAACGGAAGTGAACGGAAAGTGAACGGAGGGTGAACAAGAAAGAACAGAATATTGACAATTATAAATAAAAGCTTGGTGGTAGACAGTCGATCAAATATGATGATGGTGGATTAGCAGAAAAGACGTAACTGTCATAACTACACAGGCGAGGGAGCACGATGCAGCTGAGCGGGATGATGATGACTGCTGAGTAAGCGGAGGAGCTGCCTGGAGGGCTAGAGCGCGGCGCGGCTGCAGCGATCCACTCAGCAGGGATCCGGAAGCCAAGTTGACAGTTGTATTTGCGCGCCTTCAAAATGAAACGCTGTGATTGGAAGGCTCGCATGAGCTGTTCGCACGTCAAATTTGATGTAGTTCTACAAGACAGACCCCTATTAAGCATTTTGATGTTAGAGTTTTGCAGATTCAAAGGGGGGAGGGGATAAGTTGCCAAATTGCTGACATTACGAATGGAGTTATGACTTACGTACACAATATAGTATGCAATGCAACAATCTTAATAGTTCTGCAATTTATGTTACAATCCTGCATGATAGATTACAGTTTAAACAGATGAGATGCCAGAAAACGGACCTACTTTTCACGGACTCCAACTTAATTGTACACTCCAACCACCCTAATTCTTTGTACCGGAATATTATAGGTGAAATTCCCAACATATTATGAGGATATTATTTTCTACAACTAGACCTGATTAATTGTGTACTGTGTGAGATGCCTACATCCATTTCAGCGTTATACTAGTAGTTGTGCACAGTGTAGGCCTACAGTTTCTGATTTTATGATCCGTGGTTTCTGTCTTGCGCATCTTGGTCTGTCTACTCAGACTATATACGTGGTGGTGCCGTTGTCCGTCAGAGGCCCCCGCTCGATGTCGATGGAAAACAGGTGGCGCCCCGGGAGGCCCCGCCTATTACTTTTACAAGTGATTAGAGTTTTGTTGAAGTATTTTGAATTAAAGATGCAAATATTTCTTTTTTTATTACAAAAAAATTTAAAATCAAGTAATAATACTTATTATCATCATTGATTATTTTATTGGTCAAGCTGAATTATAATAGATATTATTCTTCTTTCTAATACGTGAACGAGGTTCCTATGGGAAATCTGGGCATAGGGCATTATTGCTGACTACGCAGCAGTAATTCATCACAGACTAGACCCACAGTAGTACAGCGCGAGTATGTACCATCGATCAACGCAATCATTGCTTGTCATGCCCGGTATATTGGAAGCGCTGGCTGGACACATTGATTGAAACTTTGAAGATTCTTGAGACTGAAGACCTAGGCTAAAGTCTGCTTGGCTGGCATGGCATGTGTTAATATTATATGGACTATTGCAAGTCTAATGTACTGTAAAAGTCTATTAACAGCTCAATCAAGACCAACGTTGAAGACAGATGCAGGTACGTAGGCCTAACCAGTCACCAGTGCAGTGACCCAGTGTATTCGAACGGGAACGGAACACTTGATCACGTACGTATGTGCATGATGATGTGGAGTATGCCGCAGAGCAGAGCTGTAGTATGCTGCATTGTGTCACTAAATAGGCCTCAAATTAAACGTTAATGACGCTGTAGTGTGCTAGTGACCGAGTAGTAGCTGTAGAACTTCAAACTGTCAGTTAGGATTGGCCCTAACTAACCGTTGCTCGGCGTTGCAATTGAATTGGCCGTTTGTATGTGACAAATACACCCTTCCGAATTCGACATGGATCCAGATAACCCACGCCCGCCTCCGCCCAAACGGAAATACAAGTATTATCTAGAACCAGATAGTGAATGTGATGTTCCAAACACGACTCTCTGGAGAAGATCAGACATAATTTCCAAGTCTCAAATGCAAAGTCGACAAAGTCAAAGAGGTGAACTTGTTGGAGATCAGACAGTGACGTTAGAAATAGAAGCAGACAGGGATCTTGATCTGCATGTTGAAGTGAATGAAGATGATGCAGAACCAGCTCGGGCAGATTCAGCAGGTAGGCTTCCTAATGGTCACGATGGTAAACTACAAGCTTCACAGGACAGCGATGCACTGCGTCCACTGGACCCATCAATGCTGGGAGAGAATGTGAATGTCCGTGTGGATGTTGCTGGATTCATAGCTACAAATGGGGCTGGTGCTGAAAGTGGCTGCATGATGAACAGCAACGTCAAAAGCCAAACTACCGCTACCACTGTGGAATTTGGGCCTGCAACTGATTGGGCTGACACAGAGTCAGAAAAAACTTTGGATTTGTCCCTACAATCACAGCCACAGGTCAGTGACAGTGTAAGTATTGTAAATTAGAAATTGTTTACATTATACATGTAATATGAAGGGATGGTTTGAATGGGGGATTAATATTTTAATTGTTTGCTAGAGTGTAGAATCCAAGACAATCGAAAATGGTGTAGAATCCCTCTGCCCTCTGAAGTACTATTATTATTATAGTGATAGATCATAGGTCCTGCTGTACATCTCCAAGACTGTAAGGAAATAATATTTCAAATACCCGAGATATAGATATCAGAAGACAGAGCAAGATAAAGAAAACAATCGCAAATATATAGTATTAGTACTACAAAAGGGTGTTCCGATTTTATGCACATGAATATTTCATGTAGGTGGTTTCTAATCATCTCACAAAAAGTTTAAACCTGAATCCCCACCTCAACCTAAACTGAACAATGTACGTGTATTGTATGCCATTCTTATAACAAGACCTTCTTCTACATGTACTGTAGATCTTCATCAGTGCATGTAGTTACCTTATTAGCCTTGGGACTCTGCCATATGTTACTCCACTGTGCATGGATGTCAAGTAGGCTGATTCCCTAGAGTAGCCTAGACCAGTGTGTAAAGATTCATTTCTCTCAAAGACAAAGCAAACGGCACACAAGGTAAAATACGTAAATGGATATGTGTACTTTTTGGATACGCTGATGGAGAAACCCTTATCAACAATAAAAATGCCTTGGAAAGTTGATGAATTCATGATTTGACAGTTGCGAATGATTTCCATTGTCATGAACTTGTGTGTTACTGGTACTGTAACACTGTTCAAATGACTTGTGAGCCCCAACTCCGCACAGTCAGTAGTTGGAGCTTTTACAGTATGTAATTTCATTTTTAACCCGTTGAGGACGAATCCTGAGTATACTCGGGCAGGGGTCTATGGGAAATGGGTGTTGTAGCAAAATCAGTCCGTCGTCAACGGGTTAATTATGTCAGCTTTGAATTGACCCTATTTTGCACCAAGATTCACCTCCAAGCAGTGAAAGAGTGCAATAAATTGCATCCATATTAATTTTATACCATCTCTACTTGATACTAATATTGAAACATCCAATTTCTGAACAGGATGATGATGTTCGTCGGATTGATACAGATACTCCTGTGTCAGATGCTGATTCTGCAGACTTCCATGATGACTCAGATGTTGACTGTGCTGACAGCCTCCCTGAATCAGATGCTGATGGCGATGGCAGGAACGACTAACTGGTTGGTTCATGATGTCCATCTTTCAGACAGTGCAGCTTGAACAAGATTCCATGCTTATTATGGTGTCTTAGACAGTTCACAGGCACTTTTACACTGTAGATATCGCGTATGTAGGGCTTATTCAGGCTTTGAGGGAAATAAACTTTGTTGTGCATCTCAATTGGCAAGTATGTAAATTATAGTTACCCATAGAGGCAGAAAAACTTGCCTTCTCTTACTTCCAAGACTCAATTCAATTTCATAATACTGGTTGATTAGTTGGGGAATTGAGAAATAATAATAACAATTTTCTATCCACTGTGGGATCAAGTATAAGAAGCATGATTTATTGCAACGAAATGATATTGTAAGTGCATGTAAGTATTACTCACCTCATGGAACTTCTCAAAGAGTGCATATAATTTATCATGCAGTAACAGTTTCACATATTAATGAGTTGGTTTGGCATACATATCATTTTGTTAATATGTTGGTGAAAAAAAAAGACGCTTTACTAATTCATGATTTTTGATTTGCAAATTGCTGTTATACGGCCGTTTCACCCATAGAGATTTTCTCTCATTGGTCACTCATCAGAAGATGAGTTTTATCGCTTTCAACCAGCCATCGAAGTGTTAGCGGATAACAGTCCCATGAATCCGACGGGGTTGGTCGACTATTTGGTCAGTGTCAGGCATGTCAGGCGGTAATCCCATAAGGCAAGATCATCCAATGAGGATCACGTGCGATATGTTTGACACTGATCGGATACCCCACCAACTGAGTCAGATTCATCAGACTGCGATCTGGAGCACTTTTGGTAGGTGGCCTGAAGGAACAAAGGAGCAATCTTTGACTAGTGACAGATGACAAATATCTCTGTGGAGTGGGATATGGATGGTAATTAATGTGCTCTGAATCTGAAATTGTGGGTCATGAATTTCAGGCTAATTTCACTTCTTTTTCATGTTTGTCGTATCTCCGATTCTCCCTTCAGATTCTTCAGATGACTTTCAACACCTGCTTGGTGAGCTGCCCGATGTAGAACCTCATGCAAGCCAACAGGAAGAAACTGCTGAAATGGCCTGTGAAAGCGAGTGTCATTCCATGGGAAGCAGTAGTCCTCATTCCTCGAACTCAGACTTCATGCAAAATTATGTAAGTGATGAAGCAACTGAAAATGACAGTGGAGACAGTGATGATACTGAAGCTGAATCTGATGAGGACACTGGCAGTTTCACATTCAGTGACTCGCTTAATGAGCCTCTGTTCCAGGGATCACAGCTTTCAAAAGCAGAGGCACTGTTGGCCGTATTATCTTTTGTTATGCAACATTGCTTGTCTGCTATTGCAGTTTCTCACTTATTTCAATTGTTGAATGTTCTGCTTGGTATATGTATCTTCAAGTCGACGACATCTATTTTGAGGAGAATTTTCTGTAATGATGTGGTCCATCTTACCTTTCATTTTTATTGTTTGTTTTGCTATTCCTATGTTCAATCATATAAAACCTTATCTGATGACGAGGTACCATGCCCACACTGTAGCAACCCATGCATTGTTCGAGATTTAAGTAACTGTAATTTCTTTGTAACGGCAAACTTGAAATCCCAAATTAAGGCTCTCTTTGAGAGAAATGACATAGGCGCACATCTGTCATACCGAAATACAAGGCAGAAAGCTAAGCAAAATAATATTGAGGACATATATGATGGTAAATTTTATAAGGAAATGATGGAGCCTGAACAGCCATTACCTGACCCTAATAATTATTCATATTCTTTCAATTCTGATGGCATGCCAATTTTCCAGTCATCTAAATATTCAATATGGCCATTGTATATCATGATCAATGAATTACCCCCTCATCTAAGGAACAAAAACTTGATTTTGGCAGGAGTTTGGTTCGGAAAGAATGAGCCTAAGATGGAGATATTTCTTGAGAAGTTTACAAGTGAGGCTGAAAAGTTGTCGAATGAAGGTGTGTCTTGGAAACAAGGTGATGAAGTGATACTCAGTAAATTTTTTCCAATGTGTTGCTGTGCGGATGCACCAGCTCGATCTGCCATGCAGAACAGCATAAAATTCAATGGGTATAGTGGTTGTGGACTCTGCTACCACCCAGGGAAGAATGTAGACACAGTCGTTAAGTATCCAGTGGATGTTTGTGACTACAGCGACAGAACAGACCAGGAAATGCTGGATGACATGGCCCAGGCAATTGATGAACAAAGGAGTGTGCGAGGAGTGAAAGGACCTAGTCCACTGATCAATTTATCACATTTTAGAATTTGTTGGGGGTTTCCAGCAGACTTCATGCATTGTCTTTTGCTAGGGGTTGTCAGACAACTTGCTGATTTGTGGTTTTCTTCTCCGTCTGTCAGCCAGTTTTACATTGGTTCGCAACGTGCTATTTCAGTCATAAATGAAAGATTAAAATCCATTCAACCTCCTGGAATAGTTGCGAGACCGCCACGTCCTATTTCAGAACGAAAGTTTTGGAAGGCATCGGAATGGCATAATTGGCTTTTATTTTACAGTGTTCCATGTTTATTAGGCATATTGCCCACTTGCTATTTGAATCATTTAATTGTTCTTGTAGAAGCATCATTTCTGCTTTTACAGAAATCAATTTCAATTGAAGATATTAACAGAAGTGATGTTCTTATGTACAACTTTGTTTGTAGGTGCCAGTTACTATATGGTGCAGCTGCCATGACTTTTAATGTCCATACACTCACTCATCTCTCAAAAAGTGTGTACCTCTGGGGACCATTATGGACGCACTCCTGTTTTCCCTTTGAGGCTGCCAATTGGCAAATAAAACGCCACCTTGCAGGAAATCGGGGAATAATTGTGCAAGTTATGGAAAAGTTTCTTCTCTTGCAAGACTTTGCCATCATTTATTGAAGCTCATACCATTTCTCCTCGTATCAAAATTTTCTGCAAAAAAATGCTTAATTGCCAGAGAAAAGTGAATGGTGTAAATCATCATTTTCCTATAACAGAGGTGTTAGGTTCTGGCCAATTGAATCCAGGCTTTGTACAGAAGAAGAAAGAGTAGCATTTCAGGATGTAGGTCTTGTAGTAAATAATGATGAATCTGTCCCTGTCTATGACAGAATGCAAAAGAATGGTATGCTGTTTGCTACAGCAAGATATAGGGCTGACACTATTACGAGAAATAACAGGCTCATTGCTTTCAGTGGTGGCAAGGTTGGTGAACTCCTTGATATATTTGTTATAGAGAACCACTATGTAATGACTGTCAGGTGGTTGTTGCTTCAAGAGGTGCACTCTTTTATGGATGATGAGTCCGATTCAAAGCTGTCACACATCAAATGCTGCAATGGTTATGCACCCCGGTGTAGCAGCAGTTCGTGCGGAGGAGGCAGAATGTAATTGTGTAGCCATGAAGATTGGGGATGAGGGATATGTTGGAATCTTTCCAAACTATGTTTCTGTCAACTAGAAGACTAGCTACAATGGACCTTACAGGAAGGTCATTGTGTCATGACGTTACATAAACTGTAGTACATACATTTTATTTTAATGAGTCAACATAAACAAAATACTTGGTCATGTACATTCATTTGCTATTATGAATACGTGAAACAGAATGTTGAGCTTCTCCTCAGCCTGGGAAGAAGCTTTGAACTTACTGGGACTTTAACCCTTCAGCTATTGGTTTCCTTCCAGAGGTATTTTATGTACTCCAAGTGTGAGCTGTGACACATAGGTACAATTTAATGTTGTTCTTGTGATAACATTTTAAAGAAATGGTTCGGATAAGATGAAACGTGGCTTTCATGCTTGGTACAATGTACCTGTATGTATGCAAATACAGTCAACCTTGCTTAAGTCAACCTTGCATAAGTCAAATAATCAAAGATCGTTTCAATTAATCTCCTCTTTGTATTGGATTGATTTAATCCCTCAACTCAAATGTGAAGTATGTCAATGCTATTTCTTCAGTCCAAATAGATTTGCATTATGCAAGGTTGACTGTAATCCAAACAATTATATATGAGGTATGAACTTCAGGGCTAGACAAAGTTTTTTTTTTTTTATGCATATACATAACATTTTTTATTATTATGTACCTTTGAAACAGAACAACGTGCCAACTCTGTACTTGAAATGTACTGTATATTGTAGTTCCAGAATACTGGTTGCACTGCATGTATGTGAAATGACTTTATTCCAAAGAGACCTTAGTGACATTTTGTTATTTTTTGTTGTTTAAGATACAGTAAAGGAGAGCTTGTCAGCATATTTAAAGTATGATGGCATGAAATAACAAAGTAATAACCTATTAGATACATGCATTTTCCATTTGAATATGCCTTTCTGTCAGTTTGACCTTGAGCAAAACTGTAAAGTCACCTTCTAGATGGTTACTGTAAAAGTGGATATTTTTCGTGCGACTAATTTTTTTACGCGCTCAGCCTGGTAAGAAGAGTTTCACATGTTTTTAATTCTGTGGAATCAAGACAGTAAGTACAGGAACATATGACAAGCAAAAATATTCCTGTGCTTTACATTTCCATGCTAATTTCTGGTTAAGCAAAAATGCACAAAAATGCTAACACCGCGAAATCCCCACTTTTACAGTAATTCCCATGTTGTTTGATGCTGCTGTAATAAGATGAGTGTTACCCTTTGCATGAAAATCAAATGCAGCTTTGCAATGAATAGAGGAGTTAAGTCTTTCGTGACATTTTTTTTTTTCATACAAATGTACACCAGGTGCATGCAGTAACTGGCAGGCCACCCCCCCCCCCCCCAAAAAAAAAAGGAGGGGGGAAGGGCCTTACCCCATTGAGCCATTGAAAATTAATGACTCTTCAGACAAAACAGCTTGCCCCTGCAGTCAGACCAAGTGGGTTTGTAGAGCCCTACCTTGTTGCCCACAATTATCATGACCTTGCGAGGACTGATTTTAAGTATTTCCCAGGCAGAGCATACGACATACAAACATGGATCAAGTTCATTTCTCTGCAGGTGAATTGATGATTATGTAAGTACATGTATCATGGTACATTGTATATTAAGTAATGATACAAGTTACACAACTAGTGAAGATGAAAGGTAACACAAAGTCTTTGGTAGCAGTAAGGAAATAAAGGATATGTATTTTTTGATATCTTATTATATTCATTTTTATGCCAAGGGAGAAACCCAAAAATGTTTCTCCGAATGTTTGCTCTATTTTTTTGAGATACAAGTATATTTTCCATATTGAATAATATGCGGGCAGTGAGATACTTCAATCCTTAATGTCTTATATGTATCAGGATCCTGCCCGACAATATTCTGATAATCATTGGATTTTCTGCTTGTTGATATTTTCTAAAAGAATGACTTTAACACATGTGGCCCTATCTTCATTATAAAAATCTTTATAATAAGATGGAACTAAGCAGGTCAACAACCATAAAACCCCCTTCTATAGTGTCAATCTTGACATGGACAGCTCTTCTTCTTCCAAGAAGAAAACTCATACACCTCCAGTGTTCAAGCATGTTGTGCCAAAAATTCATGAAACCCTCCAAACACTTTGTATTACCATACATCTTGAGGTGGATGCCAGGGTACTTGTATTTCTTTTTCTTTCTTTCTTTTTTTGTAGAAGATTGTTCTTCTTGCCTAACAAGTTCAGTTGATGTAGAAGGATGTTTATACAAGAATATAAGAAGAAATGTCCATGATTATTTGACTGGAATGTGTTCATGTATTCGAGCACAATGAAATAACTAAGAAATTTATCACATGAATGAAAAACAAAGAGCATGCATGTGTTTCTCTCCTGTTCATGGGCTATGCTATGATTATGTTCTATACAATTGTGTGTTCTATTGTAAGTCTGTTGGATCAGTGCACAGTCTGATGCTTTTAGGAGATATCACATTATCTATGGTGTCCATCAGGACCATAGGAAATCCTACTGGAATAAACTGGGACAGACACATTTAAATATCTAAATGGTATACATGTAACTGAAACCAATTTCAATGAACTGGTATCTACTGGGAACAAGAATCTAACTGGTATCTAACTGGGACCAGTATGAATGAATTGGTACACCCTTTACTGTGTCTATAATAGGAATCCAAACTGGTTTGAACTGGGACAAACACAAAATAAAATCTAACGGGATTCATTTAACTGGAACCAATAAGAATGAACTGGTATCTACTGGGACCAATAGGAATCCAACTGGTATCTAACTGGCACCAATATGAGTGTAACTGGTATCAACTGGGACAGTACATTGCAACTGGTATCAACTGGGAGACCAGTACATTGCAACTGGTATCAACTGGGACCAGTACATTGCAACTGGTATCAACTGGAACCAGTAAGACTTTAACTGGTACAAGTATGAGCTACTGGTACTGGTTTTTTCAACTGGGAAATTGGAATTCTGACTGAATTAACTGGTACCAGTGTTGAAACCAATAGAGACCAGTTAAAGACCAATTAGAACCAATAGAGACCAGTTGAAAATGTGTACTGGTTTTAACTGGTTTTTCGACCTGGGCATTGCTCGGACCCTTGCCATGGCGTGAGCCGTAGTATTCATGGCGGAACTCCACTCCATAGTCGGAATTGGCATATGACAGGTCGAGGAATGGACCTTTTGATTTGTAATTGTATCCCACATCCATCGGAACAATCTAACAACTTGGGTGATGGCTTCGGGACCCAGTGTCTTCTTCAGGTGGTCATGGCAATGGTTGTAAAAGTGCGTACCGCATGGCCATAAGCTACCCACCAAGCTCGTCTTCTCGGTGAGCCTGTAGTAGCCCAGCCCCTCCTGTACATTGGTCGCAGTCACCAATGTCCCCTCCGTCAGTAGCATCATCTTGCTCACTATTTTGTCTATTTAACGTTGCAATATACCTCAAAAACGTTGTCACACCCTCTCCTTATCACTGCCATGCGACAAAACTGGGCACCCCCTTACTTCTTCCTGAGCTCACAAGAGGTGATACACTGATGGCGTATCACCTAATAAAGATTGTGACAATCACAAGAGGTGATACGCTGATGGTTTATCACCTAACTAAGACTAAGTCTAAGCTACCCACCAAGCTCGTCTTCTCGGTGAGCCTGTAGTAGCGCAGCCCCTCCTGTACATTGGTCGCAGTCACCAATGTCCCCTCCGTCAGTAGCATCATCTTGCTCACTATCTTGTCGTATTTAACGTTGGAATATACCTCAAAAACGTTGTCACACCCTCTCCTTATTACTGTCATCCGACAAAACTGGGCACCCCCTTACTTCTTCCTGAGCTCCGCCCTCTCCACAACCTTCATCTGTTTCGTTACACGAGCACTCATCTAAAATACAAGACAAATATCATAAACATAATCAATAGCAAGCCTCTATAGTACTATGCCGAACCTTACGTGTCGTTTGTTGGGCATGTACTGTATGTACACTACGCAATTTTTCATGCCAATCATACTTTCATCCACACTGATGTGCTCAAAGGGCAGGTAATGCTTCTTGAAGGCCTGATAGAGTCTGTCCAGAATAGGCCTCACCTTTTGCCAGGGGTCATACCCCTCTTCGTTCCTGTCCATCTCCTTTGTTTTGTCACTGACATGCAGCATGCGTGAAATCAGGACAAACCGCCAGCATGGCCGAAGTATGGTGTTGTGTCATAGACCGGCTTTCACGTGTTTGACAGTCGTCAATATAGTCTTCATCGCGGTCTTTATGTAAGTCTTGTGTTACAAGTTTTGATCCAGATTTTGTTTTAAAACTGTAAATAAATTCAGCTTATTCAGTTATATCCTACATGAGAGTGAAAGTGTAGTGGTTTTACCATCCCACGTGAAAGCCGGACTACGACAGTTGCTTGACTTTTTTTCCTGGAGCAGTAAGTGTCTAGCCTCTTGTCACGAGGCCCATATTGATGCACAATCCAAGGTATTTTCTTAGTTGGGTCACATTGATACCCCCTTCAGGCCATTTCCTGAACGGAGAGTGAGTATGATCACGGATCCACTCTGCTACTGTCTGATCAGTCATGAACTACTCTGCATATCTCTTGGTTTCTCTCACGATGCGCACCAGCATATCATTATAGAACAATAGTTCTTTGTATTTTACTGGGTCGGAATTTCTGGCTGGCACTTGCCTTGGCCCCTGTTTCCTAGCCGTGAAAGCAGGACAAGAATTGGCATCAGGCGGTGTCTCCGGCGGTGTCACTCGGGTCCAGCCTTGCTACGGCTGCCCTGGCTGGGCAGACTGCCCGTTGCGTACTGCTGGCGCTGGGTGAGTGTCGGCTGTAGCTGTGTCAACTGCTGCATCACTATCCAGCTCCAACAAGTCTGATTCTGACCTTTTAAACTCTCCCCCTGAAGAGTCTGCATCCATGTCAGATATCCCGTGGCTGTCGTCATTCAATTGAAATTGTTCAAACAATCCTGGTCGCTGTCGATCAAAAGACGTCAATCTCAAATGCAAATAAACAGCACTCAAAAGAGACAAAAGAAACATGTTTTTTCATTGGTCAAGACGTCGGAGGGTATTCATATTATGTTTTATTCAAAGGTATATATATCAGCCACTCACTGGTCGGTTTACAACTCGCTACGTTTATGCGCACGGGCCAAACCTGTCAATCAAAAACAGGGCCGATTAGATCGGCTGAAGCACGGCCACTACGTCTGAAGGGCTGATGAGATAGGCCCTTGACAGATATAGGGTTAACCCTTTACCATCCATGTAGCTACTACTATATACACTATGACCAAAGTACATTTTAGATTTGAAGCCCTCGGGCATAAACACTGATTCTGCCTCCGCCACAAAGTGGTGCCGGAGGCATTATGTTTTTGGGTTGTCCGTCCTTCCATCCGTCCGTCCTTCCGTAATAAATTTTGTGGATAGCGTAACTAAAAAGCTTTTTGAGGTGTCTTAATGAAACTTGCCACGTATGTGTATGGGGATGAAATTGTGCCTATCAACATGTGGGTTCACATGCTCAAGGTCAAAGGTCAAAAGGTCAAGGTCAAATACTTAAAATTTCACTATTTCCCCCATATCTATGCAATACCAGAAGGTGTTTTCTTGAAACTTTGTGTATATACATGTATTACCCAATTAAGATTTTTGGTGAAAGTTTAGGGTCATGAGGTCAAAGGTCAAAATGTCAAGTAAAAATGTTAATATTTCACTTTTCTCTCCACATCTTGGAGTTTGTTCAAGGTATCTTCATGGAACACATAATGTATGCATGTGCTGACTGGCAGTGATTATCTAGGGAATTTAGGGTACATTGGGTCAAAGGTCAAGGGTTACACGTCACAATTTTACTATTTGCCTCATATTTATGCAATGCCAGCAGGATTTTTTTTTTTAAATTTTGGTGTATGCATAGTATAACCGAATACAGATTCTCTGGGAAGCTTTTTTTTTTTTTTTTTTTTTTTGCCGAAAAGGTCAAGGAAGGTAAACATTCAACACATTTGTGACAAACATGTCATTTTAATATTTTGCCAGTTTTGTAAAAATGTAATCACACATTGTCCACATGTATAATAGACCTATTAGGAGAATCTTGCATTATGGCAGAGGCATACCAGTCACCATAGCGACATTGTCTAGTCATGCTACTGCAATGAGTCCGATATCATTTGAAAGCTTAGACTTAATTTTTTTTTTTGGTCATGTTATGAATTTGAGTTCAAGGTCATTACATGGTTAAAAGTTGATTTAAAAGTTTATATAATTCAATAAAAAACATAAGAGATGATGCTTTTCATGACATTGACATCAGTTTTCACCCATTACCTCATCCAAATGCTGCAAAATCAATCACAAGCCACTTCACTCGACATTCACATATAAATTCACATAAAGTCACCATTTTTTGTATAAAATGTATGCATTTACAAAGGAAATATCTATCACATGAAAGGAATAATGTTTTCCACCACTTTGTTTTCTATAACACATCAATGTACTTATGTAGCAATTATCAGAAAGATCTACTCCACGCATGTTCTGATTATAGTTTTGCAACTCGGGTTGTTGTACTTCTCGTGCCTCCCATTTCTCAGCCACTTTGACACGATGCTGCACATTGCAAACATTTTGAGGCTAGCGCCAATGTATTATTGACATGACTAACTTCTTGTCTTTCCACTGGACACAAAGGATTTCATTCATTCATTTCCACTGCATGTCCCCCTCTCTGCATGTTTCACCCACTCTTTACCAGTGTCTTGTCATGAGGGAAATGTTTTCGATTTGGTAGTATTGTTCTTGTAACAAAAGTTCTCAATTTGTATCTTTCGGTAGCTAGACACTGGTGTAAAAATTATCTATAAACGTGATGTCCTTGCCTAAGATACTCCTCCAATATGCTTTCATCCAGAGATGGGTGAAAGATCACGGACACATATTTCTGTGGTGGTGTAACTATCCACAAATACCTTGTTTTTAGTGTTGGGATGGATGGAATCTTCCTCCCTGTCAAGTTGTACCCTGATTTTTGACAACAACTCCCTCCACGTAGCACTTTTTTTCGCAAGGTGATTTACACCACCCTCTGTGTGGTAATGCATCAGTTACCACGGCTTTATGCTCATTATCTCTTTTTTTTTTCTGTGAAATAAGCATCCACCTCCAAGGTATATTAAAACTGCGAAGTGACGATTATGTGAACTCATGCAAGGGTAGCACCTGCATGACAGTCATATAATAGCACATCCAATATGTTGGGAAATACAGTACTAAGTCCTTGTACTCATCCTTGCAAAACTCTTGGATCTTCTTGAAGAGATACTGCTTCCTTTCTGCATCCAGATCCTTGGGCCGGATCTCGGGCGGTAAAATAATTGGTAGTGGTGATTGGACAAACTCCTCTCTATCTACTCTTTCTTTGAGAAAGATCTTACCTGATGTTGATCATTAAAGCGAAAATGCTTGTATGACTTAACAGTTGTGTGCTGACAAATAGCTGCTCCAATCATATACGCTGGAACAAAGACCTCACCTTTTTCATTGCCTACTTGCTGGGGAATGTTGATCTCTTTCTGTGTTGAGGAAGAGACAACATCTGCGATCTCCTAAAGAGATGGCATGTGTGTTTGACAGTATACCTTCTTCACCAGCCCAGAGCACCAGTCTGGAGCAAAGTTTGTGTGCCTCACCAATAAGAAAGACAAAGACACAAACTTGTGTAGTCCACTGTGTACACACTGTGACAGATACTGGAGCATAGCATTGTTCTTATTTTACCCTACAGTTGTCAGCATGTGAATGTACATGCTGCTCCTCTACCTTGTAATGAGCAAAGAAGTGGTGCAAGTAGCTTATCACTACGTTTGGCCCCTTACCACAGGCAGCGCACTCATCAGCCAAGTAGTTTACCTGTTCAAGTAGGCGTCGATCAGATCAAGCAATACCAAATATTTTGCATTTCTTTGGTGTTTGGAAATACATGGGACCGGGCTAATGGGGATTTGATGGGTAATGCATCTGCTGGGCATAATCAAAACTATAATGGAAGGATATCGGTCTGGATGCAAGTGATGATTGTCCAAGCTTGGAGATGTTGTATTCCTCAGCAGCTTCCTTGGTTGTTCTGTATGAGGCATTGCATTTTTTTTGTTTTTTTTTATTCCGTTTCCTCTGCACTGCATCTAAGTGGTCTTCTCACTTGTGGGCCTTTGATTTTTCTGAGTCATAATAATCTTCCATCAGCTACAGTATGCATGATAGATGTTCATAATTATCAAACACAAAAGTAACTTTGATATTCATTTTTTGTGAGGTAGGTTTGCCATAGCGCTGCACCAATTTCTTCAGTTGTGCCTGCACCAGTTCGATTGGATTGAAGTCTGGACTTTCAGATGGTGTTCTCCACCAGTTTATTCCGTTGGTCTTGCATGCACAACTGCTCTCTGCGAGGTGTGTTTATGGTCATCTATGGATGCAGTCCTCTGGATCTGTGAGAAAGGTAGGTTTGCCATAGTGCTGCACTCATTTCTTCAGTTGTGCCCACACCAATTCGATGGGGTTAAGGTCTGGACTTTCAGGTGGTGTTCTCCACCAGTTTATTCTGTTGGTCTTGCATGCACAACTGTGCTCTCTGCTAGGTATGTTTATGGTCATCTATGGATGCAGTCTTCTGGATCTGTGAGAAAGGTAGGTTTGCCGTAGCGCTGCACTCATTTCTTCAGTTGTGCCCACACCAATTCGATGGGGTTAAGGTCTGGACTTTCAGGTGGTGTTCTCCACCAGTTTATTCTGTTGGTCTTGCATGCGCAACTGTGCTCTTTGCGAGGTGTGTTTATGGTCATCTATGAATGCAGTCCTCTGGATCAGTGAGAAAGGTAGGTTTGCCATAGTGCTGCACCCATTTCTTCAGTTGTGCCCGCACCAATTCGATGGGGTTAAGGTCTGGACTTTTAGGTGGTGTTCTCCACCAGTTTATTCCGTTGGTCTTGCATGCACAACTGTGCTCTCTGCGAGTAATGTTTAGGGTCATCTATGGATGCAGTCCTCTGGATCTGTGAGAAAGGTAGGTTTGCCGTAGCACTGCACCCATTTCTTCAGTTGTGCCCACACCAATTCGATGGGGTTAAGGTCTGGACTTTCAGGTGGTGTTCTCCACCAGTTTATTCTGTTGGTCTTGCATGCACAACTGTGCTCTCTGCGAGTAATGTTTAGGGTCATCTATGGATGCAGTCCTCTGGATCTGTGAGCAAGGTAGGTTTGCCACCATGCTGCACCTATTTCTTCAGGTGTGCTCACACCATGTCAATAGGGTTCAAGTCTGGACTCTCAGGTGGTGTTTCCACCAGTTTATTCCGTTGGTCTTGCATGCACAACTGTGCTCTTCGCGAGGTATGTTTGGGGTCATTATCTTGCTAGAAATGGTGTCCAGCAGGATACGTAGCCTCGATGAATGGCTTTAGAGTTCCTATGAGGATTTCCTCGCAGTAGAACTGGGCATCCATGTTTCCCTTGAACACCAGGAATTTGCTAGCTTCTCTTCTTGAGATACCTGCCCAAATGTCTAGTTTGGCAGAAACACCTTTCCCAAGGTGAGCAAAGTAGGACACAAAGTCACATCCAGTGCAGATGTACAGTACTTGAAGGCACTCCGTGACATTGGTGTTTTTGCTTACCAACTAAGCTAAATCTGACTATTAAAACTGCTGATTGCAACGCACAAACATGAAAATATTTTACATCTTCAAGTCTGCACTGAAATTGCACAATTTCTTCTTTTTCAAGTTAATTAAGTGGAAAAGAAATCATACCAAAATCTCAGTCTATTGATCAGAACTTTGCACGAGGCATGGGATGTGGATTTACTTTGGTGTACAGAATGTATGTATTTATAATTGCTTTTTGAATGAATCTAAATGCTACCTTCACAGTCCAGCGACGAGTTGCTCTCTCTACTTCATACTCGTACACTCTCTGATCAGCTAGATCAACACCGATCTTGGTATGATTGTACAGAAACATAAGTTGTGGTTTTGAGCTGTCATTTTTCTTGCTGTTGGGACCGCATCTCCATTTTCATTGACCCATTTGGCTGTTGCAGTTGTCAAAAGAAGCACAACTCCTGGTTACCTCTGTGACTGCTTTTGCCGAAATGAAAGGGCAAGAAGGGGCCCCTTCCTCGAAGCAGAAGTCATTCCAACACCATTGCGGGCATCTTTGACGGATGAAGGGATCCCATGTCGTCTGTTCTGCCTCACCGTCCCTGTGACCTGAATTTGTCTTTCATACAGTTCTTCAACAAGAGGCACATTGGTTTAAAAATTGTCCATAGCGATGTGCCACTGGACCTTCCCCCAAAACCAACTAGACCCTCGTCTATGGTCAAGTGCTTGCCAGGTACATAAGCGTCTCTGAATTTCTGGTTGAAATGCTCGTAGATAAATTTTACCTTTCGCCCAGGGTCCTCCTCATCTACATCCTCCTCATCGCATTTGTAAAATTGCACAAACTTCATTAGAAGCAAAAATCTGTCCCTCGCCATCACCTCTCCCTCGCCATCACCTCTGCCCAGCACGGCGTGTACTGGGACCAGTCCTGTTCGTTCCAGTATTCTTGGATGTTTGCCTTGCGTACGAGTCGCATGTTCAAGAACAGGCTGATGAGGAAAGCAATTACGTAATGTTGAGCTCACCTGACAGCTTCGCCCAACTGTCGGTAACGTGACCGTGGAGACAGCTCAGCTGGACCTCCAGTCTGACTTGCTCTCCTTTGCTTTGCAGCTTCCACAACTTTATTACTGTAAGTTTTTGTGAAATTTACCAGCTGGGTCAGGAAGAGATGAGACTGGAAAACTTTCACAAAGTCCAGCGGGGTACTGCGAAGAGCACAGTTGTGCATGGAAGAGTAGCAGAATAAACTGGTGGAAACACCACCTGAGACTTGAACCTTATTGACATGGTGTGAGCACACCTGAAGAAATAGGTGCAGCACTATGGCAAACCTACCTTGCTCACAGATCCAGAGGACTGCATCCATAGATGACCCTAAACATACCTCGCAAACAGCACAGTTGTGCATGCAAGACCAACGGAATAAACTGGTGGAGAACACCACCTGAAAGTCCAGACCTTAACCCCATCGAATTGTTGTGGGCACAACTGAAGAAATTGATGCAGCGCTATGGCAAACCTTCCTCACAAAAAATGAATATCAAAGTTACTTTTGGAACCTCAATGGGTTCATCGGCTGATGCATCGAGGCACCGCAGAATTGTTCTGTATGATCCCCCAGGCCCAACGTTACTAATGAAGTTTGTGGCCTGTTTGCTGCTTGTGTATGAGTACAGGAAGTATGTTCTCTCTCAGGGACAATGGAAGCAAAATGTGGATGTTTTTCAGATGATAGGTATGTTCCACAACCTTTGCGAGGCGGTACACATTTTTGTCGTCAAACTTTATGGATTCGATGTTGCACAGACATGCCAGGATCTCAATAAGTTCCTTTGGCTTTCTTTCAGCCACTCCTTTGGATCATAGTCTAATAGCTCGTCAATGTTGTAATTTCGCTTTTTGTAAAGTCTTGCAATGTCTTCTTTCATCACTTTCCCAAGGTCCCCACTGACCTCTTCACATGTCTGTGCAAGTTGGGCAAATTTCAATGCATCTGCGCATGATGATGCTTCCTACTCATGAATTTTGTCTTTCCTGCTCTCGGTGTCCTCGTCAAGACTACCAGTATGTGTAACATTGCTTGCGCCTGTTGTGCCCTTTTCAACACACTTACTGCAAATGTATTTAGTCCATTTCTTAATGTAATCTCTGTCAATAAACTGTATTTGTTTTGTCTCGGTATCCAACCGTCTCAGTTTCGACTTACAAATCACAAATTCACTCATCGCATCAGAATATTTACTATTTTTATTTGAATGACTTTTTAATTCAAAACTCAGAAAAACAGTAAAGGGTGCCGATGAGATGGTCACACAATCATACTCACTGAGTTTGGTGTGAACCTCGTTCAAACCGGGGACAGTAGACAGAATATGGTCGCGGATGGTGAGCAGTGTCAAACCACAGGTCCCGATACTTTCTTGGCATCTCGAATGTGCCTGAAAACCATTTTCAACAATGTACGTTCTTGCCGCATCAGCAGCAACCAGAATTTTTTCACGTACAGATGGTCTCCTCAGCCTTGGTCTTTTCTGATCTCGGTTCTGCCTCGGCTTCTTTGGACTGATGTCCAGCCAGGATACATCAGCATTGGGCTAGAACTGCTTGGATTATCTGTGAAAATATGTCTCACACAAAGTTCATTCCTCCCCGATAAAAATATCTCATTTAGTGGCATTTTAGGCGGGTATTTCGTCATGTTGTAAGAGCATTTCAAGGTCACCCGCGCGATGCACGGAAGGGGGGTACCCCCCCACGCCCACCGTCAAGGCTGTTTGCATGCTAATTATTCTGCCGTCTTTACCCCCGACGAGCGTGTAGAAAATCCTGGCGAGAACCCTGAGTAATGTGGTAGAAAATGGATAACATATGAATAAATTTTGTGGCATGTATCAGGCGTATCAGTTTTTGCCTGTTTCCCATCAGTGCAAACCCTCACTTGTCAACCTCTGTCAATCGAGGCCCATTTTGGCGCCTACATATTTTTTTTTTTTGAGTCCTGCTTGCATCATACATAACTCTTTCTTTATGTAATTTTTGGACATCAAGGCCCATCAGCAAGAGCTTCACTGTCCATTTGTTGATAAGAGCAATTGTTTCTTTTATTTCTTTGTGAAATTTTCACATGTGAAAGTGAACTCATTGAAATGATACATGTACAGCAGTAGGTACTGCCAGCAAGCATATCCAGTGAAAGCAGCATCAAATTACACCTTTTAACATCTAGTCAATAAAATTTTCAAGGGACGAGTGATACAGTCTACCAAAATTTAAATTAAATTCAAGAAATTCAGTGTAAGGCATCATAGAAGGACACAATTACCTTCCATGAACAGCAACTGCTCCTGAAGTCTCTTGATGGTAGCTCTTTCTTTCTTCAAGACCTCCCGAAGGTGAAAGTTTTCATACCTCAAATATGCATCTGATGTGCCTGGAAGCTTTGTATTATGTACGAAGGAAAAATTGCATAACACATCTTAGCCTCCCCCTAAACATGTAATGGTGAGTTTATCAATTCAACAAAATGTTTATTTCCAACACAATGCAGTTCGCAGTGCACAGGGGAAAAGACAGGACATTTTTTTGTCCCTGTTGCACAAGCATCCTTCATCCCTGTTTGTCATTAAAGGGATAGAAATCAGTTATGAAATGGCAGAGATATCCAAAAACAAAGAGGTCCTCATAAAACGTGCGACCCACTTTTCATTAGTATCACTTTGTTTTTCTTTGTTTTTGCTTTTGGGGGGGGGGATTTCTTGGCCATTTCAAAACTTTGCATTAGAAGAAATGGGCATTACATTAAGTGGGTGCACAATGAAGTGATTGTCACAAACTATGTAGACAGAACAGACAAGGTAATGTGGAGTGAGACCATCTGAGAATTAGACTTATTAACAACAAACCAAGCAAAGATTCTGCAAGTTAATAATACAAATTCTCCTCACAACTCTGCCAGTTACACATGATTTCTTTAAACTTCCCTGAATTTTCCACATTGTTCCGTGTTGTCTTGAGGAGATGGGGCACATCACATACAAAATAAATCTTCCTCTCTTCATCCACTGGATTGATGGCATAGTGTCCGTCCTCACTCGCTGAACAAAGTTTGTAAAATTTGCGATTACAGGATGCCCCATCTGAAACTATCGCTCTAACTTTCAGTCCTGCACTTTCTAGAGCAATTACAGTTTTGAATACGCAATCATTTCCCTACTTCTCAAGGCTGAAGAGGGAAACAATGCAACAGCTTGTTTCTTGGATGAGAAAATTCCTCGTGCCATTATCTTGAATGCATGAGATGCTATGTCATCCTGATCGTCTTCCATAAGTTTCTCAATTGCACGCAACTCATTGTTCACACTCTCTACGTTGACAAATCCAAGTAGGCATCCTGATGATGATGAGTACACCAGTCCAGATTTAATTTTCATCTCATCACACAAGATAGTACATTTCGTTGTGTTGATAATCATGTTTGATGTTCATTTCAAGCACCGTTTGTTCAATGATTTCATGGTGCACTCCTGTCTTGGCTTCTGTAAAGTGTGTGTACTTCGAGACTGTTGATATGGCTGGCAAAATAAAAAAGCTGCTCTCCTTTATGAGTTTATATGCTGCCGGTGACTTGCTGTGGACAGCAATTGCCCAACGTATGACAGATGGGTGCCACCGCATCTGTAGATTGTCTTTTGTCTCACAAGCTTTCAACTGTTCCTCCCACTAGAGTTTTTGTGGCGTATTGTCCTTCAGCTTACTGCACACCTCAGCTGAAGCCCTGTGCACAATTTCGGAATTTTTTTTGAAGTTCTCTTCATTTGTTACCAGAACACTTTCCTCCCTGAACACTTTTTTTACCTTCTTTCTCAAGAGTCGGACATTACTTTTCACATTTTGTCTATCTTTCTGGATGTTTCTGGCCCTCGAAACAAGCTGTTTGTTTTTTTTTGTCAGCGACAATAGTTTTGTTCTGGATGATACCCAAGCTTTCATGGGAGAACTCTGACTCTGTCTATTTTTTAGTGAGAACAAATCACTTCTTTGGATTCTGCATACATTGCATCTGTCCATGTCACTTTCGTCACTTTCATCAAACAATTGACAATTTGTTCCCCTGACAGTGTTCACTGGCTGACTTCTGTCTATATCGTATGCTTTTAGTTCTCTTTTTTTCCACAAAGTCTACAAAGTCTTGGTTTCCACAACATGACTTCAATTCAGCCACACACTTAACAAGGTTTTGCACAGTCTCAGCATCATTTAGTGTCTTGGGCACATGTTTAAAAAGATTTGAGTTTGGAGGAATAACTTTCCCAAAAACGGATCCATCCCAAGTACAGTCCTTGTAAACTGAGACACATTTGGTGACACTTACTTCATTTCCTTTAACCCGTTGAGGACGAGTCCCGAGTATACTCGGGCAGGTGTCTATGTGAAATGCGTGTTGTAGCAAAATCAGTCCGTCCTCAACGGGTTAACAGCTACATTAAAATATAAGGTCCTATCAGGCTGGTGACTAACTGACATGCCATGTTGGTCTGCTGCCTCCCTTCCTGCTGCGATGATCTCAGCAGAAATATCCTGCTCCTCCAGTCCAGCACAAATCGCACACAGCCCCGCTTCATGTGCTTTGAATTCGTGAAGGGGGATGTTCACTGTGCACACTTTCCTTTGTCTTTTTAGGACTTTGAATCGAGCCAATTTGCTCTCACATGTGATACAGATATATGGAGGGAATATGTCACCACTTTCCTCCACTACATCCAGTGACAACGCTTCCCTAATTTGCTTGGCATATGCTTCCTTCTTGTACAGCTTACCATGGTATTTTTCGTTGCTCTAAACTCTGTCGTCAAAGGATGAAAATTCATGCGAAATACGTAAGCCTTTAACTTAAAGGCATGCTATAACTCTTTTGATAACAATTAACAGTAACACAAAGACTCTCTTCGGATCCATTTATGAAAACTGTCAGTGTCATTTCATAACATGATTATTGACATGATTGAATAGGGAGCATATATGAATTTTATGATCTAAATCATGGGCAGCGATCCTCACACTCACACTAACACGAATTCTAATTTCTATTCAAGGGGGGGGGGGGCAACAATAGTGCATCTCCCCCCCCCCCACCACCACTTGAATAGAATTCCTGCGAGGATTGCCGCCAGTGATCTAAAAGACGAAATTAATCTAAATTAATAACAGATAGAATCATAGATCTCGTTAAGAGATATAATTCTTAGCAAACAACAACAATCACACACCGACACAGAGAGACACATGCATTGCAGGGGGAACAAAATTTAAAAAAAAAAAAAAAAAAAAAAAAAAAAAAACTTGGTTAAAAACTGTTTTAAAACCATTGTCCCATACTATCATTTTAGTGTCTGGCTGTTCACTCAACTGTTACTTTCTTCATCCATTTTGATTCTTTTCCCGTGTCGTCATATCTATTCGTGTCTTTCATTGTCCCTTTATTTTAGACCATTCAACACATATCGTGAATTGTTGACATTTACGGTGCTTGCAAAAACATTAAAAAACCTTCAAAATATGCACAACCCTGCTTTGCGTATCGTTGTTTTCTGTAGCGAACAACTGGAAAACTACGATTGCGTTAACACATTCGCAGCAAAATCACTCAAAAATCAGCAAATTGAGCTTTGGATTCGATAATTATTTTCAAAAACGCGAACAATTGCACACTCACAACACAGTATTCTACACGAAGGACAAAGCTTCATCTCACGAAAACCAGCAAATTCACACTGGAAAAACTTGCGGAAATCATGAAAAAAGGCTAAATTAGTGATACTTTCGAACACATAATATCATACATACCTTCTTCAGATGGTGAAACCTAAAATATTTGTAGAAATATGAAGGATTGCAGAGTTGACCGTATTATATTATTGACCTTTCATTAAAATGAAATTGGTCTAAGGGCTTATAAATTGTTTTCTTATGAATTGATTGCTAGAAAATGTGCCGAACATCACAGACCTTACCTCTAATTGCTTCAACCGTCACTCTGTTCAGAGGCTTCAGGTGGGCCACATTCTTCTTTTTAGCATTCCATATGCCTAGTGAGGAAAACATTGCGAGCTCTTCCCCCATGAAGACCATCCCAATTACAGAGTTGAGAAGCCGGTTTTTTGGGCCGGTGGATACTGCTTTGTGTTCAGCTTTGAACAGGTCCTTCTTGTCCACAAGTACCGCTGCATATTTCTGAATATCAGCTGGGTCACTGATGAGAGGACGCTGGAAAAACTTTGTACTTGTGTGTATAATGCATGTGCATATTCCATCAGAATACCATGTCCATGATCTTGTTCCTCATCGGCCTCGCCAGCTTCACGCATACCAGGGCCCAGGGCAGGAGCTCCACTCATTGATGAAAACAGGTTGACTGGCTCAGTGAGAGCCCTGTGCCCCCAAATGAGGGAACATAACTCCTCAATCACCATTGTTTTTGCCTTTCCCACTCATTTTGTTGTGGCATTTAATCTTTAACCACTTACTCTTGATGTACTTCAGTTTGTTATGCATTTGCATCTTCATCTTTCCAACTCCATGTTCGGAAAGTTTGTAGCCCGTCAAATGGGTACCATGCCCCACATGGGGGGCCCCAGGGGGCCTAAATTGGGGCCTAAATTGTAATTGTCCATCTTTTTCTTGAAAACCCCTTTATGAATTTTCACCAAACTTGGCAGGTAGCAGGTATCTCAATTCCATCTAAGTGGCACCATGCCTCACCTGGGGGGCCCTACCCACCCCCATCCCCCAGTAAGGAATCTTGAAAGATTTTTTTCTCGAACCAGATGTGATTGAGCTAAGTTAATACAATGAGTCAGTATATTGATGACTGTTGTTTCAAGTTTGTTCATGGCAGAATCAAGGTGTCCCTTCCCCCCTTGGGACTCCCCCTCCCCCTCCCTTGGGATCCAAGAGAGTGGGGTGGAATGGGTCCAAATGTTGGTGTAAATTGTACATGTTCATAATTGTTGAAAAAACCCTTAATGAATATTCACCAAACTTGACAGATTGCTCAATTTGTTCAACAGGGCACCATGCTTCCCTTTGGGGACCCGAGGGGGCCTATCCCCCCCCCCCCCCAAACATTAAGGAATATTTACAATTCCTCTCTAGAACCAGACTTGATAAAGCAAAGTTACTTTGTGTTTGTACATTGATCTCTGTAGTTCCAAGTTTGTTCGTTTGTTCTTTCTATCAAAGCCTCTCAGGGCTCTCTTTAGGCAACACTTTGTTGAAGGGATGAAGCCGGGTCTTCACCAAGCCTATATTCATCTCTCAACTCAATTAGATGTTGCAATTCTTGCATTTCAGAATATGTTTTGGAGACAGGTCGATTTTTTTTTTCTGAAAGTTTTAGTAGGGTATCGAAATTACAATGTGCGTACTTCATTTCTATGTGTATTTCTGGGAGCTTTTACTACAAATTTTCCTTCAGACGGGTATTCACATAGCTCTACAGGTACAACTGGGAATGGGGGTTGATAGTACATTTTGTGGGAAAGCTATGGTAGCTATGGTTGACTCATGTTCTGGAAAAGGAGAGACCATCATGAAATAATGTAAAGTATACTGTAAAAAACATGGAACATCAAACAAAATATTTATAATCAATGAATATACATTGTTTGCACAAAAAGAAAGGTGTCAAACAGCTGGAAAATGGAAGTACTGTATCAATTGACATGGGATGAATATATGTACTGTAATAGAACTTTGGTGACTGTTTAAATACTGAGATCAATAGCTTTGATAGTAGAATAAATGTATCTGAATTGCACTGTCAATGGCAGTATGTTTGAGTTCAATGGCAAGCAGAGGTGAAATGTACTTAATACTGTATTTCTAGTGTGAGTACACTTGGCCACTTCATTTCTGGAAAAAGTGGATATTTTTTTCGCTCAGCCAGGTAAGATGGATTTCGCATGTTTTTGATTCCGCAGAATCAGGACATTAACAACTAGAACATATATCATGTAAAAATATTTGCATGCTTTTATTTTTTGCGCTAGCGTCTGGTTGCTCGAAATGCATGAAAATTTCCACACCGCGAAAAATTTCCACTTCTACAGTACATACACATATAGTTTATGTGGAGTAGAATGTTGGTGTCAGAATCCTGCATACAGGGTAAGATGAATAAAAATCTCAATTGCACAGTCACGGGCAGTATGACTGAGTGAAATGACAAAGCTGTATGATTGATTAAAAAGGCAATTAAAGCTGAACTATTACTTATATACTTTTGATGTGGTTACACATTGCAACTTATACACTTAGGATTAATACTCCGGAAAATATTCATCAGGTGCATTTCCTTGTATCACTTTGTATTAAGTACAAAGAGAAAAAGGATGACTTTTGGCAACACATTTTTTTTAACACTGACAAGGCAAGAATAAAGTAGTGTTACTTGCTATCATTGATATGCTAAGGGCAAGAATTTGCTAGCACAAGACAAGTTTCAGAACAATACAGTTTCCAATAAAGAGTACCACTTTGTGCTTTTAACTGCAATCATATTTAACGTTGTCTGTTGTCTTTGAATCTCTTTCATCGTTTACACTGTCTTATGAGTTATGATTGTCTCTCTTTTGGGTTGAAATTAAGTTGTTATTACTGGATTCACTAGCTAATTAGAGTTTCTTTATGCATGGGCAACCATTAAAACTTAGTTGAAAAATCTTTCTAAACAGAAGAAGATACATGCACCTATGCACGGTGTAACATCTACCAGTGGTTTAATAAGGTAAAATTTCTGAAAAGTTCAAAAGAAATAAGCAAAATGAAAGGTTAAGGAAAACTTGATATGAATGTTTAACCAGTAATTCATATTTCATTTTTCAAATGCCCTATGTGAACCAAATAGATTGAGTTTTGGATTGTTGAGGTTGTTTTCCTAACAGATATGCAGCTACAACACGTGGTAATGTAGTTCATCCTCTTGATCTCCTTTGCTTGACTGATGTGGCCGATGTTGGTTCGGATGAGGCTGTTGTGTTGTGTTGTGTTGTGTTGTGTTGTGTTGTGTTGTGTTGTGTTGTGTTGTGTTGTGTTGTGTTGTGTTGTGGAGGTTGTTGGGGCCATGTTGGTTGATGTTGGAATTCTGGCATACTGCTGGCTAATGATGTTTATGTTGACGGTGCCGATCTTCTGTGAAACTGAGATGGAAAAGAATGAGGTGGCTGTGGTGTTTGGGCAAAGTTCTGGAAAAGGAGAGACCATCTCCTCTCTTCTCTCGATCCCCCTGTCCTCCCTCTCCCTCCTTTCTCATCTCTCCGCCTCCTCCCTCTGGTACTCCATCTGTACTCGCCTTAGTTCCACCATTTGCTTCAATGTATCCAGCTGAGAATTAAACGAGAAATATTGAGAAATAAAAAATAATGCAAATAAAAAGGTTTATAACAAGGGCCTGAAAATCTACATTATGTGACTTCACTCGTTGTCTACAGGCTTATTTTCACAATTTTGTGGTCATGCACATCAGTGTGTGGGTACCCAAAGTTGTGACCTTGGAGTGTGGTCTCTACTTTCCTTCGGTATATCAGATCAGCGGGAGATGATGGGTCTGCTTAAGGTGTTGCACAAAGATGCAGAAGTGTTTCTAGGGCATCCTGTCCGGTCTACCTGCATTTCCTGATGAGCAATTTCACTGTGCATACTATTCCCACTGCAAGACCGCAGGAGAGAGGATATCTTGGTGAGGAAGATGTGTGTTTAATGTTCCACCTTGTATACATTTCTTGGAATGGTTTGCCACTGTACTGCCACCATCCGTGTGTTGTAAATGAACCTCCCACAGTGGTGCCATCATGAATTCGTATACTACGTTTCTGAGATGGCAATTTTGCCCTCTGTTTAAGTTTTTCTTCCCACCATTTTTATGCCTCCGTCACGAAGTGGTGCGGGAGGCATTATTTTCTCTGTTTTTCTTTCTTGAGGTCCGACAGTCATGTTCCGGGGTGTGTACATCTTCCGTACTGTGTACATCTTCCGTACTGTCCCTTGCCTTGGCTCTGGTCCTTTTCCTGCTCCTGTTTCCTTTTATCCGTCAAGTTTCTCATTCTAATATTTGATTTTTCTCTTGCATCTCTTTTGCTTTTTGCATACCAAACGTGGTACAAGCATAGCCGTGCAGCTTCTTTTTCACAAAAAGCCGTATATCCTGAAGGATTCTCATCCTTCATTTTCTGTGTTCTTCTTCCTTATACGTATATAACAGCTTTACATCAGGATTTTCAAGCGAATCCTATACGGAAAGGTATGGCTAGATGGAAATATAAATGTCAGTCATTTTCATAAATTTGATGTTTAATTTTGGAATTATGTATCAAACTTTGGGTCCTAACTTTTTGAACAAACCCATATTCTGATCCAAACACAAATCTAAGTAAGTGGGACTAGACCACGTATCAAAATACTCATCATTGCGCGTTCACAACGTAATGACCCAGTCTTTTGAAGTTAATCAAAAATTACCATGTTACACGAGTAGCAGATTAAATTTTCTAACTCTCATTTGCCACGTACGTCACCAAATCACGTGCACTTAACTGAAAATGTTTGATATATGACTGCTAGAAGTAACATGTTCAACACTTGCGCCTTACAGTCAGTTACAGTAATTCACGCAACCATGCCTGGCAACAACGTAATCAGAGTCAGGTATAAAATCAAAAAAGTTGTTCATGCTTGCAGCCTTATCCTTTTGAATGTCTACATCCATCCCATCCCGGGATAGTTTCAAGAAACTGCTGAAAGGGATTACCACTTCAAGGTTTTCAAGGTCCCCTCTCAACTTAAATGAAGTATGTTGTACCTCCCTCCTGTACTGTTGTAGAATCTCATAGAATTTCTTCTGTGGAACGTGCCTACCACTGATTGTGTGGAATGGCAGCCCACAAGCAGCAAGATCAGGGATTGTACTCCTAAACTCTTTACAAGGGGATGGAAGCAATTGAATTCTGCTGACATTTTTGGCCTCTTCACCCAGAGCATTGCTCAAATCCTCCAACACACTCTTCACTAGCTCAGTTGTTTCTTCTGCAAACCCTACGACGCATTCTCATACCCCTAATACATAGCAATCTCCTTTCTCTGTGAATATCGAAAGCCCTGTTATAATGACTTGCCTTTGTTGTCCCTTCTCCCCTCAAAGTGAAATTGTTCTGATATTCATCCAGTAGCGTATTGAGTATCTGGTGAACTCAAAACTTTTATATGCATTTCTAGTTGTATGAATGCATCAGTGTGGTTAGGTTAGAAATACTCAATTACACATTTGGGGCTGAGCTCCAAATGCTGGATTTGGGCAACAATTGTTTCTGTGTTCACTTTATTGAGGGTACGATTGGAATTGACCCATCCTTGTCTCATGTAGTACAATGGGAAAAATGGCACTTCAATTGAGTGTGCTTCCGTTTCCTGGATCTGATGTGGCGTCTCCTCGATTTCTGTTGCATCATATTGCGTACATACGAAGAATGAGCTCGAGGTAAGTCATTGAAGGTGTACGAGACTGGTGAAGAAGAGAATATCGATACATAGGGGATCAAGGCCAGTGTAGGTGTGTCTGATCTGTGTCGATAAGATGGAAGTGGAGGCAGTGCTGGTTCCTTAGCAGTGTAACGGGGAACAATGAATCCATTCTCAAGTCGAGGCAAGTTCTTTTTCTTGCGCTTTTTTCTTCGACGATTCCACGATTGATGTTGTCTTGATGGTGGGGAGGTAGATTTGGAATGGCTAGTTGACGACTGAAATAATCTCACAGAGGATGGCAAAGACGATGACGGTGATGATGGCAGGAATGTACTTCTGTTCTGGCAAGAACATGGCATAGAAGCGGCAGGGGATGTACTTCCATTCTGGCTAGAAGATGGCGAAGAAGCGGCACGGGATGTGTTTCCATCCTGGCAAAGAGATGGCGAAGAAGCAGCAGATGATGTGCTTCCATCCTGGCAAAGAGATGGCGAAGAAGCAGCAGATGTGCTTCCATCCTGGCAAGGAGATGGCGAAGAAGCAGCAGATGATGTGCTTCCATTCTGGCAAGGAGATGGCGAAGAAGCAGCAGATGATGTGCTTCCATTCTGGCAAGGAGATGGCGAAGAAGCAGCAGATGATGTGCTTCCATTCTGGCAAGGAGATGGCGAAGAAGCAGCAGATGATGTGCTTCCATTCTGGCAAAAAGATGGCGAAGAAGAAGAGGTGAAACATGGTATCGTCCCCTTCCATTGTATACTGAAGAAAAGGCTTTGCCAGTTGATGTGGGAAGTAGCCTTCTTGTCTTTACCCCATCACTAAGATATCTGCACATGCTTTCCACTCCTCTTTGGCCATTGTGTCTCTGACACTAGAAACTTCAACATCATCTCCGGTTGTGTTCATTGCATAGAAGCTTTCCCAGAACTCGGACAGGGCATCTCTGAGGACCCCTCCTGTGTCCTCAGCCGCTTCCTTTTTGCCATTAGGCATAATCATTTGAATTTGTACTGGATCATTTACCTTCTCATTCTCCTTAAAGAATTTCATTAATTCATGCAAAATATTACCCCGATGTAGTTTGTCATTAGCTGTGCCCATACTCGTGCCTGGGAGATCACGGTCCATCATTTCAGATGTTGACGAATCAGAATCCAGGATTGTGATACATGGCCCATTCTCAGTAAAAGCGTTCAAATACGGAATTTTGGTGTCGCTGACATTCCATGACAGTTTGCGGTTCCCTGAAACCTATTAGATACTATTTAAATGTTTATAATATATCACGAGGACTTTATTTGTTGAAAATAAACACGATCAAATGCGATTGTCTGCCTTTTTGTATAAAATTTTGCTGTTAAACTTCGTTAAGACCCCCAAAATGCAGTGTCGCCGGCTATTTCAGAATTATGTTTTATTGCTCCTCTCCGTCCACAAACACACTTTCCAAATATACTTTTCATGGACGATGAGCATGTCATATGTGCAAATCACAATACTCAAAAAGTTCAAAAATTTTTATTGACTCCTTTTTTATAGCCTTTTGAAACCTGTCGCCAAGTTCACCGCCAGATACGTTACCAGTTTCTTTAGTGTTACAGCATTGCGAAAATAACAAGACTATGCAATGACCCTGTGTATATGAAACCCTGAGGATATACTTCATACATTGCAAGTACTTAGAGTTTTTGTGCAACAGCTCTTTATTAAGAATACGGTACAATGTTTGAAATATCGGTTTTCTACACTTTTATTTGGACAGATACGTTACATACTTTTCACGCCACCCACTGCGACAGATATTGCAATGTCAGACAAATTGTATATTATACATTACTCCTCGGAATGACGCATCGATTCAACATTAAAGTTTAGTACAAGTGAGAAATATTTGGTAGATATCGCTCTCACAATAATATGATCGACCATATACGTTACCACAGATACGTTACCCCAGATACGTGACCGAATTTTGCTCATTGGTCTTGTGCTTTCTGGGGATCAAATCTGGTCAAAATTCATCCCTACACATTACATGCTTCGTTTTGTTGGACCTCAGGATTGTATTCTAAACATCATAAGGACAGAGAGGTGAAAAAGAGCAACACTTCCACATGATTTTTCTTTCTGCGTCAGTGTCTCACAACTTAATGCCAAGTTTTCCTACAGATACGTTACCACATAATCAAAATGCTGAAAAGAAATTGTAAATGTTTTTACAAACAAATCGTTGTGTGCTCATAAACTCCAAAGTTCTATTCTATAAAACCCAGCCACTTTCATATTCTATGCAACAACTTTGAACGTTTATTTTACAAGACGAAGCTAAGATTCAGCATATCAGTTTTTTGCTTTTCAGATTTAGCAGATACGTTACGTATAATTCAGGGCACCCACGGTGACAAATAATGTTATGTAAAACAAAGTGTTCATAAAACAATTCTGCATAGAATGACGCTTCCAGAAAAAATTAAAGTTATGTTCAAATGAAGAATATTCAGTAGAAATGGCTCTGTAACTTCACCGACAGATTCATTTACGGTACGCCAGATACGTTACCAAACTTTGAAAGAGTAAAAAGTAGTTTATGAAACGCTTCCGAGAAAAGTTTCAGTGTTCTGTTGCATATTTATTCTAGTGTTTTTCATCATATGAAGAACTACTCAAAATTCATTGATAAGTTGAACAATTATTTATTCATTTTCATTAAAAGGGATGAGCCAGATACGTTACCATAGGTCAAACAACTGTTTTAGCATATCGAGTTCATAAAGACTGTACCTACTTCCTTCTAAGTGCCTGCAAAAATATATTTTTTAAACCTTGTTTGCGTTATCCATCAAAACTTAATGAATATTTATAGTCAGATGGATAAATACATTCAGGCGTAAGATGAGAATATTCTGTGAGTGAAGAACTCAGCTTTCACATTTGGGGCTCTTTTCCACTACATTTCATAGTTTAAATATTACGTACAATGTTTAAAATGGTTAATTTGGGCTTACATCATTCATTTTTACATCAATTCATGAGGTAGATAATTAAACAGGTGATATTTATCAATTCATGCACAGCTAAAATTATTACTTATATTTTACCAGATACGTTACCAAAGGTGATTCGATGTTTTTCAATAGGTATTTCCCCAGGAAAGCAATTCAGATATGTTTCCTGTGGAAATTCCAGATCGGATCGTTCCCTTTGCATGATTTGTGGGATTTGAAACTTTATTTGTAAGCGAAATTTGCTAAAAACACAAAGTGAATCTTAAGGTTATATTTCATTTCAGCAAAAAACGTATTTTAACCTACCACGCAGAAATAATTTCTACCAATTAGCAAGGGATGACAACATCTTTACCTCTTGAAAACTCCCAATATCTTTAGGGGGGACAGATGTCTTTTCCTGAACAGAAATTGGATCAAAACAATAAATTTAATTCAAAGTTAGGAGTCCATTGCAACATGTAAATTTGCGGTAACGTATCTGATTGGTGATCAAAAATCATATATGATGCTCTATTTCAATTCATTTTTACTCAATGAATGGCCATCATTTAGAATGTTCCACTTTTTGTTTCATATTTGACCGGTTTTGAAGTTACCGAAAACACATCTTTGAATGTATAACTTTGTGGTTGATTTTTCGGTTTTACTCACAGGGAATTGAACACTTAATCTGAGAATGGCCCACATGTCTCATCCTCTTTGGAAACAGCACAGAGATAGAATCTCAAACATGGGACACCAGTACATTCATACATGACCGCTATTGTTCGTACTTCACATACTGATCTTTCTTCGAAGTTCTCCAGCTGAAAATTATAATTTTCTGGTCATCCGAATCTGCTACCTTCTGCAAAGAAGTATTCTTTGGCTTTGGCTATTATGGCATCTTTGCGAGCATTTTTGTCCATCTGGGCTACTCTTTTTCCGCCACCTGTGGCTTCCTTTCTGATGTGCTTTCCATTAACCTTCAATCCCAGATGGATTTTGCAGGTATTTCGTACAGCACTTTTATTTCCTGGACGTGTGAATGTTGATGGCTTTTTCTTGCATGGTACCTCCTTTTTTTAGCTTGAACTTTTTCTTGAGTTTTTGGAGGAGGGTATTCCTCTCGCACTCATCCTGGCTACTTTCACTGGACATTTCCCTGAAGAAATAAGATGGTTAAAATTCAAAACTTTATGATGATGATGATGATGAAACAGCATTTGTATGGCGCCATTTATCTGTAGAAACATTCAAAGGCGCCCAGCTCCCACAAAGTGCCACACATCATTCACAAAGTTGCTGGAAAAGATAAGTCTTCAGTGCAGACTTGAATGTATTGAGGCTACTGCAATTCCGAAGCTGGACTGGTAGAGAGTTCCACAGACGTGGTGCAACAGAAGAGAAGGCTCTATCCCCATACATCTTTAGGCGGGTATTGGGAACATGGAGAGTCAGTCCAGTACAACGTAGTCCTGGTCGTCGCTGACGTACACTGATAAGCTCAGACACGTAGCCAGGAGACAAGTTATGGAGAGCCTTATAAGTAAGCAGTAAGATCTTATGCTGCACTCTGCATTGCACAGGCAGCCAGTGAACAAAAACCTGTTTTACTTTATCATGGCTTATTGGTCAGTGTTTCAAAAACTCAAAAACATTCTAAAACATAACAAAGTCTATAGCTTGGGAGAATTTTCCACCATCTCGATGGACCTAAAAGAATAAGAAAACAAAACACAAGGCAAGTGCCATAATGTGTCTCGCCCATAAGCGTACGGTACAAATTGCGCCATAAAAACTTAACATTTGGCCCTAAAAGTTCAGTGACCCCTGCCTGTGACCTTTAACCCCGTGGTGATCATCAACTCCCCAAGGGACATGTTCTACCGAAGTTTGGTCCTGAATGGACATATGGATGGACATTTACCATCTATGTTTGGTCACAAACAGACCTATGGATCAAAAGTTATGAGCCATAATATACAAACTCGCCTTAAAGACTTAAAACTGGGCCCTAAAAGTTTGTTGACCCCTGCCTGTGACCTTTTACCTTGTAGTGAATATCAACTCCCCAAGGGACATCAGTCAGTCGTCACGGCGTGCGAATCTCGCACAGAGCGCGGAGGACGTATGCACACTCGCAGCGCTCATGCTCATAAATACATAATTAGCTGTGCAGTGTTCTTTTTAAACTATCGTTGTGCAGCCCCACAATAATAAGGGAGTTATTACGCCGTAAATTAGGGCGTTATTACACCGTAATAGGGCACTATAATGTTGTAAATTAGGGCGTTATTACGCCATATTAGGGCATTATAACGCCGTAATTTAAAAAAGTGTTTTTCTTTTGGCGGAAATCAGCCACCGTACAGGGGGCGTTTTTGTTTAAGACGGCACAGATTGGGGCATGGCGCGTGTTAAACCTATGGGAAAAACGTTGGGTTAGGGTTTTTGGTTAGGGTTAGGGTTAGGGTTAGGGTTAGGGTTGGGGTTAGGGTTAGGGTTAGGGTTAGGGTTTGATGGTTAGGGTTAGGATTAGGATTAGGTTTAGGGATAGGGTCCCCAATAGATTTTTAGGGTCCCCAATCTGCGCCGTCTAAAAAAAACACGCGTACAGGGGCCATTAGTCTCACACCCATGACAGAAACACGACAGGTTTTTGGTTCTTATATTTCCCCCGGTGTATTTCCACTTCTCACCATGTGAATGTATAATGTACCTTCAACAGACTTAGCCACAGCTTGATCAGGTCTATCTCTGTTTATAAATGTCTTCTGTGTCGATGTAGATTATTGTTCTTTTTGAATGCAAGCATTGCTCTTTGGACTCTTTGGTGAACTTGTCTGTCAAATAGTTGGCCATCTCCTTGGCATTCCTTATTATCGCTCGGTCACTGCGCTCTGCCCGGTCACAAACAGACTTCGACGCTCCACCCTTCCCATCGCATGGCCCCTTCCCATGGCGGGCCCCTGAGAAATTTCTCTCCACCTTCCTTTCACACATGCAACTTATGTCTGCAAAGGCGCCTTTGCTCCTATATTGGGCCACGCATCCATCTGAAAACTGTATCTCTCTTTTGAAGTCCCTGCCTTTTGACCTGAGATGGTCCCTTGCTTTACTCAAGAATGCCTCAACAGCATGGGTGTCGCGCCTATGATCATTAGATATAATATTGATGTATTCTCTCACAGGTTCTTTGTGAGCCTTACACAGGTATGTAGTGACGATGGGATGAACGGTTATGGTATTCTTGCCCCTGAACAGCTTGTATTGCATTTTGATGTTCGCACGTATAGTTCTGTGCAAAGTCCATGTGATACATCACTGTGTCATCATCCAATACCTCAACTGACTGCTGATACTGTTGGTATTTCCACCTTGCGTTGAACATATGCTTGGAAAATGGTTGGCACTCTCCACCAATACTGTACCATCCCTTTAAATTGGTATAGATTGAGCCTTCAATTATGAGAATCTACTATGAAAATCTGAACTTTAAAAAGTGTTCACTTTTGTTGATGGACTTTCAGCATAAATTTTCAGAGATATGCAATCATTCTCATGTCTGTATCAAGTCTGCAGCATTGTGAATATAGCTATCTTGCAAAAACATTTATAAAAGGAGACAATGCAATTATACTAAGGGGGTAAGCAGATTTGTTCAACCAGACAGATGTTGCTGAGAATTGCATTTGTCCTGATAAGCTTTACAGGTTTACTGGGAGAAATTTCATATGAAAGATGACACTGTTTTTTGTGAAATAATCACCCAGTTCTAGGTCAACTTGAAGGTAAAATATACATAAACATACCTTCCTCTTTATCCAGCTGGTTGGTATCAAGTCCTTTCCCCCTCAGCTCACTAAGATCCCCACTGTCCAATTGGAGCAACACCATTGAGACCTTAGTCAGTTGTAAAGTCTCTTCGGGTAGATGGTAGTACTGTCTGTGAACATGAATGTCATGCCCCAAGAACCTTGCCAGGATATCTTCCTCATTTCTTTCCAGATTCATCAGTTGAGAGACTGTTCCTATGTGCTTACGAAGTCTTGTTGATCTCAGATACTCTGGTCTAGCAGCTCCGCAAAGATGAGCATGCTTATGTAGCGTGTCTTATTCTCTGCTGTGTCCACAGCCTTGCAACAATGCAAAGACAAATTTGTTGTCATCTGAAATCTCAGCCTTCTCTCTGTTGTCATTGAGTAGATCCAAGCTTTCTTTCATTCTCTCAGTGAACAACATAGGAACAGTGCATTAAACAAAGCGTAATCGAATACATGTAGTGTTGTCTATGGGACTACATTTGGATACATGTTATTGAAAAGAATCACATTTCATGAATGTGCATACACTGTAATTTTACTTGGTGTGAAAATCTAGGCATTGCACAATTATTTATGCACATTTCACCATGTATAAGATACATTATGGCTAAGATACTGGGTACCCTAACAGGTCACAGCCCCCCCCCCCCCCAAAGAAAAAAAGAGAATATAATAATAATAATAATAATAATAATAATAATAATAATAATAAATGAATAAAAAATAATGATTAAAAAAAAATGCTGTACTAAAATATTGTTTTCCAAAATCAAAACTTACTGGTCTGTCAACAAAAATCACTGCAAGGACCTGCAGAAACCATCTGTAGGATTTTGTTTTTCATAATTTTCGCTGAATTGCGGAGGATTATGGGGTAATCTATGCTGTATTTTACAAGCAAAAAGTTACATGTGAAATTTGAAAATATTTGTCTCCATGTCCCTTTCTAAAGGGAGAGAATATGGCAAAGAGTAGTGATGAATTGGTACTTAGAGATAATGGAAGTTTCTCATAACAACGCTTTCTGAACAATTAGGAGTGTCAAGGCATGGGTGGGGCCTGTAGAAAGAGTGATTATGCTCGTAACTCTTGGTGTCCAAAGGTGAGGAAAAAAGATAGTGGACACTAAACAGTTCATAGAACTATTATTCCTAACGTTTGATAACATGTTGGAAACAACTTGAATTAAAAAACAAAAGAGAAGCAAATCAGGGAATCACAATCATTAAAATGCATGTCTTTTCTCTTTCATACTTTTTGGTGTCCATGTGTTATGAGCAAATCACCTACATTAAGCTGGACTTCAGTTTTCAAAAAAACATCGAACATAGTAAACAATTCAGCCTTAATCCAATGAGTAATCAACATAAATGAAAAATAATTCAACCTCTTTATATGGCTTCATTAATTTTTGGAATGAGTCAACATTTTGTCATTGGTGTCCAGTGTGGGCATGAAATGTTATGAGCAAAGTAAATGTGGAGAATGACATTCTCTCCTTCCAATAATAGGGAATATTCAATAATTTGTACATATGTTGCACTATTTTTGGTTAGTAACAGAGTTTTTAAAGGTTTTAATGATTCAGTTATTTGTCTAAATGAATTCACCAACATAATGATGTGGCTGAACAGGACACTTAGTCATGAGCGCAACCACTGCTTTCCATTGCAACGCATAGTAACTGGGGTGTTCTTAATGGCTGATTACTTGAAAATGCAAAGTGCTATAGGTCTGAAAATTCATAGGTACACATTGTGAAATGTGTTGTTCAAGGTAACCCAGTATTTTTAAATTTTAAACAAAGTTCATATTTTGCCCCAAGTGTAACACAAGGGGTACCCAGTATCTGAATCATGCACATTATCATTATTGCTCCATTCATTCTACTTTTATGAAACTGTATTAAGTTGTGGCATTGTTATTCAATAACCTTGGCAAGTTAAGCACCATAGAAAGAGAAAGAAAGAAAAAAAAAGAGCAATGCTTCAAAGTACATGTGAACGATACCCCATTTCACTCTAAGTTTCCAGGCTCTGC
Organism: Diadema antillarum; assembly: GCF_040938485.1. Lineage (NCBI taxonomy): Eukaryota > Metazoa > Echinodermata > Echinoidea > Diadematoida > Diadematidae > Diadema > Diadema antillarum. Next base: position 90,997 of record NW_027271887.1, read on the forward strand.
AGTGTCCTTTGCAGCGTTTGCAGTGTCCTTCGCAGCGTTAATGGACTCAGTGCTGAGCTTGTTTGTGATCACATTGCGGATGGCGGAATCCTGAGTACTGGGAAAGTGCTTCTGGACGTAGGCTGAAACAAAATTGTAAAAGATAAAGGAAGAAAAAGCAAAGCAATGAAAATAACCGATAAGAAGGTGGACTAGCATTATACATTGTATAATAACATATAATCTTGCTGAAGAATGATACACTGCATTCAGATTTCTCACTTTTGGAATAAAGATCAAATACAATTCTATGGGTAATCCATTTAGACTGAATAGACAGCTGTGACTTGGTGAACTTAACTTTTATAACATATATGGGGGGGGGGTTGGGTTGTCAATTTAACCTTTTTCTGAACAGACAGTCAGATGTCAACTACAAGATTACACGGTCATGCAATAAAAAAATAAGTAAATTGTGCATATTTATGCATGAAATCACACTTTCACATATAACTCCATCAAAATGACTGAAGGACTGCCAATGTTTTGTGTCAGAATTCCGCAAGAAAAAAAACAAACAAAGCAATCGTAATTGAAGGCAGGACCCATCATTTATTAGGATTGTCTCACTTTGTTTCTTTTCTTTGATATCTCAGCCACTTCAAACCATTTTATCAAATAAACTTAGAATTTCTCTTGAAACTGTATGGTCTTTAAAATCTAATGAAGTTTTCTTTCTTTTCTTTTTCAGTATCTTTCTCAAAGTTAAAAGCTGAATCATTACCTCAATTAAAACTACACCATCCTTTTAAATCAAGTATATAATAATCAAGATTTCTAAAAAATAAAAATCAATATTGAGTGGAATAAACGATGTGGACCCATCACTTACCAATCAAAGCATCAACTTTGTCCTTATCCAGGGCAAGTTTTTTCTCCCCGTGACTGTTAGCTGCACTGGTTAGTGAGTACTTATACAGCTCCTCTCATCCAAAGAGAACTACCAGCAGATCATTGGTCAATTTCCCCAAATCTCGCTGATTGCAAGAAAGCAAGCATCTCCTTGACACTTTCACCTTGGGTGAGAGGTCCACCTACAATGTGAACAAAGGAAAAAATAAAATAAAATTTTGATACAGGAAGTGTAAGTATGAGTAGATATATATTTGATTTATCCAAACAATTAATATTATACCAGTGGCCTGTCACAGGAATTGGTTAGAACATACAGTACAATCTTTTTCACATAATGTACAAGTGTATAATCTTTTCAAATAGTACATTTCATGCATCAGGTTTGTTTGTTTGTTTGTTTTAATTTCAGTGGGTGATCTGATTGATTGACAAATTGACCTACATTGATACTGACTGTCTAGTTTACTGTCAAGTGGATAAGACACCAGTCTGGTGATCAGGATAAAAGGTTTGAATCCTGCCGGAGTCTATATACATGTGCATGTAAGACATTGCATACAGATATCAATCATGACGCTCATTTGGAACTCACCATTCTTTCTGTTTGTCCTTCTGCAACGTTGCTCGAGTCTTGGAGGATGTCATCAACAGACACAGTTCCAGGGGGTGACAGTCCAGGTGTTTCCTTTCGGCTCTGGTTGCCCGAAGAGTCCTGCTGCAACAGAGTGAAGAGAAATCATGCACATACCTAAATGAACACCTGCTTTGGAAAGACAACTTCACAATAACATGTTGGGGGTCATCGAAAAGTCTGTCACGACTGTCGTGTACAAACTGAAAAGAAAGGAAAGCATACTGTAATTGGTGGTTGTCCTATCCTTTCATAAATAGCCATAAGTTCACCTCACCTTAAGATGGGTCACCATCCGCTCCTCTATCTTCTCCATCGTCGCAATGAAATGAGGCAGTTTATCTGTTATAAAGAGAGCCAAAATATTCTATAATGTAAGTCTGTAAAAGTGGAATACAGAAAGTCTTTATACTAAACTCTTTTACTGTAAAACAAGGAATGTTCCCGTGCATTTTAATTTCACAAATTTTGCAAGCCCCAAGATTCGCGAAATTAACATGCCCAAGAAAGTTCTCGTCTACAAACGGTACACTACCTGCATTGAATGAAAGTGGCAGTTTGCAAAAATTTCATGCTGCAAAAAAGCAATCGGCACCAATTCGCGAAAAATTAATGCCGCGAATATATCATGTTTTACAGTATTTCTGGAATCACACTGTCCAGCATAGGAAATTAAAATATACAATTGTTTTAATACTTCAAAGAAGTAATTCTCATACTGTACACTTAACCTTCAACTGGTCGCGCAGCTTACTGGGAACCTTGTTACAGTCAGACACTGTCACTTGCCCGCTCTTTTTTGTCTACGGAAAGATGAAGACAAAGTAGTCAGGGTTCACTTAACTACAGGAATCCTTTGCAACTATGGACTGGTATCATCTTTGATGAGTAACAGGAGAATTATCATTCAGGTGTACAAAGCACAGCAATTAATACGCAGCAATATACATGTGGTGTTAATTAATATTAAGATGACAAACATGAGAATATTTTCAGCAAAGGGAAGAAGCTGCTAAAGGGAATGTTTCTTCAAGACAGGACTAGAGATGACACACACTACTTCTTTGTTTCCATAAAGTTACATTTTGTGGTCAAGTATAAAACACACATACAAAGTACTAAATTAGAATGGGACAGTTCCTTTTTTGGGGGGGAGGGGCATTGTGAATGAATTTTTAGATTTTGTTGTTGTCGTAAATTTGGCAATGCTTTCAGAAATTGTGTTTACTTGCTCCCTACAAATGAAAAAAAAAAAATTGGGGAATTCATACACATTACCATTTTCATCATTAAAGAAACAAGCAAACAATACAAAACAATAAGCATTTCACACTTGTAACTGTTCACCTCCTAGAGGAGTATTGCCAAGAAACAACAAAATGTCAAACCTTCTTGGCAGGTCTTGGCTGTATGTCAATCTCTGCCTCGCTCTCTGACTCCATTTCTTCATCTGAGTCATCGGCCTGTCTAGTAGGTTTTTTTGTGCGCTTCCCTTGGCCAAATTCAACATCGGTGTCAATGGTCCGCCCATCACACAGGTTGTTCCGTTTCTCGCACAATTTGAGCTTCGAATCTGTATAAAGCCAAATAGCAAATTCACAGTAGAATTCAGATGAACAATCTTTTACATATCTATTTAGCCTTAGGCCTAAAGGACTACTACTGTAGTGTAGACATTGGACAGAATTACAGTAGACCTCTATATCCTACTGTACAAATGTACAAAGAGAGTATGGTAAGGGTATCTTGACATCGGCACCCTGCGTATCATGGTTTTGTTTGCGTATGCGTGGAATTAAATGCCATTAGCTATGAAAACAATAAAAACGAAAAATTCACATGTATTACCTATGGAAGGAGAGGGCGCCCATTGTGAGGTACCCTTTTTAAGCCGCGTGAAGAAAATGGATCGCATGCACTAAAATTGCGTAATTTTCCAAGGGACATTCAGAATCAACAGAACGGTGATGATATTCAAAACTGCAGTATTTATGGCATATTTGAGGTAAAAATTTGGTAAATTTGTTTTATACTTTTGAAATAAACAAGCTACAGATCCTTAGGGTAACGATAGGTAATAGCCTACCCTCATTCATACCAGTTCTGGCATTTTTCATCTGTCCTTTATATAAGAATTTTTTTTTCTTCTACTGCTTTCATTCGTACTTTCTATCAAAGCCTCTCGGGGCTCTTCTGTAGGCAACACTTGTTCCAAATCGTTGACAGAATGAAGCTGGGTCTTCCCCAAGCCCATATTCATCTCTCAACTCAATTAGGTGCGGCGATTCTTGCATATCAGAATATGTTTTGGGGACAGGTTGGTTTTTTTTTCTGAAAGTTTTAGTAGGGTATCGAAAGTACAATGTGCGTACTTCATTTCTGTGTTTATTTCTGGGAGCTTTAACTACAAATTTTCCTTCAGACGGGTATTCACGCAGCTCAACAGGTACAACTGGGAATGGGGATGATACGTAGGCATACCCGTACATCTTATGGGAAAGGATGAGGTGGCTGTTTAGTTGCGTGGAAATGAGGAGGTCGTAGCTAGGGTTGACTTAGGTTCTGGAAAAGGAGAGACCATGTCCTCTCTTCTCTCTCCCTGTCCTCCCTCTCCCTTCTTTCTCGTCTCGCTGCCTCCTCCATCTGGTACTCCATCTGTCTTCTGCTTAGTTCCACCATTTGCTTCAATGTATCCAGCTGAGAATTAAAGATGAAAATACTGACAAAGAAAAATAATGCTAATAACAAGGTTTGTCACAAGGGCCTGAAAATCTACCGTATGCGACTATTTTCACATTTTTGTGGTCACGCACATCAGTTTGTGGATCCCCATAGTTGGGGCCTGGGAGTGTAGTCTTTACTTTCCTTCCCTATATGCATATGGGTACTCTTCTCACTGCAAGACCACTGGAGCGAGAATATCTTGGTGAGGACGTTGTGTTTTTGATGTTCTGCTCTGCACACATTTCTTGGAATGGTCCACTGCCAGTAGTGTGATGGGGGAGAGAGGACTGCCTTCCCACCAGTCTCAAGGCTAAGCTTGCCTTTAGCAACTGTGATTATTTGCGTACTTACTTTGTAAATTCCACGATGGTTGTGAGAAAAGTCGGAGTGAGGAAGAGTTTTACAAAGTCCACAGGTACAGTCTGGTCATCACCCTTCCCCAAAATCCTTGGTTGAGCTCGAAAGCGATGTCAGGGAGTTTCGTCATTGTCGAAGCTGTTGATCCAAGTCCAAGGACCCCCAGCACCACCTCCACACCATCTCCATCGCTACTGCTACTGTTATTTACAAGTGCACCATTCTACAAAGGGTGTGTACAGTTGTGGTTTAGGTGAGGATTTAGCTTTTAACGTTTTGCAAGATATTCAGAAACCACTCAATGAGATGTCGAAGAGCATGCAATTCTAAGGGGTATCAAAAGTTAACTTGATGAAAATCAGTTTTGAAATGGCTGAGATATTCAAAAACAAGGTGAAATAAAGAGATCTAATAAAAGGCGTGACCTGTCGCCTGTTATTATTACCATTATTTTGGATATCTCGGCCATTTGAAAGCCAATTTTCATTGAATAGACATTGAATCCTTCGTAAAATTACATGCTCTTTCGTATTTTATAAGAGGATTGTCAGTATGTCACAGAGGAGAACCTGAATCCCCACCACAACCAGTACTGAACAGTCCCTTTATAAGGTATCGATTTCCCAAAGTGTTGTGGATGTTTTGGCAGGCAGTGATGCCTGCGAAATGCTAGTGCTTCATCATGATCATGTTGAGCATTGTTCTTTCCCTCCCCCCATGGACCATTGAAGAATACAGCAAGTGCCACATCAGTGTTGTCACAGCAGCATTGCATGTGCTCAATAAGCAGATTCTGCAGATTTGCTCATCTGCTAGCCTTGGTGTGTACTGGATACCATTGACTTTGATGACTTTGCCTGACATTCATTTCTTGTATGAATGCATCAGTGTGGTTAGGTTGGAAAGGCTTAATTACACATTTTGGGTTAAGCTCCAAAAGCTGGATTAGGGCAGCAATTCTTTCTTCTTTTTTTTTGGATTCATCAAGGATACAATTGGAATTGACCCATCCTTGCCTCATGTAGTACAATGGGAAAAATGGCACTTCAATTGAGTGTGCGATTGAAAGTCGGTGAATGAAAGTCCTGTTATAATGTGGCTGGGGCACATCAGGAACATTGTATCTTCCAAAAAAATTGAATTAATCGTAAGTAAAATCATGGTCCAAGGTATTCCTTCTGAAAGCGTTTCGTAATAGGGTCTGATTATTTGGAGTTAGAGACGAAAGAAGAGAACAGTGTGTTAGTTGTGCAGGTGGAGTTCTTCCTGTTGAAATGAAAAGTAATGTCACTTGCGATAATCAAGTTTGATATATGCACATTTATGTGTCTTGTTAACAACTTTCTGACAAGAAGTATCATTTGCTCATTTGGAAATGCACATCACGTATATCTATTGAATCCCACTGAGAATAATGAACATCATTCATAATTCTGCAGATAAAAGATATACAAAACTTCAAGTGTGACATGTACATACCAAATTGCATCATTCAAAGAATTTCAAGGAATAGATATTTTTGTCAATTCAATGATAAAATCCAGCTTTGTTTTTTTTTCTAGGCTCTGCCTGTGTTCACATTTCAGAAATTCACAAGCCAATAATTTTTTTGTTTCTTCAAAGTAGAATTGATCACATTTCAAGCATTAACGTCAAACATCAATTTTGACATACATACACAGTCATCTGTACAATTTTATTACACAAGTAATTTAAGTTTCTAAACTAAATATTATAACTAAAAAATGGCCTAATCCAATGCAAATTGATTGAAGATTTTTTTTAGATATAGGTGATCTTATTGCAGTAGATTTCTGATGCATTTATAAAAGAATTGAATTGAGTCCTTGAGGAAACTAGGGCTTCAAACATCAACGGATCTGGTAGTGTCCTGATGATGTTGGAAGCTAGTTCCTGGGACATGTCACCCTTTGTTGGTCATTTATAAACACCAGGGGTTTTCTCAATAGCTATAGAAACCTGGCAAGATTGAAATAACAAAAATTAAAAAAAAAGATGGCAGTGTAGCGGATGTCATTACCAGTAACAGCTACGTGCACTTAACAGTTGGACTTGATGTCTTGAACAGTTTCTTAATTTCCTTCTGTTCCCATGAATCTACAACACCTTCATTGATGCAGACTCCTACCTGAGAACAACATCCATGACAGAAGCAAGAAAATTGTCTCGTCTTCACTTTGTAGGGCTCTACTCAGCAACTGCATGGATTTTCTTTGTGCCCCTTACTGTTTGAACATTTGTCTTCTCCTGTCTCTCCTGACAAATTTCTCCTTCATCGACTTTGATGAAGGTTCTTTGAGAATGACTGCATTTGCCACTGTCCTTCGTCCCCTTGCTCAGTTTCTCTTTACAGACCTGGAAGAAGGCATCACTGTCTGTCATAACCGAATTGTTTGCTTTGACAGTTCTTGACACTGCATGTTTGATTAGACCTCCTTCTCCGTCACATGGGTTCTTGCCATGTCTGCTCCCAAAATAGTGACGTTCTACAGTCGAGAAGGGTAAGTTTGAAGGACCAAAAGAAATGTCTGTGAAAGAGATCTTGCACTTCTACTGTGCAGCACAACCGTCCTTGCGATACTGATGGTGGGTGGTAGCCAGTTAAAATGAAACCTCTTGGTTGACAAAGCAGCTTTTTCTTTCTTCAACTTTCGCAGATATTTCAAACTTTCTTCCCCCAAGAGTTGGTTAATGAAGGCAACAGAAAGAATTGTTCATGCTTGCAGCCTTATCCTTTTGAATGTCTGCATCCATCCCATCCCCTCTCAACTTTACGAAGTACCTCCCTCCTGTACTGTTGTAGAATCTCATTGAATTTCTTCTGTGGAGCATGCCTATCACTGATGGTGTGGAATGACAGTCCACAAGCAGCAAGATCACGGAGTGTACTCCTAAACTCTTTACAGAGGGATAGAAGTGATTGAATTCTGTTGACATTTTCTGCCTCTTCACCCAGAACATTGCTCAAATCCTCCAACACAGTCTTCACTAGCTCAATTGTTTCTTCTGCTAACCCCCCTATACTTTCTCATACCCCTAATACATAGCAATCTCCTTCCTCTCCGAATATCGAAAGCTCTGTTATGATGACTTGCCTTTGTTGTCCCCTTGCTCTGATTTTCATCCAGTAGCATATTGAGTATCTGGTCAAGATTCAGAACGCTTATTATTTGCATTTCTATTAGTATGAATGCATCAGTGTGGTTAGGTTAGAAAGACTCAATTACACATTTGGGGCTGAGCTCCAAATGAAGGATTGGGGCAGCAAATATTTCTGTGTTCACCTCATTGAGGGTACGATTGGAATCGACCCATCCTTGTCTCATGTAGAACGATGGAAAACTGGCACTTCAATTGGGTGTGCGATTGAAAGTCGGTGAATTAAAGTCCTGTTATTATGTGGCTGGGGCAAATCACAAACATTGTATATTCCAAAAAATTGAATTAATCGTAGAGTAATCGTAGAGTTCCTTCTGAAAGCGTTTTGTAATAGGGTCTGATTATTTGGAGTTAGAGACAAAAGGGGAGAACATTATGTTAGTTGTGCAGATGGAGTTCTTCCTGTTGAAATGAAAAGTTATGATGCTTGTGATGATGGTGGGTGGTAGCTGGTTAAAACAAAACCATGTCTAAGCACACAATCTTTTATTCTATGGTGCATTTATATGTGGCTGATTGGTTGATAAACCTGAATTTAAATAGGGGGAAAAAAAAGAGTCCGACTATGAATGATTTTTGACCTTATAAAAATGAACATGTTTCTACTCAGCCCATCAGAATCGTCAAGAGATGTCATCTCTTTCATAGAATTTCTTTGGTTTCTGCTCTTAAGCTTGGAGCTCCTCAAATTCCATCAGACATTGTAGATTTGCCTGAAGTTCATCCTGCTTGGTTGACAAAGCAGCTTTTTCTTTCGTCAACATTTCCAGATATTTCAAACTGTCTTGCTCTGATGCAAGCCTCACCAAAGATCATCTTCCCCCAAGCATTCCCAGTTAGCAAAAATATATGGGGCCCATATGGGTTAAATACGGGTTCATCTGAGCAAGAACATGGGCCCCACATGGGCTTCCCATATGGTTACCAGATGGGTCCATATGGGCCCCATGTTGCCCATCTGGGACCCATATACCTTTTGCACCGTACAGAACGTATGGGGCCCATATGGGCCATATGGGTTTTGCATGGGCTCAATATGGCCTTTGCCAGGTCAACCCCATGTTTTTCCCATATCAACCATATGGGACCCATATGGTCTTACATGGGCCCACTTGGCCCACATGGGACCCATATATGTTTCACACTGTTGGAATACCACCCACCTGGGGCCCATATGGGACCCATGTATGTTTTTCCCTGTAGGTCTATGCCCCGTCTGGGGCACATATGGGCCAAATGGGCTTTGTGTGGGCCTAATATCTGCTCTGCCAATTCCACATGGGGCCCATATTGGTACTGTCTGGGCTTGCATGTAATCTAGAAGATATTGTACAGTGTAAGTGTAGCTGGGTTGAAAGGGAAATTTGTTTTCCACGGTGGAAACACAGATTTCTCTCATGTGAATGTTTGCAAATTAATTAAAAAAAAAAAAAAAAAAACATACAGTACATGTATCAAGATGATTTACAACAGACCGCTTCTGCTATGTAGTCAGATTTTATGCATGCTTTCTTCTCAAAATTGAACCTTAACAACCACAAAGCTTGACTGAAGGCTTGCCCAAACTTTAACTTTTTGCAAAATACCAAGAAAACACTGATGAAATAGTACAGAACAATTCATTTTAAGAGGAATTCAAAGTTTATTTGATGGGAATCGGATTTGGAATAGCTGAAACATCCAAAAACAAAGTACAACTAAAAGATCGTAATAAAATGTGGGTTCCACACTCTAATAGGATTCATTCATATATTTTTCATTTCCAACAAAAAAATAAATAAATGTATTACAAAAATTGAATACAGTACTTAAATTTCATTATACAAAGTAAAGGATAAGTTTACAGAAAACTTGTAAGTATACGAAAATGTTGGAAATGGGGAGGAATGCTAAAAAGCTGAGCTTGTAGGGTGCATTCCCCCCACATGTAATATTTACAAGAAATTATATGATCGATTGACTGATATACATTGAAAATATACATTGAAACAGAGAAACTAAGACAAACCTAACTTATCCGAAACAAAAACCCTGAACAAATCCCTACACCAAGACGCTGTCATGCCGGAAGAGAGAGGAGAGAACAGAGACAGAGAGGGAGAGAGAAATAGAGTGTGTGTGTATGAGAGAGGGGGGGGGGGGGGGGGGAGAAAGAAAGCGACTTATTGCGTGGAGTGAAGATAAAAGACAAAAAAAAAATAGAAGGACACGAGAGGTAGTGGATGGATGGAGCCGCTTAGCTGTGATTTCAACAGAATATAAGGTTAGATTTCTATGTTTTGGACATCCCAGCCATTTCAAAATCGATTTTCATCCAAAAAAAAACTTTGAAATCCCCATGGAACTACATGCTCTTTCATATTTCATGAGAGGTTTCTCCTATCCCACCAAAAAAAAAAAAAAAAAATGACAAAAACCTTGTTAAGTCTCAACCAAAACTATACGATCCCTTTATCCTATAGCTCACCAAATGAAAAAAAAAAAAAAAAACCTTTTGAATGTGGAAATTGAAAAAAAAAATGGCTAGGAAAGTAATTCTGTTTTTGAAGAGGGCTTGGCTTGACTTACTGGAAATAGTACTTGAGACGACAGCATGGCAACCTTGTAACTCTGCAAATGAAGATATCCCCTCCATGCCCAACCTGTTGTTGCCACACAGGTCTTTCTGATCTCATGGCCCACAATCTTCTCCAGCGAGTTGCCACACACCACCTGTCATTAGGATCCACTGATTCTGAGGATGCATGTCTGAAAAAGAGTTGAAAAGATTAAATCCTTAAATGAAATAAGAGGATTTACCAAATGTAAACAATCAGCTGACAAGGCAAATGATTAATTCCTTGTTTTTCTATACATGTAAAAAAAAGACCTTCAAATCTTATTTCTCATCCATCGACATACTTCCATCCCCGAGGCCGCGAAGAAAGTGGCAAGTTGCTATAGTCTCACGCGTCGCTAGGTCAGCCGTTGGGTAACTGAAAGTTGTCAACCGACGGATATCAGCAGCGCAGTCAGCAATTGTTTCCTTCAGAGAGAGACGCCGGGACTCCATTTGAGACACAAATGTCGATGGTGACGGCTGATGGGCAAATCTGCCCCCGAGAGCAGTAACCAACTGTTCAAAATCTTGCCTGACTTCATGGCTAAGTTGCTGAAACACAAAGTCTGCTGCATCTCCCCTCAAGCAGGCCAGGAGCCGAAATCGCTTTTTGTTGTCATCCCATCGACAGACACACGCGAGAGTGGAGAAAAATGAGATGAAACTTTCCCATGGTCTGCCATTGCCATTGAATTGTTCTTGGGGTGGGAGTTGCACCGACATGTGATACCCAGGCAGCTGCTATACGTCGCCTTCGTCGAGGTCCTCCGTTGTGTGTTTTGTCGCTTCCTTAAGCAGTCGACGAGTCTCCTCGAGATGCAGATGGAGCTCCTTAACTTCAGCCTCTAGCTGGCTCTTTCTCTTCTTTGGTGACATTTCGGAGTTAATGTTGTGTTTATGTCAAAGTCAAATCAATTCGTGTGTAAGTTTGTATCCCACCGCTGCCACCAGTGTAACGAAAGTGGGTAAATTTCCCTTGCTTCTGATGATGAGAATACAGGGAACCTTCGTTATCAATTAACGAGAAATGTATTGTAAAACATTGCACCACACACTCGGCACGCAGTTCAGTCGGACAACTAGTAGAAAGTAAAGGGGACACAATGTCTTCCGGACCTGACAGCAAGTTTGTTGTCTATTTCCAACCGCAGTGTTACACAATTCAGAACAGAATCTCTTGGCTGACTCTCCAGCCCGACTTGCAGTGTTAAGGTGATAAGTGTCTAGTCCGAACCCGCAATCTCAATCCGACTCTCCACTTCTAATTTCTGCAAGGAGCCGGTATTTATACCATTCATACGTCCGTGGGCCTGGCCTGGGCGGCACGTGACCAAGCCTCAAGAGAGTACAGCTAATTGGCCACAAGGCTGGACCTAAGAACTTAGTCCTTGACCTAATTCGCTGAGGGCAAGTTGAGGACATGGTCAGGTCAGGTCAGTGGAGCGAGGACATTGTGGTCCTGAAGGAGAAGATAACAGTCAGGGAAAATCAAAGGGACTTGGAAGGGAGGAGGACTTGTCGCAGACAGAGTAAATAGAATAGCAGATGGGGAAAGAGAAAGCGAGACCAAGACCGTTACATTCCAAAGCGTTACATACTGGTAACCATATAATAGCAGGCTATAGTCTAACTCAAAAGACGTAGTTATTTGTAATATTATCATCAAAAATCAGTAACAGTATAAGTAACAGTACCTCCCTCCTGTACTGTTGTAGAATCTCATTGGATTTCTTCTGTGGAACGTGCCTATCACTGATGGTGCGGAATGGCACTCCACAAGCAGCAAGATCACGGAGTGTACTCCTGAACTCTTTACAAGGGGATACAAGTGATTGAATTCTGTTGACATTTTTTGCCTCTTTACCCAGAACATTGCTCAAATCCTCCAACACAGTCTTCACTAGCTCAATTGTTTCTTCTGCAACCCCCCCCCCCTACACTGACTTTCTCATACCCCTAATACATAGCAATCTCCTTCCTCTCTGAATATCGAAAGCTCTGTTATGATAACTTGCCTTTGTTGTCCCTTCTCCCTTCAAAGTGAACACGGACAGGAAACCGCGCACGAAACCTAGGAAATTTCCCACATTTTCTAGCACTAACATAATTCGACATACTCGAACGCACACGTCATGCCGCGCACTCAGCAAAAACTACAGTTAACTACGAACTCCTAGAGATCACCATCACGGCATGAGCCGCACCTAAAAATCACAGCATTTGCTCGCGAACCAAAGATCAAGCTCCCAATAAACATAAACATAATTTCTCAGCAGGATTGAACCCCCGCCTTGGAGCTTTTACACTCTAGAACAAAAAAAAAAAAAAAAAAGATACAAAAACAAAAACCCACAACAAAAACAAACACACACACACAAAAAACATGCTTAAACCTTCTCACAAAAAATTGTTAACACTTCCGAAAAACCTTCATCAACTTACCTCTACCTTCGTTGATGGGCAAGACGTCACGACACTTTCACTTAGCACTTCAGCTGCTACAACCTTCACAGGGTCACGCCCCCCACAAATTCACAGTCACAACCTTTCCTGTTGCTTCCTCCAATTTCAACGTCTTCTTTGCTCATAAAGTAAAATCGTGGTCAAAGGTATTCCTTCTGAAAGCGTTTCGTAATGGGGCCTGATTATTTGGAGTTAGAGACAAAAGGAGAGAACAGTGTCTTCGTTGTGCAGATGGAGTTCTTCCTGTTGAAATGAAAAGTTATGACACTTGCGATAATGATGGTGGGTGGTAGCCGGTTAAAACGAAACCATGTCTAAGCACACAATCTTTTATTTTATGGTGCATTTATATGTGGCTGATTTGTTGATAAGCCGGAATTTAAATGGGGAAAAATAAAGAGTCGACTATGAATGATTTTTGACCATAACAAAATGAACATGTTTCTACTCAGCCCATCAGGATCGTCAAGAGATTTCATTTCTTTCATAGAATTTGTGAGTGACTTCTTTGGTTTCTGCACTCAAGCTTGTGGTCCTCATGTAGTAAGGTGAACGGGGATGTGCGGCGCAAATGGGTCACTTAACTTAAATGGGGTCCCTAAACATGCCCCCACATTTTACTTAAAACCTTAAAAATGCCCCCCACTTTTAAATGGGTCACATTTCACCAAAAATCCTTAATATTGGGTATAGTTTCTGGCTAAAAGACCCTTAAACGTGGGTTTCTAAATTGTGATCTAGTGAGAGAAGTATGCAGTAATAACTCACTATATATTCTGCAAGTGAGTGCTTAAGATAAGGTGAGATCTCCCCAAATGAGACCAGCAGCAATGGCATACTTGGACATCTCATAATCTTCAGCGTTGACTTCACAAGTCTCTTCTTCTGCCCAATATGCTACCCGGTAAATTCAACTTCTTTTTTAACGTCTTCTGAACTTTTCAATAGTACATAGTCAGTTGTTGCGTCTCGCAGTCTTACCAGATGTGGCATGTTTTATGGCCTACCAACCCACTAGTCAAAATATCACTCATAGATTTCAGGGGTTCCTCTCCATATTCTCGAAAATTTCTTTTCCAGTTATTTTCCGGTTTTTCTCTTCTTTCTCTGTGTGCGTTGTGTCCTAGCTCATGTCATTGCGAGTTTGATTACCCTTTTCTTTTTTACTTGTGTGTATGATGTGCATATTCCACCGGAATACCATGTACATGATCTTGTTCCTCATCGGCCTCACCAGCTTCATGCATGCCAGGGCCCAGGCAGGGCAGGAGCTCCACTCATTGATGAAATCAGTTTGACTGGCTCAGTGAGAGCCCTGTGCCCCCAAATGAGGGAACATACGTCTTTATTCACCATTGTTTTGCCTTTCCCACTCATTTTTATAGTGACACTTAATCTTTATCACTTTCTCTTGATGTACTCAAGTTTGTTATGTACCGGTATTTGCATCTTCATCTTTTCAACCCCATGTTCCGAGAGTTTTCATAATAGGGTATTGTATGCGTCAGCATCAGCCGATGTCCCACTGAGCTCTTCTTTCACTGCAGCCTCACTGCATGGTTGCAGAAGCATTCTCTCCTCCTCTTTAGTCCACGTTCCAGCCATTATCGAGTGGTAGGTAGTTGCAAAATTCCCTCACAGGTCTTAACTCCAAAATAGTTCATTCAACTGCAACATTCAACAGGACAAACAACTCGGCAACTCAAGGAAGGGTCGTATCATCAGCGTACATATCTATAACACCTTCTACAGTACACTCGGGTAGACTGTTGACATAAATTGAAAATACAAGGGGACCGAGAATTGATCCTTGAGGTATATCTTATTTGATAGTTGAAGGATGTGATCGACTTGGCTCCTTTGAATTGGGTCACTTGCTGTCTGTCAAGTAAACATGATTTGAACCAATCAGCAGCTTAGCTTAGCTTCAGCCTGGGTTTTTGAGAGTTCGCTGGATTCTGTGGCCATCATTTGTTTAATGTGCTTTTTCAAAGCAACGTTCTCACATGATAACTGTTGCCTATCCCCCTGCAATGATCTGCAGCGCTCATTGAGTTCTTCACGTGACAGCAAAGATAACTTCGAATGAGAACTTATTTGTTTTTTGGGGGGTTTTTTTGGCAGTGTCACCTGGTTTCATTGAGGCTATGTCTCCTCAGTAGAATTTACATGATCCACACACTTCTTTGCTGCAGGCGATGAGCAGCTTGCGCAAGTTATGCCTCAAAGTTTGGTTGTACTTCTTCCATATGTAAGTGAAATGTCTAACAGTTTCAGCATATCATGGAGAATGGAGGAGTTTTCCTGTCAGCTCTTCCATCATGTCTGGAATACCTGTGCCTGGTACACATTTTATTGCATAACTGAACAGCACTTTTGCATTTTCAAGCGCTAGTGTCTCACCGATTCCTATGTCAACACTATTTACACTATGTCCAAATACGGAAAGTTCCCATTTCAAATCTGGAAAGATTGTTATGCACTTTCCATCTTTTACTTCAGATGTCCTGGTACGGTTTACTGTTGAGAAGAGAATCCTATGAGGGCATATGGTATGGAAGGAATCCAACAATATTTCGCCACACCTGGGCATTATAATAATCTCCAGGACCACCTACTTCTGGCACTTCTTGCCCTGAAATTTGATATGCTCGTACTCATACAACTACTAAATCCAATCATTTTTCTTACTCACACTGGTAAGGAATAGTTTCAAAGATGGGTACAGGATGAAAATCATTTATAACCAAACATAATGCCATTGTCCTTCTCTTTGTATGCTTGCAATTCATGAAACTTGTTTGAATATTTCTTCTTGAAGAACAGTTCAGATTTGAGCTCATGCCACTGTTGTAGCAACATGGTATAACTTACCACAGTTACTGTGAGTTGCCATCTGTCTTGTACTTGAGAGTTCAGTCATTCAATGTATCTCCACCCCCCCCCCCCCCCCCGGTTAAAAAAAAAACAAACTAGAGGCATAATAAAAAACAACCGTGGCCAAAAAAAATCTCTAAGAACTACTCCCACATCCCGCACAACCAGGGATCTCGTAGGGCCCCACCCATTTTAATGTACAATTTGACCACTCCTTGGGGGTCTGCTGGGGACAGTTCAGCAGGCCACTGCCTAGGTCACTCATGAACTGAGTGGGGGGGGGGGGGGGTGCGAAGGACTGTTGATGTTAGAAGAGAGAAGAAACCAGCCCCCCGCGGAGAAATTCATGAAATTCTTGAATGTTTCATCTTGAAGAACAATTTATTTGAGTTCATTTCCTTGAACTGAGAGGTTGATGTAGAGGCTATAGAATATACTTTTTAATGCATGAAAAAATACTTCCCATGTCTTATCCATAGTATCTTGCAGTTGCTTTTTCATAATCACATATGATTATATAAAAGATAATATTTCTTTTGCTAGCCTTGAAAGATGATGATGATGCTTTGTGTGACAACATCACAAAGCACCCTCTTCCCCAGAAAATTGAGATGGAGGCCATCGTAGGAAAAGAAGGTCATTATAATTACAAAAAGGAGAAGAAAAGTCTAGGAAGCTGCAGTTGAGGAAAGACGAACATAGAGAATGAAGTCTAAGATTGTAGAAGAGTCTTGCCTCATACAAATCCTGGGCATCCCAACGAGGAAGAATAGCACTTAAAAACCATGTCAGCACAGGGATGCTTCTCTCTATGACAGTTATATTCAACTGAGTATGAGACTCACAATCCCAATCCAAGATACTTGTACATGGTATGGATTGTTTGTCCCAACATGGAGCAGTACAATGTCAAAATCATTTGTGTCAACACACTGGGTCTGAGAGAGCTACCAGATGACTTATAAAAAAGAAAAAATATGACGGACGTGCTCATTGGCACATAGACCTGCCCAATGGCTCAAGGTCAGTCTGGTTGTCAACGCCACCTGGTCGGCATCACAGTCAGTCTAGTTGTCGGCATCATGGTCAGTCTGGTCAGCAGGCAAGACAAACAATAAGATGGTGCCATGCATCACAAGGTGCTACATAATATTTTGATTGTTGAAAAACATTTGCCCCAAAATAGATTTTACTTTTCCCCAAAATATCCTGTACAGTTCATTTAAAGCTTAAAATCACATAAAAGTCCCAAAACATAAGGACCATTTAAAAAAAAAACATAAATACAATTGTTTGCACCTTAAAGATATTCTAAACTTAAAAATAAAAAATAAAAAATTCCTTTGAAAATTTTTGCTTGCCCGATCTGGGCAAGCATTTTATGCCTTTGCTCCATAATACTTGCCTGACTTCAACTTTCACTTGCTCCGGGAAACTGGGCAAGTGCTTATGTACTTCAAATCTGCATCCCGATTGTTTATGTGCAAATGCCTCAACAAAAGACGTTCCCTCCCATCCCATGCTCCACTGACAAACTGACTGGACAGAGCTTCGTCGCTAAGCTGCCTCAAAGCTGTCAGTAGCTTCCCTCTCATCATCTGCAGCATCTACCAATTTTGCATAAAGACGCATGAGAGCCCTACTGAAATCTGCCAAGTCTTCACTATCATGTTGAACACGATTATGGAACAAACCTCACAAATAATGAGAATTCTCTCGACTAAAACACAGATGGAGAGCTTTTACAACCTCTGTAAAACTCCTCCGCTTCTCATTTGACAGACAATTGAGGATCTCCTTTCTTGCTGTCCCTGTGAGGTTGTTCACTAAAACTCTAGCCTTTTCCTCATCACTTAAACTGAAAGGCTCAACTGTGAGATTGAACATTTCCATCCAGTTAGAAAAAGGTGTTTCAGTGCCATCTTCACAACACCCACTAAACTTTTCTATCAGTGCATGGCCTGAAGCGAGATTTATACAAAACCCTATTGCTGGTCCAAATGATGTTGAAGAGCAATTATCAATTTGCACGCCCTGCATAATTGTTACTTATAAACAAACTGTTCACACATGACTATAAATTATGCGCTTAACCCATCCCCGTCACAACCCACATATATCGTGGGTTTTATTATTTATGACCAAAAGAGGGCGTCCTATGACCTGAGACTTGGCCAGGAGCTGTAGAATGATTTTAGCCAATCACAGAGATCGTTACTGGGACTCTGAAAAATAATCTATGCATAGAAATCTATTTTAGAATGTCTCTTATTGGCCAAAACACCTACCAGGGGTTCGAGCCTGCTGAGAAACTAATCAATATTCATGTTTACAGCGCGCATGCATCTTTGTTGCTCCAGCAAGGGCAGTGATTTCTTACGCGCGGTATCGTGTTATCGATTGCAGTTGAGACTTGTTGCCTGATACCTGTTTACTCACTGTGGTTACGAAGGTATTGCTGTGTCGCATTACGTTAGTGTGACATAAGTTCTGTAGGGTTTCGTCCATTTCTCTCATTCTCTCTTTTGCTTTCATTTCACTCTATCCCTTTATTTTCAGAGTACAGCCGTACATCTGATCGTGTTGTGTTCCATTTTTTGTTGCGTGATTATTTCGTTTGCAGCAATTTGGAGGTGAGTTTTTGTTCGAGTGTCGGTTGATTGATTGAACGTCGTTGTGTGTGTGTGACCATCGTACTTTTCATGTAGCCTACTGTACTCGTTTCTACCTACCGTAAGTGTCTCCGCAGCAGCTCCGTCCTTCGTCATCAAGCTTCGTGTTTTCATCGTAGTATTTCTCATTGTAGTTTTTCTTCTCCTTTTTAGATTTCGGTGCAAGATATTCTGTATATTTTTTTCTACGGTAATTTGCCTTTGTTGTCGATCGTATTCGTGTTTTATTATTTTTCCACCTCCATTTCATTTTTGTACTGCAATATGTCTGTGAGGTATGAATCGTATGCTGATGTGTTTGGTTTGAGTGACGAAGATGAGAGTGATTTTGAGGGTTTTGCGGTGGATGAGATCGGTGGGAATGACTCTAATGACGACAGTGATGTTGGTGAAAGTTCAAGTGATGATGGTGATGGTGATGATGATGAGAGTGACACTGACAGTGACACACAAGCTGATGCTCAGGAGTGGTCTAGAGACCTGCATTCTTTTTTGGCAAGGTCCTTTTCAGGACCTCCACCTGGACCGACAACAAAACTGAATGAAATGTCTACAGTGCTGGATTTTTTCTTCTTGTTGTTTCCTTTGACTTTGATCCAGCACTTGGTCCAGGAGACAAATCGGTATGCTGCACAAAAGCGGCAAGCCAACCCAAATCTCCCTAGGTGGCAGCCTGTGTCAGTGGAAGAAATGAAGTGTTACCTTGGTATTCGGCTGTACCTCAGCATAATGCCTCTCCCAGAAATGTGCTGGATGTGGAGCTCCGATGATGTTTTTGGCCATCTCCGTATCGCTAAGTTCATGTCTCGGAAACGTTTTGAAGGAATTAGCGTGCATTTTCATGCTAATGATCGAACTCAACACCTACCAAAAGAGCACCCAAATCATGACAAGCTGCACTTGGTTAGACCGGTGTTGAATGAAGTTTTGGCAAACTGTGTGCAGCAATACAATCCTCACCAAAATTGTTCAGTTGATGAGGCCATGATTGCTTTCTGTGGCCGTCTCGGATTCCGCCAGTACATTCCAAGCAAGCCGACGAAGTATGGGATAAAGGTGTGGATGAGAGCTGACCCTATGAATGGATACTGCAATGAGTTTCAGGTGTATGTTGGGTAAGAGAAGAGAAGAGGGCGTGAGAGAGGGTTGGCAGCACGTGTAGTGACTGAGATGACTGAACGGCTTCGGGGGAAGCATCATGTGGTCAACATGGACAACTTCTTCACCACTGTTGATCTGTTCGAGAGCCTCCAGCAGAAGGGCACCCTTGCTCGAGGGACGGTTCGTCGCAACCGTCGAGGTTTGCCACATGCTGAACTTGCCGAGCCTAGGCTGAAAGTACAGGGTGAGTTCAATGTGCTCCAGCGTGGCCAGCTTTCAGCCTATGCTTGCAGGACAAGCATCTTGTGAACCTGCTCTCTTCAGCCGATGATCCTACAGCAGAGGACAAACTGTCGATCGCAAAGCAGCGAGATGGGACAAAGAGGGTGGTCCCATGCCCTGTCGCTCTCCGTGAGTACAACAAATTCATGAGAGGAGTCGACCGAGCTGACCAGCTGAGGACGGAGTATCCAACCTTCGCGCGAGTCGGCGGTGGTGGGTGTATGTCTTCTGGTTTCTCTTTGATGTGGCCGTAGCTAATGCATTCATTCTCATGAATGAATCTGAGGCCCATCAGAGGGAAACCAGAAGTGGACGCCCAAAACCGCTGACTCAGCTTGAGTTCCGGAAGCGTTTGGCCAAACTTCTCCTCAGCTCCCATGGTGATGACGGTCATGATGACCAGAATCATGGTGGTCATGCTCTTGGGAAGGGACCAACTCGGCAAGCGTGCCAGGCGTGCAAGAGAGAGAGGCGGCGTTGTGAGACCCGAACGTGTGAAGTGGTGATGTGCAGCAAATCCTTTGCTGCATATCATGGATGGTAGATGGTGCAGGAGAGAGCAGCGAGAGCATGAGGTGTAAGTGGTGATGTGGTTTGCAGCATATGGGTGGTAGATAGTGTTTTAGTGTTCTGTTTTGTTTGAGAGTGGCATCTCACTGTGATCGATTTTCAGTTGTCAGTGCTGTCAGGATTCCAAATAACGCTTCATTTCTGTTTGTAAATTTTTTATGGTAATTCATTGTAAAAGCAATGTAACATTTCAAACTGGACTTCTTGAGGAAAAATTTATCAAACTGGTAACATGAAAACAAAAACTTCACATTACTCTGTTTTGTAATGTCCTTTCTAATTCACATATTTTTGTTTGTTTGGTTTATTTCTGCATTTTCTTTCTCCGAATACAATTGCAAATGAAAATAAAATGATACAGATACATACAAAATCAATACAAAGAAAAATCATTTGCGTAACAACATTCAGTCTGAAGTGACATAATTATGAATCAAAATAACATATTAAGGCATATTGTATCTATTAACAAAGGAGAAATCAATACAGGGGACCGTCATAAGCAGAGCTTGAAGTGGATGAGGCCCTATGAGCAATCACTGCAGGAATTTAACTCCTATTTTTTTTTTACCTTGTTCAGTTATTCAGGTTCACTTCAAAAATTAATTCAACTAAAAGCTAGACAATAAATTTGTATTAGGTCCAGTTTGAAATGTTGCTTGTTTACTTGTTTATTGTATTCACAATTGTACATGTATAGTTATGTTGTATGGAATGCTACAATAAAGAGAGCCTGCAGAGCAGGTGTTTTCCATTCTGTCCCTTTCATTTCCTTCTCTCTTTTTTCTTTGCCCTTGGATGAAAAAAAAAATCCTACTTTGCCATGTAAAGACAGAACACATAGCAACATCAATATCATGACATTTGTAAATATTAGAACCTAATAAGCAAATGATATTGATGATGATAATATAATATAGTAATAATAATGATAATAATAGGTATAATAATAATAATAATAATAGTATTAATAATTATGATAATAATGATTACAAAATAATTCTAATGATATTTGGAAATGAAAGAAAAAAATAAATCAACTATTGTAATTCATGTTCGGACCATAAATGATTTCTTATGATATAAGACATTTCTTGTATTATATGAAATTATTTATAGTGCAAACATGAATTCTAATAGTTGACTTATATTTGCCCATATTATATTAGCTCATTCAAATGTACAAGTAGTACAACATAGTTTGATAATGATCAAGAGAAACCTGAAACTATCCTGGCAAAAGTGATATGACAGGGTACTTCTGACAAAGACTGCTTCATCTGATAATGCCTGAATTTCTGTAAAAGAAAAACAGAGAAGGTAAGATTGTAAAATCAGTAATGCCACTGATAAAATCACATGGGCATACATTTACATCTCACAGGAACTGCAGTAGTTGTACGACTACATAACAGCTGATTACTTATGCATCGTTGCCATGACGTAACTGCAAAAAGGAGCGTTGAATTAGACTCGAATCAAGAACTCTTCATATATTATTACATTTGTTATTCGAAATGGAGAAAAATTTGGAATGAAAACCCTGAAAAATATTTGCATTATGTTTCAAAAGTGTACAATAAATATATAACGTATTTATATTTACGATTCTATAAAGAATTGGAATTACCATCCAAATATGAAATAAAGGGAGGGCTTCTATCAAGGCAAATTTCGCCCCAAGAATCTGTAGCACACCGTATCTGGTGCATTCCTTGCGTTCTTGCCACATGACAAGAAGCACCTTCACTCATTCAGTACGTGTTCTACAGTACACACGCTGTTGTATTGTAGCTGTATGAAGTTCACCGATCTCATTCTTGATCTCGTCGTGCGAGGAAAACTCAGAAATACTATTCTCAAACTCAGCCAAACGTGAACTGGGAATCTACATTAGAGTGCTAAGACCGTGTGCCGATCGTTTTAGTGGATTTTGATTTCGCTATTCGTTTTAGCTTTCGAAAGTGTGGCTTTTTTACATCGGATTCCTTTGTACCATGCCACGTTTTCGTTTTCCGAAGCAGCATAATCCACGTGTTTACTACTGCGTCACACGTACGGTCTTTGTTTTCCCACGCTATCGCGATCGAAGATTGAGAGAGAGCGATACTCGTGTGGTGGGAGACATGCAGATTTCTGCACAGGGTGAATGAATAGTCAAACGTATCGTGATTGTATTACAAATCTTTTTTGTGTCTCTAAAAATTTGAAAATATGTTATCTAAGGCATAATATATCGTGATTCATTCATAAAATAGATTAGCAATCGCAAAAAATCTCTGTATTAGAGTTACTTCATGATGTTGCAAAACAAAAACCCCGTGACTGAATGGAATGTCCCACAGTTGTCTCCGAGGGAGTCGAGGACATTGTGGACGCTTCGATTTGCGTGTGGGTAATGTGTGATAACAACGGGGTTGAAATGAAGAGGAAATACGAAAAAAAATATACACAAACGTAATATTTCTTTCAGAATTCAAAAATTTTATATTTTCTTTCACATAATTCACACAAACTAGCGCTGTATTTAGTCAACTAAGTGCACATCGCTCGAGTGTACACGCATCAACCCTCCTGCCTAGTGGGAATGACACAGTGCATTTTTCAATGACGTATGAATGCCCTTCGCGTGTAGATCGCGCCGTAGGGAAGATTGCACCCAAGTTCACTGCCAACTTACTAGGCAGGCACAAAAGTACAGATACACAGAGGCCCGTACGTGGATGGGTTAAACTGACTAAGACACTTTCAAACACGAAACACAAAATCACACAAAAACACAAAATCTGCATGAAGTCCAATCGGTCCTTCCGTTTAGATGAAACTTCAGCAGTTATCAAATACTTGTTCAGTGCGTGAGATGCCATCGCAGCTCCAACCGTCACAACCTGATCGATGTCCAGCTGCCCCTGACGTACTCAAGCACTCCGACGTCTACAGCAACTCTTGATGCACCCATCAGCTCCAGTCTCCAGTCTGCTTCGAGCCTGATGATCATCTTGAAGTTGCCGGGGGGGGGGGGGGGGGGGGGGGACGGAGCTCGCGATACGGTCGCTGGGGCGAGATTCCGGGGGCCCGTCAGAAACCGAGGACCTGTATTATCCCCCGCCGTGTGGGAAGGGTTCCCTGGTTATGTGAAATAAGTACCGATTGTAGGGCCTGCATGAAGAAATTGCGGGCCGCTGTTGTATCAAATGAGCTGCTGTTATCCCCAGAGAGGCCCAAACCCCCCAAATTAAGAAATTAAAAAAAAAAGAAAAAAATCTTCTTCTCTAGAACCAGAAGTGATAGAGCTAAGTTAGTACTATGAGTTATGACATTGATGACTGTAGTTTCAAGTTTGTTCATGGCAGAATCTTGTGTACCCCCCTTGGGACCCAGGGGACGGGGATGGGGAGGGTCCTAATGGGGCCCAAATTGTACATTTTCATCTTTTTCTTGAAAATGCCATTATGAATTTTCACCAAACTTGGCAGGTAGCATCCCTAGGGGGATAGAATCTCATTCCTGTCAAATGGGCACCATGCCCCTACTTTGGGGGCCCAGGGGGCCTAAATTGGGGCTTAAATTGTAATTTTTCATTTTTTTCTTGAAAACCCCTTTATGAATTTTCACCAAACTTGGCAGGTATCATCCCTAGGGGATAGAATCTCAATTCCATCAAATGGGCACCATGCCTCACCTTTGGGCCGTGGGGGGCCCAACCCATCCCCCAGTAAGGAATCTGTAAAGATTTTCTCTAGAACCAGAAGTGATTGAGCTAATTTGATACAATGAGTCAGTATATTGATGACTGTTGTGTCAAGTTTGCTCATGGCAGAATCACGGGTGCCCCTTCCCCTTCAAGAGGGCGCCATGCTCCCCTTTGGGGACCCGAGGGGACCCAAGGGAGCCTAACCCCCCCCCCCCCCACATTAAGGAATATTTACAATTCTTCTCTAGAAACCAGACTTGATAAAGCAAAGTTACTTTGTGTTTGTACATTGATGACTGTAGTTCTCTCATCTCTTCGCTGGGCCATTTCGAAGTTCATCCTCAGCATATCCACCATGCTCCTCATGAAGTTAGCATCTTCTTCTCGTCTACGATCTTCTTGCTGTCTCTGACATTCCTCAGCAGCCAAGAAGCGTCTATCTGATGCCGCTATGACCTCCTTCATCTTTTTCCCGAAGGCTCCTGCAGTTTGCTCACTACGGGATGAGCCCAGTCTTTTTTTTACCTAAAAAAATGTAAAGATTTGTGGATATTGAAGATTTTTATCAAAATCACATCATAGATACTTAAATGTTACTTATCCAGATTATGGGAGCACGCACACATTTGGCATGCAAATTTTAGTGAAAGCTCAGTAAGATCATATGACACTCATAGTAAAGTACAAAGAACACTGCCCTTAAATCTCAATAGCGGATGGGGGACTAATATGAAATACCCCCTCAAGAAATTGAGATATATAATTTTTGTTTTTCCTACAACTTATCACCTTGATCATGTTTGTTTGTTTTTTGCCATATCTCTCACACATTTTACAACCCAATTTGCAAAAATCAGGGGGAACAAAAGCAGAGAAATAGCGTAGAATTATTTATTTTTTCTTAGCTGTTTCCAGTGATTACAATTGTTGTCTTAAGATCTTTTTTTTTTTCCTTTTTTTTAGCTCACCTGAGCCAAAGGCTCAAGTGAGCCATTGCGATCGCCCTTCGTCCGGCGTCCGGCGTCCGGCGTCCGTCGCGCGTAAACTTTTTACATTTTCATCGTCTTCTTGAAAACCCCAAGACCGATTTTCATCAAACTTGGCAGGTAGCATCCCTAGGGGGTTAGGAACTCAATTTGTTAAAATGGGCACCATGCCCCACTCAGGGGGCCCCCAGGGGGGGCCCAATACCCCCAAAATTAAGGAATCTCTAAAAATCTTCTTCTCTAAAACCAGAAGTGATAGAGCTAAGTTAATACTATGAGTTAGTACATTAATGACTGTAGTTTCAAGTTTGTACATGGCAGAATCAGGGGTGCCCCCCTTGGGACCCAGGGGAGGGGGTGGGGAGGGGTCCTAATGGGGCCTAAATTGTACATTTTCAACTTCTTCTTGAGAACCCCATGACCCATTTTTACTAAACTTGGCAGGTAGCATCCCTAAGAGGTTAGGATCTCAATTTGTTAAAATGGGCACCATGCCCCACCCAGGGGGCCCCAGGGGGGCCTAAACCCCCCAAAATGAAGGAATGTTTAAAATCTTCTCTAGAATCAGAAGTTATAGAGCTAATATAATACTATGAGTGAGTACATTAATGACTGTAGTTTCAAGTTTGTTCATAGCATGGTTTCTGCTCTTAAGCTTGGAGCTCCTCAAATTCCATCAGACCTTGTAGATTTGCCTGAAGTTCGTCCTGCTTGGTTGACAAAGCAGCTTTTTCTTTCGTCAACTTGTGCAGATATTTCAAACTTTCTTGCTCCATTGCAAGCCTTACCAAAGATCATCTTCCCCCGAATGTTGGTTGTGTGAGGTGCTTGGTCAACAAGCCCAACCACTTAATGAAGGCCACAAAAAAGTTGTTCATGCTTGCAGCCTTATCCTTTTGAATGCCTACATCCATCCTATCCCCTCTCAACTTAAAGTGCCAGTTTTCCCTTGGTATGATTTCGTTTTAGGGCTTAAGATGGTTCCAGGGTGTGTGTTAAGGATTAAAATCATCAATATGAAAGTCTTAATCAGTATGAGTAACGTTAAGTGATTTAAAACACGCAAAATGTAGCCATACCATGTACTGAGTTCAGGAGTTTTTTTAAACCGATCTAACGGTCAATCCACACATTTTGAAATATATTGAAGAGCGCCACCGTATGGCAGCTGCTGCTACACTCACTCTGCCATCCGCACAATCCACTGTGGAAGAACGTAACCTAACGGCGCACACAGTGACCGAACCAGCATTTCACCCTCCCGTGTTCCTCCCCATTTCAAGCTGGCTAGTACGTGTACAGTGTATGGCCACACAAAGCACAGAAACACACACGTGCGCAAGCCTACTGTATTATGTACACGAAAAATATGGAAAAGTTATGGCTTTTATAGGCAGGTACCATACCAACTAACAGTAACACTGGTAACAACGTTAGATTCTATTCTACGGAGTATTGTAGTACTGGATACTAAACTGTTCGATTTTCTAGAATCAATAGTTGTTAATAATAATATGTAAATTTTACTGCACACTGAGAACAAAAATGACTGCAAATATCTGCCTGCCTGTAACCTTTGTGTTGTAATCACTGACCGCGCAACCCTACCCCAGGTGCGGGTCAGCTATGACATATGCACTAGCGTTATTACCCTAGGGTTGTGGCTGAGCGGAGGGCAACCTTTCCACTCAGAAACTTACCAAAATACGCTACCTTACCTACCACCTACGATAATAAAACTCACTACACTACTGCTACAACTACTGCTGGGCTCACCTGCGTTACCTTGAGGGTCTTGCCTAGCTTAAGCGGTAGATGGCTGATGATTGGAGATGTGTATCGGTAAAGCACGTCAGACTCTGTAACCATTGTTCCAATCAGCGCCTTGGCCGTCCAATCAGAAGACAGGACTGCAGCCCCCCAATTTGCATAAAACCCTCCCCGATTAACCCATTCTACTAACTAGGGGTGTTCAAGCCTACTTCCAAAAGACGAACCCAATTTGCCACTACATTTATAACTTGTGTATACATCTAATCTATGGAGCTGTATTTGCACAGATGGATTGGATCTACTTTCACACTTCTAACAAGTTGGTTGTTGTTAGTTAACATGGTTCATACTAGGTGCCTAGAGAAACATGACAGAAATCAGCGATGCATGGCATCGATGTCTTGCACTTGCGTATAGTGTGCAATAAATAATGACTTGACTACTGTAACAATGTTCGAGTTTTTAGTGTACGTGACAGTGTCCATCCATGATCCAGCTAGTCTAGAGCCTACGTAAAAATTACTACTGGTACTAGTCACTAGACGGGGTAGATCACAGGTACACTAATTAGGGCCTATTATGTTACTCACCTCAAAATCAGAAGGGATATGACCCCGTGCAGGCTCAGTATTTCATTCTCTTCTCCGATTGCCCTTAGTGTTTTGGCAGTTTCAGAGGAGACTGATACCACATTGCTATGTGATCTATATCTTCTTTGTCTTTCCTTCGATTTTCTTCTTTTTTCTGAAGAGGAGACACGAGGTCTCTTCTTTGTCTCTTCTCCGTCCATGGTTGAATGAATGTACAGCTGTAGCTATAAACATCGAAGGGAAAAACCGCGCGATCAAAACATCCGGTGAAACCATCGACGCAGCTCAGTCAGTCGAAACGGACAGCTGCTAGCTCAGTGAAACACCACAGCAGTCCGTACGTACTATGCATAGTACGTACACTGTACATACATACAGTGTACGTACTGGTCAGGAATGACCGTGCGGGGAGCGATGACTCTCACTCATCACGAGATCAACGGGAACGTTCGTGGGGAACCGTGGGTTAGGAACTCACGGCGGCTGATCTCCCTCGCATCTCGCAGAGCGTAGCCCACTGCGCAACAGAGCAACAGAGCAACGGCCGATGGAGATATTCATGCGTCGGGCACGAAAAGCATGTACCGTTACGCTTCAGCCTGATCGACCAGAAACATCGTGATTATTTGAAATTTTGAGAGTTTTACGGCGCAGTTTTTGGCATGATAGTGTGTTTTGTGACATAATAATACAATACATGCACATCAAATGTCGTAATTCAAATAGTGATTGAATCATCTTCCCCAAACGTAAACTGGCACTTAAAAGGAAATACCTCCCTCCTGTACTGTTGTAGAATCTCATTGAATTTCTTCTGTGGAACATGCCTATCACTGTTGGTGTGGAATGACAGTCCACAAGCAGCCAGATCATGGAGTGTACTCCTAAACTCTTTACAAAGGGATAGAAGTGATTGAATTCTGTTGACATTTTCTGCCTCTTCACCCTGAACATTGCTCAAATCCTCCAACACAGTCTTCTGCAACCCCCCCCTACACTTTCTAATACCCCTTTATACATAGTAATCTCCTTCCTCTCTGAATATCGAAAGCCCTGTTATGATGACATCCCTTTGTTGTCCCCTCTCCCTCCCAAAGTGACATTGCTCTGATTTTCATCCAGTAGCATATTGAGTATCTGGTGAACCCAAAACGTTTATTTGCATTTCTGGTAGTATGAATGCATCAGTGTGGTTACGTTAGAAAGACTCAATTACACAATTGGGGCTAAGCTCCAAATGCTGGATTGGGGCAACAATTGTTTCTGTGTTCACTTTATCAAGGATACGATTGGAATCGACCCATTCTTGCCTCATATAGGACAATGGGAAAAAATGGCACTTCAATTGAGTGTGCGATTGAAAGTCGGTGAAATAAAGTCCTGTTATTATATGGCTGGGGCAAATCAGGAACATTGTATCTTTAAAAAAGAATGAATTAATCGTAAGTAAAATTGTGGTCAAATGTATTCCTTCTGAGAGCGTTTTGTAATACGGCCTGATCATTTGGAGTTAGAGACAAAAGGAGAGAACATTGTGTTAGTAGTGCAGATGGAGTTCTTCCTGTTGAAATGAAAAGTTATGACACTTGCGATAATGATGGTGCATTGGCTGGTAGCCGGTCTCAACGAAACCATGTCTGAGCACACAATCTTGTATGCTATGATGCATTTTGTTTATGGCTGATTGGTTGGTAAGCCGGAATTTGAATTGGGGGGGGGGGGGGAAGACTGCAAAGGATTTCTGACTAAAATGTAGTGAACAAGTCTCTACTCAGCCCATCAAAATTGACACAGTTATCGCTTTGAAATGAAATGTCGATACTTTCGTAGAGAGTATTGGGATCACTGTAAGTCTGTGGTAACTCTGTTACATTACAATCCTGTTACTGGGTATGGCGAAACGTGTTGTGAAGCTGACAAATATCGCCAAAAGTGTATGAAGCTCTTGCTTAAGGCCTGCAGCAAAATGCACAGAGTTCAATGTTGTATCATTCTTCATCGAGATCTAAAGTTGGTGTGTTTGTTGTGGCCAACAATCCCTCGTGGGTGTTGGTATGCAAGAGGTCCGTTTGTTGTTTCGACCCCACTGCAGTGAGAACTTTTTTTTTGTCACATTGCTGGCGAATTCTGCTGCCTTGAGATGTACTTCATATGGCAGCTTTAAACCTCCTAAGTTCATTTATTGAAATTGCATTTCTCAACTGATTTTGATTGGAAATGTGATACTAAAGTTTTCTCTTTTTCACATACAGTGTCCTTCAGTATAAGATAGCTTAAAACATCTCTTGTTACTTTCTATGAAGTTTCCATAATCCTGGAAACGTGGTACTGAAGTTTTTTCTTTTTCACACATAAATGTCCTTCATAAAACAACTTCAAACCTCCTAGTTGCTTTCTAAAATTTCCATTTGTTCATCTCAGTCTGATTAGAAATGTGATACTGAAGTTTTCTCTTCTTTACTTGTGGATGTCCATTATGTGACAGCTTTGAACTTCCCTGGTTACTTTCTGAAATTTCCATTTCTTATAAGATTTTGATTGGGAACTTGATATCCCACAAAGGAGGTTTCTTCGAAAGTACCATTCTTCCCAAATTATGTTGCTTGGCATGTCTATGCGGGAAAGGTAAAGGTAATGTTTTCCACTAAACCTATGCCCTTTCAGCTCTAAGACATGCTGCAATGCTGTCTAAAAGGTTAGCATCCCTGTATACTTGTTCATGTGCAAGATAATGTTTCTCATTTCAGAGATGCGTGATGTAGTTTAGTGAAGGGTTCCAATTGCTTACATTTTTACAATGTCAATGAGCTGACTGGTATTTGCTTTTAGTGCAAATGGCATAAGACTCAGGATCTTTCAGGATTCCAGTGAAATTAGAGCTGTGATGTTTGTAAACACATACACGTGTAAAATAGGATTTGTGCTCAATTCCTTCATTTTGACAATTTGATTCACAGAATGCCAAATTCGTATTCAGTATAAAATGCACAAGGCACCCTCAAACCAGATTTGAGCTCTTTTTCTTTCTTTTTTTTTTTCTTTTTTTTTTTGCTGGGATAAAGTGGCATGCTCTTGCTCCCATAGAAGTGTGAATTTTGTGATAAAGTCTTTTTCTCTGATGCATATATGTCCTTGCATTGCAAGGTGTACTCAGTACTTTTTTTTTGGGGGGGTGGCATTTTTTTTTGACTGACATCATAGGACTGCCTAGTGGTAAACTGTGAAATGTTCACTTGATGAGTTACCATGAATGTATAACTCTTGAATGTTGGTCTTAAAATAATTCTAATATTTCTGTCAAAGATGGTGTTGATACAGAAAAGGCAAAATAGTACTAAGAAACAGTGGTATTTGTCCTGTTCCTATTTTGAATATCTATTCGAGGTAACAACTCTTGGAATGCAGTCAGAAAATCCTTATTTTTGTAAGTTTTATGCAAATGATTGGTTGTTGATTGAATAATCTTGTCTACCATCATTTTCTTTCATTTTCTATTGTTGGTTAATTGGTGTATAGCTCAGAAAAATTTGTGTAAACTGAGACATAAAATGAACTGTTGCACATAATCCAGTTTAGATGTGTACCGTATGTCAAAAAAAAAAAAAAATACAACGGGACCTTCTGCAATGATTACTTTAAAAATAGCAAATCAATCCAAAAATAATTTCAGGGTATGAAACTGTAACTCATTCCCACATCTTACAGAAAACTGCTTTGGTTTTTATTCTGTGGTTAAAAAGAAATGAGGAATTTTGTAGAGCATGTCAGGAATCTCTTCCCTCCACGTTCTGTCCATTGTGTTCACAGTAGGAGAGCATCCAAGTGCTAAACTTGGAAGAATAAGACCCCGTTTACAGTGCGAGGCTTGGCCGCGGCCCAGTCCACCTTCATTTCAGTGTAAACGCGCAAAAGGCCAAATGCGAGGCCAAAACTGGCCTCGCATTTTGCCTCGCTCTGGAGGTGGTCTCGGCCGCGGCCGAGCCCGGCCTTTTCTCAGTGTAAATGCAAACTGGGCCAAATGCGCGGATTATTTTAATCTGGCTTCCAAACCCTCTGCCTGTACCTTTCGCTCTTCAGGATATTAACCCCCTCAACGTCGAAAACTAGTATAGTTTAAGGTGGTTTTGTCCTGCAAAGGATTTTTTTCCTTTGGCAAAGGCCTTTGCCCGAACGGCGACTTTGTCGCCACGGAATTCAGTTGGCAAAGGGTCTGAAAACCAGACAATACCAACTTGTGTTTGTTTACAAGCAGAGCCCCACTCCGACAAAATATTGAAAGATTCGAATCAAAAGCGCGGCCGAACCTTGCAGTGTAAACGGACAAAATTGCGGGGCTCGGCCTCGCAATTGAGGCTGGGCTCGGCCGCGGCTCGGCCATGGCTCGGCCCAGCCCCGCACTGTAAACGGGGTCCTAGACTCATGACGTGCTTTACAATAAGCCACATTTCTCTGTGACCGCATAACCAAATTGAATGGGGTTTTCTGCAGAATAGAGCTAAGATGTGTTGTTTTAAGACTCTGAAGTAGCATTTACACAATTTAATCATATTGGGAATTTTCAATGTGAAAATCTGATTGTATTTTTTTTTGGGGGGGGGGGACATACTGTATAGTGTTTTATACTGTTTACGCCGTATATTTAGCAATCTAACATTTTGGTGATTAGGACTTCCCCCACAATTTTACGAGTGGTTAAATTTGCGATCTACAGATAAAGCCATGTGAGAATAGAGAAATGTATGCATGCATGTTACATTAATGTTTGCATCAGAGTTAATATTTGTGATTGCTGTTCAATTTGCAAGTAGCACCCAACTTGGGAAATTCCTGAAAATAAAAACTTTTCCAAATACATGGCATATACATTGTGTAAAATGTGTCGATGAATTTTATAAAGGAAATTATTGAAGTATTGTCGTTCTGTGAATTTGTGGGCTGTTTGACATGTGATGGATTGGGTATCGTTTATGTTTAGACAGGCCTGATGAGTTTCTTTTGTGTATGCTTTAATACTGTTGCCCAAGGAAAACTTTCTTAAGTATTGAAACTTGAAAGTAACCATACAATTGGTCAAGTATCATACAAGGTTGGAACTGAAACTAAGCAATATTACCTTGCATCGTTAACTATTGTGTCTGGGTTGTCACAATATACTTACAATGTAATCACACTCTGTATATGATATAACCCTGGTCTGTCCTCACAGTAGGGGAAAAAAGTTCTTCTTTTTTCTTTTTTTCTATTTTTATGTTAATTCTGGATGACAGAGTGCAGTGATTGATGTCTATACCGGTATGACACTTTGTAGCATCAGAATTTTTAAGATTTTATTTTGTGGAACAAGTGGGTCAGAATAGTGAGAATCCTCTTCCTGTTCCTATTAAGACTGATCGATCAATTGATTGATTGTTTGATTGATTGATTGATTGATTGATTGACTGACTGACTGACTGACTGACTGACTGACGGATGGATGGAAGGATGGAAATGCAATGATACTATTTTTCATGATACTGTGAATTTACAGAATTTACTTTGTAATCTATGAAAATTGTTTGTGTGCACCTTCCATCAAATCAAAGTAGAGGGGTTAAAATCCACTCACACTGAATTTGTACTGGCATACTATTAATGACTGACCAGGGTTGTAGATTCTTGATTCAAATCTGTGTGCACCATATGCAAGGGCAGTTGCTGTAACCATGTTGCTTTATTTACCATTTAGATGCTTACTGAAAATCTTTTCTTCATTCACTATATGGCTGCATATGATTATTGTGAGTGTATTTTTCTCAGAGTAATAACAAGATAGAATATGAATTGAAGTCATGTTTCTAATATGAAATTCATGAAAAGGAGATGGAAATGATACATTTATGTATAATTTGTGAACATGGGTTAATTCTTGCTCATGCTTACCATTATGAGGTTTATTGAAGGGAAAGTCCAGTCTATGTTTTGAGGATTGACTTTGAAAAGGGGTGTAAAGAACAATAACAATGGGAGTTTCATTAAACTGAATATGGAATGTATAGGAAAACTGTGGAACACTACAGCTTTGCATAATTATTTTCATGACATAGTATCAGTAGTAACCACCTAGTATGCAATAGACCTGAGCTAAAGGTATATGTAGCTGCCTCTCTCCTGACATACTACTGTAAAACACAATATTTTCGCAGCATGAAATTTTCGCAAATGGGAGCTGATGACCTTATTCGCAGCATGAAATTTTCACGAGTTGCCTCTAACATTCAGTGCACATAGTGTATACAAGATCTTTAGCATGCATTTTGATTTTTTTTTTATGCGAAATTAAAATGCACGCGAACATTCCTCATTTTACAGTATTCAAATGTCACCACACTGCCGATGCATGAGGCATTATATGTCACACTTCTTAAATTATCAGTCGTGTCAAAGAACAGTTTTGTGTGTATTTGTAGACCAGGAAATGGGGTTGTTTCCTGTTAACGTAATGTATATAGGTTTATCAAATCTATCACATTTGTTTTATTTATATGATGGAGTCAAAAATAGCCTGAGCTTTCGATTGTAGCAAATTCTTCATCAGAGCCAAAAGGTCATTTTGCCTCTGACAAAGATTCTGCTTGCATTGAAAGCTCAGGCCCGTTTGGACTCCATTTTACTCTGTTCTCTCTCCACTATTAGATGAACAGTTTTTCAGCAGCTTTTTTGCTACATTGCTTATTTTTATGATGTTAAAAACCAGGGAATGAAGTTGTTTCCTGTTACCATAATGTATTTAGGTTTATGAAATCTATTCTTTTTTCATGTGTATGATGTTAAAAACCCAAATCATTGTTGTGATGTTTTTTGTTATGTGGAGATCATTAAATGATATCTATTTTTCTTTCAAATACTTGCCTTTTCTGGAAGTAATTATAGTGTCATAATGAATGTAAGGCTGAGTGTGGACATATTTTCATTTCTGTGTGTGTGTGTGTGTGTGTTTGTGCTTGTAGTGATGCAATGTCCAATATAGATGATAAGATCTCTACAGCCTACACAGAAACATTCTCTCCCATAAAAAATACAGACTATGGCTAAGTACATGTTTAACCACATTTGGTAACCAAGAGTTTTTGTTTCTGTATTTCTTTCCTTTGTGAAGTATCCTCTTCAAGTTTTCATTTTTTATATAGAATGACCTTTCTAAATTAAAACAACAAATAGAGTTCTATTTTTACTCCCTTATGAAAGTTTTTGTCACTGTAATTTCTGAGTACTGTTTTGGGAGGTTATCATGAGATACAGAATATTTCATTTGTGTGTGTGTGTGTGTGTGTGTGTGTGTGTGTGTGTGTGTGTGTGGTAGCTGGCATTTGACTGTTCATGTTCCTCTGCATACAAGTGGATGTTTATATGTGCGTGTGTCACCAGGTTTTAGATAAGCAATTCCTTCAAAGTGAAAGCCACACTGCAAAGACTTAGTACAAACTGTAGAAGGAAGAAGATCCTAGTGTGCTAGCCATGTTTTGAAATACATTGTCCTTTGTAGCATACATGATTTGCTGAGATTGAGGCAGTTTAGAAAGTAGAGGCAAAAGATGAAAATAAGAATGTATGTACATAGGAAAAGAGGCAATTGCAAGATGAAAAAGATGCTGTGTCTGTCATTTGTGTCTGTGTGTGTGTGTGTGTTTGTGTGTATTGTAATGATAAATTGGATTTTTGGACAGATTATGTTTATTCCACAACACTGTACAGTAATTTTTTATTTGGTGTGCAGAAGTCTAAATACTTTCATGTGCACAGTTAGGTACATGACCATGCACGCACATGCACACACACAGACACACACACATAAGACACACTCGTAAGAGGCTTCATCCAGGGATATGATAGTTTGCCCAAAGGTAACCGGGCATATTCCATCATTTGTTTCTGAATTATTATTTTTTTTGTACGATAATTTAACTAATTGAACTTGAAAACAATAAAAAACAAGACTTATAATTCAGGTTAGTAAGTAAAAAATCTGGCTTCATGTAGTGTATAGGTGCATATACAGCAGTCAAGGATATGTGTAAAATTTTGAATTTCCCCATTTGCATAGAGGGAAAACTTTGCGTATGGGTATGCATACAGGCCCTGTATGCGAAACGGTAAAAAGGCGCAAAGGGGCAGGTGCATTTTACTCCTAGGGCACGTGTTACTAGTAATTTAAACAAACAGGCATTGAATGGGCGTATGCCCAGTGTGATTGAAACACTACAATATCGCCGATTGAAGCCGGTTACGAGAACACATGCACATGCATACACGCACACCACTCACACACACACACACACATATATATATATATATATATTTATTTATTTATATATTATGTGTGTGTGTGTGTGTGTTAGTTTTTGTGTTATGTTTCTATTTACATTTATTTTGGCTTTCTTTTATTTTGCCTTGTTTTTGTCTTGTGTTTGCAAATTGGTTGCTTTTTATTATTTTTACATCCCAAGCCCTGACAAAGACCCGTAAAAGAGCCGAAAGCTTGGTAGCAATAAAACGCAATAAGTGAACTACAGCAACGTCCGCTAGTAGCCCTTTTTCTTCATCACAACTATATATGCACACATACATACACACACAGACACACACACACACACACACACACATATATATATATATATATATATATATATATATATATATATATATATATATATATGTATGTATATATATATATATATATATATGTATATATATATATATATATATATATACATATGCAAAAGTGTACAGCTGTATACAACACTTTTACTCTCAATGGCCCGAATTCACGAAGGTGGTACAAATGAAACCATGGTTTAAACCATGGACAAAAACCATGGAGCGCCAAGTGTCGCACGGAATATTTCGTTACGAAATCAGTCATTTCGTCGACAAAATAACCATTTCGTTAACAAAATTATCATTTCGTGGACGAAATGTTCATTTAGTTATAAAATGTCACTTCGTTACAAAATAATCATTTCATCGGCGATATGACTGATTTCGTAACGGAATATTTCATGCGACACTTGGCGCTCCATGGTTTTTGTCCATTGTTTAAACCATGGTTTCATTTGTACCACCTTCGTGAATTCGGGCCAATATGTTTATGCTAGCTATGCTGAACTTGAAGGAGAAAACTGCGCTAATTGAAATTGCAATAATACATTAGTTCAATCACTATGTAGACCGTACATATCTCACACAATATGAGACAAGACAATCTTATTCATCATGCAAGGTGTGTTTAATCGCGAGATTTTTTTTCTTTTTAAAGTACAGTCAGGATAGTAGAGTGAATGTATTTCTCAAGAACATGAAAGAGTAACTGGCTCGCAATGCAAATTGTAACCATAATGAATTCCCTGTAGTTTCTTATATGATTATCATGAATATCAATGAAATAAAGTGTAATGACAGGGACATTAAAAGATAGCAACTGATCCATGATATTTTCAGGTTATCAAACTGTCCTCAGTCAATATTCTTTTCTGTAAGAAACATAAGGCAAAAGACACCAGGCATGCTAGTAATATTTTTGTGAAGCATAGGTTGATGGAAGTACCTCTTGTGAAATAATTTGCGACACAATTTTCCAAGCAGATTTGATGGAAACCGTAACTGACTCTCTGCTGTGTTAGTCGTTACCCAAAATGTTCATTCTTTTTTTCTTTTAACTTTAAAGGACAAGTTCACCTTCATGTACATATGGATTGAGTGAATGCAACAATACATGGTATTAGTAGAACACATCAGTGAAAGTTTGAGGAAAATCCGACAATCCATTCAAAAGTTATGAATTTTTTTAAAGTATCTGCGCAATTACTACTGGATGAGAAGACTACTACAGTGTGTGATGTCACATGCATACAACGATATAATGAAAATAAAAAGAGAATTTCACAAAATTTTACTTTTTGAATAAAGTGCACATTTCTTGCTGTTACTGATGTATGTTAAGGATATTATTCTTCCCCTTGCCTTCTGACAGAGAGAAGTCGAGTGTTCTGTTGTTATGCGAGAAAAGTGAAAATAAGGTGAATTTTCTTTATACCGTTGTACTCATGTGACATCACAAGCTATAGTAGTCTTCTCATCCAGCCATGACTGAGCAGAAACTTTAAAAATTCATAACTTTCGAACGGATTGTCCAATTTTCCTCAAACTTTCACTGATGTGTTCTACTAATATTGCTGCATTCTCTCAATCCTTGTGTATATGAAGGTGAACTTATCCTTTCAGAGGAGCCTCGTACTCGGGTGTCTGTATCTCTCTTTTGGCGCAACACTAATGACTTCCCCCGACTTCGACGATTTGTCAATAAGATGATAAGGTAACCGGTAACTGTGCCATTCATATTACTTTGAATGTAAAATTTGTCATAATTATTTAAGTGCATAGTTTATGCTCCTTGACACTACAAGGATTGTTGTTGAGTTGTTGTTTTTCTTCTTTAAATATGACAACATGTGAACGAAAATGTATGCACTACTCCCTGATCTTCAGGTATAAAGAAGAAGAGTGAGGGTTTAGCGTACGTTGTATATTGCACTTTGAATCTTGCTCATGCTCCTTTAGTGCACTTTGTCTTTGTCGGTGAACTTTCGTACAATACTACACCAAATTTAAAGTCACAAAAACATGAACATGCTTAAATACATATTGTGAAAATGGGAAATACAAAATACTATCCTGCAATATAGAGTATGACGGTATAAGTAAGATTTTTAGCACATATCTTATGTCTATAAAGGATAAGAAAAGAAAAGACGAAATAAGTTAGTTTAGAAATATGGCAATCATCAAAATAATGTGGCTTCGTCTCAGTGCCAGTGGTGAACTCTAAGACATGTCATAGATATACGCTTCTATGAATGAACAAAGTTTACTGTCTTTTACTCCTTTTGTGTCACTGAGTCAAATGATTTTGCACACAAACTTATGAAGAGGTAATCAATGCATCATGCAAAGGGTTAAGAGAAGTTTTAAAAGAAAAAAACACTGTAAGAGTATACTTATTACCAACGCTTGCTATACCATGGTGCGTCTACGGAAGATATGAAGATACTGTGTGACAGGTCTTCACTATATTATGTACTGTATATACTGGTGAGTGTACATTTGATATAATCATGTGTGCGTGTGTGTGTGGGGGGGTTGTGTTGGCTTATGTGAGGGTGTGTGTTGTGTGGGTGGGTGGGTGAGAAGGAGCCACAACGAACTAATGGACGATGTAAAGAAAAACAATTTGGATATTATTGCAACTGATTGACAAATTGCCCTCTATCGACGTAAAAACACCTCGACGGAAGAATTTCATGAATTTGAATAACTTGGATATACACCATCAAGAATTTGAATTACAAATTATACTGGGATATATACCATCAAGAATTTGAATTACAAATCATACTGGGATATATACCATCAAGAATTTGAATTACAAATCATACTGGGATATATACCATCAAGAATTTGAATAACTTGAATATATACCATCAAGGATTTGAATAACTTGGATATATACCATCAAGAATTTGAATAACTTGGATATATACCATCAAAATGTGACATATCGCATGACACAATGGTAATAGCAGTTCCAGATGGCACTTTAGTACACAGTGGACTACACGCAATAATTGATTAATGTAAAGCTGTCTGAATATACAATGATACAATAATAAAGGAGGTGATTTTGTTGTGTTGTGCATCATTGAAAATGTATTGTTTGCTATAATGGTACAATGTATGACTGTAGGATTTGGCAAAAGCTGCCACGACAACGTCCGCGCAATATTTTGCGGGGACTGTGTTAAAGGCCGTGTCACACCGTTCCGGGCAAGCTACGCGGGCTTGTGGCGAGGAGTTAGTTTCCAGCACGTAGATTTTCAGCGGGCGAACAAGAATGTTTGCAATTTTCATTCATTCCTTATCATACCGTATCTGGGGAAGTTTTGCGGCTTGACTTGCGGGGAAACAAATTTACTCCCTGGAGCTCTCCGCAGTTGGTCTGCACCTGACAGTATCTAGCGCGTATCTCGCCAGTAGTTGCCCGGAGGTGCTCACGCAAGTCCGATTTAACCGCAGCCAAGTTTTGAGCATGACCAAAACTTTTTCCGGGTGAGTCGCGGGAATGCCCGGAGAGGTCCACGCAGAAAGCCAGTAGGAGGCCCTTAGCGGCAGCACATCCCAGGCAACTCCCACGCAGGTACTTCGCAGTCCCGTATGCAGCCAAGATAATGAAATTCTGTGGGATTTCAGCCATTCCATCAGAGGAATTCCTTCACTGAGTTGTAAGCCCCCACGCGACTGGTACAAAGGTCACACAGTATACTCGCAAGTATAATTTAAGTAGAACGCGTCCAGCCAGTAAGACACATGCGCTGACTCGCTCAAATCCTTTTCCGCCCTCAGGAATGTCCGGTATGCTAGAAAATCCGTACACGTAACAAGACGGGTAGCTTGCCCGGAAAGGTGAGACAGGGCCTAAACACGGTTGCGGGTAAAAAAATATGCGTGCGCACCTCCGGGCAACTACAGTTGAGATACGTGCTAGGTACTGTCATGTGCAGATCATCTACGAGGACCTCCGGGTAGTCAAAATTGTTCTTTGCAAGTCACACGCAAGGCTTGCCCGGAGAGGTGTGACATGGCCTTAACAAGCAGTAGAAAAGTAGATAAATGAAAAAAATGCCCGGATTACCGCTGTTTTTAGTTTAAAGGGTTCTGGTAAAACGGGGCTTCATACAATGTGCACATCAATGTGAGGTTGATTCGCTCAACTTTCAACATCAAGCAGACGAAATTTTGTTTGTCATGATGATATTTGGGAAATGATAAATTATACACGCACGGATGATTACATACAATGCCACGTCATGTGAAAGTTGATTTGCATTATGCAAACCAGGAATTCCATTTTCTTTGCCCAATTTTTCACTAATAAATTAAATTCATTTCTGGTCACTTTCCCCTTGTTTGCGTTCATTGCATACAAAAACCGTCCACATTTTCCTTTGACCTGCATACAAACCTTAATCTTCCTCTCTTTTTTTAAAAGTGAATTCATATTAAAGCAAAAAAAAAAGTGAAATGATTAACACATCCATGTGTTTTGAAAAACGGACGATGGTGTACTCTTCTGGTTGAGGGTGTTGCAGTTATTTTTGTATTATAGCACTTTTGATATGTACAATGTACTTGCAGGGTATAAATGAGAGCGAAATTACAACCCTTCTTTTTCGTTGCTTAAACAAAAAAGGAGCACCAAAAGGTCTGAGCAAGCTTCCATACACCTAGTTTCGGGGTATTAATATCACGCAACTTCCAATATACATGATTATTTTCGTTTGTAAATACTTCGTACACATAGCGAGTGAAGTGATTTGTTGCGTATCGGGTAAGAGTAATTTCCGCAAAGAGATTAAGGTATACACAGCACTTTCATTTTCACACAACCCACAATCGGAGTACATAATGTTTTTCATTCATGTAGGATACATTCATGTAGGATACATATATGCTGTTAAAGTGATCTATTTCAATATATTAAAGGGATGGTACAGTATTTGTAAAGATGAAAATTGGGCTTTAACTTTTTTTTGCGAGATACCAAGAAAACGCTTATGAAGTAGTAAAGAGCATACCATTTTAAGAGGAATTCAATGGTTATTTGATAAAAATCAGGTTTGGAATAGCTTAAACATCCAAATACAAAGTAAAACAAAACAATCGTGACAAAGTGTGGGTCATACACTTTATTAGGCTCGCTCTGTTTTGGCTACCTCGGCCATTTCAAAACTAATTTTCATCAAATAAATGATGAATCCCTCTTGCAATTACATGCTCTTTCATATTTCATAGGAGGTCTCTCACTATCTTACCAAAAAAAAAAAAAATGATAAAAACCTAAAATTAAGTCTCAACCAGAACTATATGATCCCTTTCAGATTTGCTGAGCATTACTGGTACGTAGAAAAGAGAGCATAATCCTAAATAGATATCTTTACTTTTTGTAATTTATTCCTTCAATCCTAGTTTACGGAACATTTCTTCCCCAAATCGTCACGTTACAGTCTCTAGGAGCGTCCCAAAAGTTCACGTGTTGTGTGTCGCTCAGGTGCAGACCAAGATACAGTCCAATGGCGGTGAAGATAAGGGCGGGTTGCATTCCTTGTCGAGATCCGTAGTGCATGTCGATTATGTGCTGGTAGATAAACACCCAGAAATCCATATTCTGCCGATCCCGATGCTTGGCAATATTGATCCTGAGGGCGCTCCATACGTGTTCCAGATTGAGTCCCCCAAGTGCCATATAGGGCAGCACACAGAACATGATCTTCTGAGCGCTTACAAGTACATCAAGAAAGTAAATGTTGGAGAGTGCTTCA
The DNA here is from genome assembly GCF_040938485.1 of Diadema antillarum. NCBI lineage: Eukaryota > Metazoa > Echinodermata > Echinoidea > Diadematoida > Diadematidae > Diadema > Diadema antillarum. The sequence continues at coordinate 132,798 of NW_027271887.1, forward strand.
TTGCTGTATTTTTCCCTGTGCAGGTAGATATCTGTGAATATTAAGTAGTTCCAGGTAAGATGAGCAGTAAGACCCCAAGTAGCAACTACCATCGTTAGGGCCATCCATGTGCTTATCTGTCGGCGCAGTGTCTGGAAGTGCTCGTGGAATTGACGGAGCATATTGCACATGCCGTCGATATCGTGGGTTCGCGCGTTCTCGCGTGCCAAGCGCGAAAGTTCTTCGACTTCGCTTTCAAACGAAACGCGTTCAATGTACACGATGTAGCAAAAGCTTCCGTACATCAGGTACCCAACGACCGCAGCCCAGTGGCTAATTTCCTCATGGACACTCAAGCTTGGACAAGACCGATAGACATAATCATAGACCAGTCTTATTATGGCGTTAGCTAAGGGGAAGCCCATGAATAGAACGAGACGGAAGGAAGATAAGTACCTCCTGCCAGTAGGAGATCCAGTAAGCCAAGCAACTCGTCGCGAGATGAAGGGTTGGTACAGCGAGTAAGTTTGGCGGGTGTAGTCGTCGGTGGTGAAGTACTGGACTCGCGCGTAGAGACACCAAAAGGGAATGCACATGACCTGAACAAGGAAAGCTAGATATGAGACGAAGTGGAGAATTTCGGATTTGATACCCCAGTATTCTACGAAGTATGCCACCATGTCATAAGTCAACATCCCGCCTGTTATGAACAGATACGCAAAAGCCGCCATGTTCCAGAAGAAGTGACCTGTCAATTAAAAAAGAAACAAAGTCACGAATATGTTTGATTATTCTTTTTTCATACGTTCAAGATAGCTTTAGGCCTAATGTATGTTGTATGTTGCAGTTGACAATATAATTTGGTAAGCACGGTAGAGATAAAAAAGACAATGTGTTCGATCTTCAAGAAATGATGGTGATGTAACGTCAAGGACCAAGGTTAAAGGCCACTGCTATTTCGAAATAAAAAGCATTTGAAGCCATTAAGCCCCCGTTCCACTATTCCGTTCTGGACCCCAATCTAGCAGATCGGGAGAGAATGCCAAAAGCGTACTGGGAACGGAAGCATCGTAGCGGCAGCGTTTGAAGACGGGGTTGGAGCGGGCATTTTTTCAGATCGGGAAGAAATTTTGAACTTGTTCAAAATTTCTTCCCGATCTTCCCGATCAAAATTGACCTATTTTGAATCGTCACAAGGTCTTTCTGAGCGTAGTGACATCGGCACAAGAACGGAAAGTAAACTAGACGCCGACGTGGTCCTGCTGCTGCGCCGCTATTCCCTGTGATCAAAGCACGACCTTCCCGCTTTAATGCCGCTCTCACTACGTTCTTTACTGTCGTATAGAATCAAGGCCTGTTCCTACGACGCTCTCAATACGCTTCATTTCCGCTTTAGCTACGCTGTTCCCACTTTAGCTACGCTGTTCCTACGCTTTCCCAGACTCCATTGATACGCACGTCTTCCGCTCTCGCCGCTTTAAAAGGAACGCAGCCGATACGCTGACCAAAATGCCGGCCAGAAGAAGATCAAATACTGTCAAAGAGATCGAGAAACAAAACTGTTGAGGAGGAGGGGGAGGAGGAGGGCGTTGTTGCTGCACCTGTCGAGGCATAATATGAAGAAGAAGGAGCGCAAATTTTCGAAGAATAAGAAGAAATGAAGACAACGAAGGGAAGAAAGCGAAGCAGCTACCCACAAGGCTAAGAAATAGAGACTGCACGTGATGCTAACAGAGGAGGAAGAAGAGGACATGGAAGAATTTTTAAGAATGTGAAATCATCTACAACAGGCATTGACAGGAAGAAGACGGACAATAAAAGCAAGGATATCAAGGAAAAAAGACGTGGAAAGATCAGCATGTCTTTAATTAATGATGAATTACTGCAGAAGAACCATGAGTTGAAGAGCCTCTTTGAAGTCCACAGTGTATCTCTTTGGTTCTGCATGCTAATAAGTTGGCTGACTGAGGATCGGCAGTCGAATCGGAGCTCATCGGGGCACATCGGGCACTTTTTAGCTCTCTGGACGGGGGAAAAGCGTGATAAGATCGTGAAGATCGTATAGATCGTTCAGAGCGTAAATACAGCATGCATAGATCGGATAACATTGCCAACATCATAAGCCAGGCTGACACTTGCACGATTCTGCGGTACGCATTGGCACGACTCGAATCGTGCCAGTGCGCAAACTAGTCGTAAATTGGCGGGAAGTGTGCGTAGATCCGTCGTGACCTGCGTGCCATGTCGGGACGAGAATTTTGAAATGTTCAAAATTTTGGTCACGACTTGCCACGGCAAAATCGTGGCCAAAAGTCGTGCAAGTGTCAGCCTGGCTATAGCTCCATGGTTACATCGTTCAAAGCGTAACTACAACGGCAAAGATTGTAATGTCTCATTCCCGATCATCGTAGTAAGAGCGCAGCAAGCACGTGTTAGTCGTAAACATAGCCTTCTAACATCGTACTGTAACTGTGTCCAGATCGGTGCATGTTTTACCCGATCCTTCCCGATCTGAGGAAATTGTCAAAATCGTGGCGAGAACGGCATAGTGGAACAGGGGCTTTACTTTAGGTAGGAGCGTCCAATGATGTTGCTGAGCAGTTATTTGGGCAGGGTTGAAATAAATTGGCAATAATTTCAATTGCATGAACATGACATGAGTGAACGGTCAAAGGTCACAAAAAGTTCACCCTTAAGTGTTATTTTCTGACACTAGCTTTTTGTCCAATTCTAATGTCATTTGATTTAATGGATAAACATAAATTGGAAAACATTTCCTTTCTGCGGAGAGCGTTCATGCTATTTCCAGGTCATTGGTCGAGATTGATAAATTTCATCGAATTTTAAACGAAGGTTGATGCTTCTATATTGCAGATAATACTGATCGTATGATTAGCGGAGGCATCTCAGTCGACTGTGCGTTATACTTAACAGTTGATTTGCTCTGGTTTGTTCTGGGTTTTGTTTTGCTCGATTTACATTTTGCGGGAAAGTCTGCGATGAAAAAAAAATGTTAAGGTTGATATGTGTTTGGCATCGGAGCGTTCGTGAGATGAAGCGCCAAGTTCACTAGGGAAATCCCAAGTTATATATCAAATCTATTTTCTGAATTATTCTATGTTTCTATATTTATTCCGGATCTCATTACTTGGTGTTCGAACAAAACTCTTTCAGCAACTTTGGCTACGGTACACATTGATCTTGTGGATGCCAAGAAAATATACGTCTTAAAGGAGACCTCCGGATGATTTTCAGACTTTTACATTTGAACAACTATAAGTTAGTTATACTGAGTACAGAGTTTCAGAATTCATAGTGATTGGGATAAGGAATAAGAATGAAATTAAAATTTATAACAAATTGCAATAAACACAGATGATGACATTGTCATGGCAGCCTCCACAGGATAAGAATGCATGAGTTGGGGCTCAAGGAAGCAGAACAAAAGAAGAAGGCATGCATAGATTCTACACAGGGGAACTGGTTAAGCAAGCGGTATTGTAATGGAATTACACTGCTACATTTCTGAAATATGTGAGCCTCCTAAGTTATCAACATTGTTCAGTGTATTGGTTTCTTTGCTCAAGGACTGTAATAAATTCCACATACGTGTATCTATACATGGAGCTGTCGATTTGTATACTACAGAGCGTATTAAAAAAAGGTAATCCAACTTTGGAGGGCTGCCATTTCTTAATTGTCAGTTATGAAAAGCACGATGTTGGTTGTAAGGAAAGGGGAACTCTTCCTCTTTCCATTGATACCTAATTATGTTGACAATTGTCATGCATGACTGAGCACATGGACTTTAAAGACAACAATGACAAATTGCACTTTTTCCAAGTTTGCGTGAAGGAACAATGCATGTCTCACTGCATGGATGAGATCTGTCAATAAAAGTTGCCAAAATAGGCCAGCTTGTACGAATGCAGGTTTGTGTTTAGGTTTTGTGTTTAGGTTTTCTCCTAACATTTTGTGGTTCATAACCTTTAACATGGCATTTTGTCCGAAAACTTGGTGGCTCCCACAGAGGCCAACCCACACAATCCATTTTTCTCTGTTCATTTTCAACACATAGCTCCCAGTGGCAAACCATGTCATGAATACCAGGTATGAAGAGAGTAAAATGGATAATGGGTTCGCCGCAATGGGAAGGACCAAATATCGACAACGCCGATGGCCATGTTGAAGGAATGAACCATAAAACGTTAGAAGAAACCCTAAAACACAAATCTGCAGTCGTGCAGGCTGGCCTGATGATTTGACCACTTTCATTGACAGATCTCATCCATGCAGTGAGACATGCATTGTTTCTTCACAATGACACGCAAACTTGGAAAAAGCGCAATTTGTCTTTGTTGTCTTTAAAGTCCATGTGCTCAGTCATGCATGACAATAATTGTCAACATAATTAGGTATCAGTGGAAAGAGGAAGAGTTCCCCTTTTCTTACAACTAACATTGTGCTCTTCATAACTGACAATTCAGAAATGGCAGCCCTCAAAAGTTGGATTACCTTTTTTTTATACGCTCTGTACATGATATGAAATTTTGAAAGTCGTCTAGAATGCCCCTTTCAAGTTTGCTTCCACGTGACATCAATATTATGCACAACTGAGTTTTTTTAAGACTTTACGAGATAACTTTTCAAAATTTTGTGAGGTTTAAGCGCTGTCACCTCGTTCATTTAGCGTGACACGTTTTTTTAAGTGTATTTTAATATATGAGGTTCAAACCGACTCTGATATATAAACGAATTCAGAGCAAAGAATAGAAGTTTTACAGACCTGAAATAGGAAAAACTGATAACGCTTCACATGTTTTCACAAAATAATGATGTCAGTATAGCGAATATACATCTATACATTAATGTTTTAGTATTACACGTATGGCCTCACAGTCTCACAGGGATCTACACGTAAAGCAAATTGTTTGTTTTGTTGGTTTTTTTGGGGGGGGGATGAAATAAAAAAATAGCAGTTTAATTTGCATGCATGGACATTATTTTTGTCTTGAAATAATCCACAATAACAGGAGGAAATTGTTAGCATCGATAGTTTATCAACCAAAATTATTATTTTCTTTTTGAATGTTTTTGCACAAACTCTTGTGAGAGTATAAGTTTATGACTTCACTCAAAAACTGTGTAAGGTACCCTATTATTATGTGGTTGCGACCAATACCAGTATACTATTTTTGTGTGTGTATGCAAACATACAATAAACCCTGGATGGCACTTTTCCTATCAATCTGTTCGTCTGAACTTACATGAAAGTACTCCGCTTCTTCCTCAATTAATTAAAGTATAGTCCACTTCTTCCTCAATTCATTTCCCGGATTTTTTTATCTTTGTTCTTTTTTTAGAATCAACGCAACTTGTACTCTTGGGGTCGTCTGATTTTACTCATTTTATATACATAACTTACGGAAGCTCTATACATGATGTAGTACGGCATTTGAACTGAGCCACGCAGCTCGTTGTGATGATGTAAACCATAATGCAGGTGGACCAAATACAAAGATAGTGTTTTTACCATAACACAAAGTATGTGAGGGATAATCGATTGACTGTGAAGTAAATTTGCTTATTGTTAGAAAAGAGATACTAAAATGTGCATAGCAATATTTTCATTTTAATTATTCACATTACTTGAGCTGGGCGTGTTGTCCTTTTTATATGCATGCGGGCGTCTCTCTTTTTCTCTTTATTTTGCACTTTTCAATGTAAACTACAGGACTATGCGTTGTTCTTTGTAATATAGAACGTACGATTGTTTTAGTAAGAAGTACGATATGCATCGTGAAATCAGAATAAGAGTTTTGATATTCGAAACGTTGCCAATCACAGTGTCAAAGGCATTGACGGCGCTCAATTTCTGACCCGCACTTTATTATTCTTCTCATAGATCCATAAAAATCTCAAGTGGGAACCCAGCCGTTGAAAAGGCCAGTTACCTCTGCTGGCTCCTCTATTTAATTGTGTTCTACTTTTTTTCATGTATATTGCAATCCAATGTAATGCTATTTCTTTCACCTTGTTCTTACCATCTTAATGAGAAGTTGGAAATACAATGAAATGAAGTGAAATGAAATGAAATGACTTGTCTTTCTCACCAGGATGTTTCGTCTTTTCTTTCTTGCTATGGTCGTCATTTTCCCCTTCACCGTTAGTTGAGAACCTCGGTTGTTTGCCGCTCTCCTGTCCAGATCCACAGGTAGATGAACCTCCTGGAAGCCATAACCCAAGGATAGTCAAAGGGATAAAGAGCACCAAGGGAGTGGCCTGGCCACCAGCTTGCACCTGTTCCCTTGGTTTCTCAACGGGAGTACTTTGGGAGGGCGGGGCAAAACACCCTTTGTACTCTGGGAGCGATCCTTTTTCCAGCAGAGAGGTCCGCTGTTCATCATCAGAGCTCCTGAACGTATCCAACGAATTCAGTATTCTTGAGAAATCCATGGGTTAGTCGTGACAGAAGGAATTTTGACCCAAGCTCTTATTTCCACCATCGAACTCGAAAACGTGTCCGAAGAAAGTGTTTTGGTACAGCCGTGTCTCACTGGAAAGTGGAGATGCTTCAACGATTTATGTGAACAATATAAACATCGTAAAAATTTTGGTTTCAAAAATGAAGGGGTGTTCACTTTTAGTTTCGATGCTTTACGGGCATTCAGCCAACATTTAGCAACTACTTGATAAGTATGTATACTGGTTACTTCCTCCATTATCAATATCATTAACAGACAAGGTTGACTCCTTAAAGAAATAATCAGATAAAGCTCATTAATGAATCATGAACTCCACGTTGACATTGTGTTTCCCTCTCAGCGGTGACAAAAATATATATTGATTTTCATTTCCTTCAACGTCATATTTTTCCCATTTTTTGCACTACAATTTTTTCAGTGCCGTAATTGATTTTCAAGAAGAGTTGATGTTATCATTATAATTTGATGTTGTTATTAAACACACACACACACACACACACACACACACACACAAACAAACAAATGAAACCCTATCGGACATAATTTGCCCTGGCCAATGCTACTTTGAAGAAAACGTCGAACAATAAATCATTAATCAGGCTTGTACAACAAAAGCTTCTAGATAGAATGGCTCCCTGAGTGAGCTCATGAAACTCATTTTCGCCATATCCCAGGGAAGCTCATCAAAGCGTCCTTGCAAGGGAGCTCATAACAAAGAACACTTATTACGAAATGGCCTCCTCATTTTCATATGAGAGGTCCTTAACTGAATGTCTCCATCGCGGAGCTCATGAATGGGTATCCACATTATAGAGCTGATGAAGATGAACCTATTCAACATCGTCCTCATACATGTAAACATATCACACCCACGCGTGCCTACAAGAAGCACAATATACACCATATTATATACGCACTGTAGCTGAAAAGAAACGAAAACGGCAGAGAGGCCAATCAATTCGAATATTAAAGGTACATTAAGCAATTGCATTATGCGTTTTGTAGAACCATTACTTTAGCTATAGACACATATTGGTCTTAGAATTACTATCAATGTACAAAACTTTTCTTTATGAAATGAAAAAAAAAATCAAGGAATTGCTTACTTTTCTCCCGATTGTGGTTCCGTCTTCAAAGAGTAAGGCTATAAAATTTGTTGATGTCTGATGACTAGTTGATAGCGAGTGTGCGTTAGACATGAGGAATTGGCAGCCACTTACATCATGCAAACAATTGTGAATTTGGAAGGTCTGCATATGACAAACATGAGGAATCATGTGTCGGATCAGAGTGTACATGTGTAGATTTTAATCGCAAAACTGGAGTTCTAAAAAAATTTAAAATCAAATTCCATCATCAGATAGAGCAAACTAAAATTTGTCCAATAATACCTCAGTTGTTGCATATCAAGGAATGTTCTTGAAGACATTCGATTACCAGTATCCCATATTTTCTTATATATGCACTGTCATCCCTGATGAAGAGGAAGGATCCTCGAAAATTCGGATTATTCATTAAAATCAAGATTGGCATTTAATACATTTCTCTGTTGTGACATTATTATTGCTATGTATATATACACATATATAGCATATGCACATATATATATATATATATGTACATATATAGCATATACATATATGTGTATATATACATATATAGCATATACATATATGTGTATATATATATATATATATATATATATATATATATAAAGTGTAAAAACAGTCGTATAAACACCGCAGGAGCCAAAAAATAAAGTGTTTTAAATTTGATATCTATCTACTATGGGACCAACGCAGAACTTTCATATTCTGATGATATATTATGCATACGTATATATGTATGAATGTATATATATATACATATATATATATATATATATATATATATATATATATTCTATAGGTTTAATCATAAATATCTCAGATTGACGAGAATGGAGTTAAGTCGTTTTGCAATCAAACCCTTTATGTGTATTCAGATTTGTAAGTTTTCGATATCAAGTCATACGAGAGCCTTTAAGACTCAGAGTACATCACAACATCCCGAAATTGTGGAAAAGCACGTCGACTCGCAGTATTTGTGTGTTCTTTGTTTATCAACTGCTTTTCAATATTTATCACCCAGGTTGATTAATTTCTTGTTCAAAATGTTCACATACAATGTCAAAGTAGTGCATGCTTTCGAAACCCAGACACCGCATGGCCTCTCGTTATTTTTTCTCCTCAATCATTGACCTAGCCCTTTGTCAAGACCCTCTCGCTGTATGGTGAAGAGAGCCCAGCTGAGCGCGCCAGCGCTGTCGCACTCGGCTGGGCTCGCTTCGCTCGCCCGTTACAGAGAGAGGGCCTTGACAAAAGGCTACCATTGACCATGCTTGAAAGGGATGGTCTGGAGAACTGCGTGTTCTATACTTTCTAAACATGCTTCTTTCTTCCCTCTGATTTTCTCCCCTTTACATCATTATACCCCCAACCACACATAGTTTTCTTTGCTTTTGCAATCCCTTCTTTCTTTTTTGACTTCACTCCGTTACATGTTTAGGATCCAGCTCGATTCTATTTTTTTTAAGTGTATGGTGTAAACATTGTATGTGTAAGTTAGTCGGTGATATACTTTGCTGATTTTTTTAATAGCTTTGAATTTGAATTCAAAATTTTACGACAAAACTCAGGAGGCTACATGGAAGCTGTGATGGCGATTGTGTTGATATTCTTTATATATATATATATATAGAGAGAGAGAGAGAGAGAGAGAGAGAGAGAAGGAGAGAGAGAGAGAACTTTGAGCAAAGAAAAGTCGGTAGAGCACCGGTCTAGTAATCCGGAGGTCTCGGGTTCGAATCCCGATGAAAACTCATTTTCTTCGCTCAAAATTCTCACTATTTATTATTTGTTTCTGGTCAGTTTTCCCTTTCGTATTTCAATATATATATATATATATATATATATATATATATATATTGAAACAAGGAAGGAAAAACTGACCAGAAACAATCGTAATAATAAATAGCGAAAACTTTGCTCAAAGTTTTTGCTATATATATATATATATATATATATATATATATATATGATATAGATATATATATATATATATATAGTGCGCATATAAAAGAGCTTGCAACTTTGGAGGACCACTATTTCATATTGTCAGTTATGGAGAGCACTTGTTGAAACACAGCAACGTCCCTTGGCGTTATGTCTATCGGTTATCAATACAGTGTATGTATGTGTATTCATGGAGCACAAGCGTTTTCATTTCATTTATTTCCATTTTCAACAAAGAGTTTTAGTGTATATTATATACAAAACATAGCAGGAAAGAGAAATATACATATTCTGCATACATCGAAATATAATATAAACACAATAAATTGAGATGGCTATAGATACATTAAGATGACATTCACACGACACACAAAACCGTATTTCCACCAAGATCGACAAACCTAACCGAAGGCACGAATATAAGTTTTATGTACATGATTGTAAAGAGCAGCGTAATAGATAATCTTTGTATATGACATATATTTTATATGATACAATACCCCCCATTATGCATAATATATGTATATATGATTATGAATATATGTGTGTGTGTGTGTGTGCGTGTGAACGCGTATTTGATTGTACCTGACGAATCTGAAAAGTATCTGAAAATCTCAAATTACAAACAGGTGTGAGCTGATATTATTTACAAATTTCTGCACCTTTCATCTGTTTTTGATTGCCATTATGTGCATTTTAGGTATTGATTAACCGATTTTACTTATCCAACAGAACAAAACAAAAGAACATAGATCATTGCAGAATATAAATTTTGTACATTTACTTCATAGATAAGTATAACATAACTTCATCTTTCAACATTAGTACATGAATGCAGTTCTGGTTGAGGTGAGGATTTAGCTTTTAACGTTTTGCGAGATATTCAGAAACCACTCTATATGTGAGATGTCAAAGAGCGTGCAATTCTAAGGGGGGGGGGGATCGTTTTTTAAAGGGGAAGGCTAGTAACTGATCAGTGGGAATCAGTGGAAATGCTGGGAGATGATTGTTCCAATCCTTATGGGATTCATTCAAGAGTTCACTGTATATCTATTGTTGTGTGAAAATGATTTGCTTCAGAACAGTCTCATATTCGAGTAATGTGCAGATTAATGCTCCGTCACTGACCAGGGACGCTAACCTGAAAGCATTAAACTGCACATTACTTGAATATGAGACCATTCTGAAGCAAATCATTTTCACACAACAATAGATATACAATGAACTCTTGAATGAATCCCATAAGGATTGGAACAATCATCTCCCAGCATTTCCACTGATTCCCACTGATCAGTTACTAGCCTTCCCCTTTAAATGGCTGAGATATCCCAAAACAAGGTGAAATGAAACAAAGAGATCCCAATAAAAGGCATGGCCTGTCGCCTTGTATTATTATCACTTTTTTGGATATCTCGGCCATTTGAAAACCAATTTTCATCAAATAAACGTTAAATTCTTCTTAAAATTACATGCTCTTTCATATTTCATTAGAGGTTTCTCATTATCTCACTTAGGAATGTTCAAAACATGAATCCCCACCTCAACCAGTACTGTACAGTCCCTTCAAAGAACAGGAATAAGGATAGACCAAGAAGCTGTGATGCTGGAGCGTGATAATTTGTCATCCATGTACATAATTGAAGAGTTTGCTTTCCAAAATTTGAATCTTGAATCTCATAGGCGCTAAATCCATTGAAAAATGACGGATTTAGCGCCTTTTGGAAGCAATCTCTTCAATTATATTCATTTCAACTTTATTTTCATTTCCATTAAATAAACAGGGAAAATTATATACAATGCATTAACAGAACATATTTGTAATAATTTCAAAAACATACATTAACAAAATACATGTGATAATGAGTAACAACATAATTACATTTTTAAGGTAGATACATATACATGTACAAGAATGGGAATGGAAATGGAGGGTCCCACTAAAAAGTCAAGCTGGTACGATATGGGACCCTCAGAAATACATAAGAGAACGAATAATGACTTCATGAAAATACAAACAAACAAATATATGAAACAAAATCAAAGAAACCAATGTCAACTGACATTAAATGAAATAACAGGAAGGAACGAACAAAAAAGGGGGGAAGGGGAAAAAAATAAAAAGGAAAAAAATGAAACTGCAACACACGCCATCGTGGACACAAGCAAACTGAATTCCAGGATGTAGGAGTAATAAGACGCACCCTGGAATGATATTGCAAAGAATTGGGTACATAAACCGGAAAGAATGCAGAAGAGCAGACATATAAAAAGGAGAGAATAGACACAATGATACACGGTTCAAAACAGTAACATCTGAGGAGGACTTACATTTGACAGATTATTTTACTCTAATAATAAAAAGAAAATGAATGTGTCACTGATTAATGCATATATAATATATATATATATATATAAAGATGATGACTTAATTGAGATAATAAAACAAACCTAATTCGGTTGTATGTTATAAGATTTCAATAAAAATAATTTCAATTTATTCTTAGAAGAATTCAAAGTTCTTGCTGTTACTATCGTTAGGGAGGGAGTTCCAATACTTTGGCCCATCATAGATGAAGGTGTTCTGAGCCAGCAGAGTTCTTAAAAAGGGCAAATGAAATTCATTCGATTGTTGGATAATAATTGTGAACGGATTGATTTGTTGGAAACATTGCTTCAAATATATTTGGAAGATTATTTTTATCATAATTATACATAAATTGTCCTAGATTATACAAATACAAATCCTTAATTTTCAATATTTTGTTATCAAAAAATAACGGGTCAGTATGAGACAAAAATGCAGTATGCAGTATCCCGAAGAGATAATAAGAATGAAACTGTATGCAATTGATGACAAGATATTACTTTTGTAGTGATAAATAACGTATCGACATTATTCTATTCACATCCTAAATTACAACAGTCCCTTAACAAAACCAGACTGAATCATGTACACTAAAAGTGATAAACTGAAGAAATTCACTTATGAAACTCAAACACATATACACAGCAAAAATTTAACTTCTACATTTCCTTTTAAATGTACCCATGCAATAATGAACACTGTCATAATGATATATCGCTAGACTGTGAGTGCCAAATATCGGGACATCTGTGTCATAGTAAATTTGAATATGAAATTATTCTTGGTTAACCATTATGACAATTTTTAGAGTTTCTCGTGTTTTACGAGTGGATTTGTCAATTCTATGTTAACATTTAACTATTTTGTGCTTTTAATTCAAACATGAATATGGCAGTTTGAAGAGTACAGGAATTTTGACACCTTTAACAATCATAAGCGCTTGAAAATAGGATCAGGATGAGCTAAACTATAGAAATCAGTACATTATCTTAAAACTCTTTGTTGCAACTTAGCAATGAATGAGTTTCTTTTGAATGTCCCCCAGAACCGACACAATATGATATATAAGACAACATTTGTAGAAGATTGTAAGTGCAGTAAAATGAAGGATATCTTTCAGTAAAATACATGATTCCGATTATACGGCATGCTTGTGATCGTGTCTTTTTAGCTTGCGGGGTCCAAGTTAGATTTCCAATAAGTCTTTTGAGTATATTAGCACTTGGGCATGTAGGGAAAGCATCCATTTCATTATTTTACACTAAACATATTAACAATCTTTTTCTATTAACTCTCTGCATGCCACACTGATTTCCTGTCCATAGGTTTGTGTGTGAAATTTGATCCATTGAAACAGAAAGGGTTAATATTGCTAAACACCACTTTTGCTGTCAGGTGGATGTTCTGGTAAGCAGCGTTTAGATAAGGATTACATGAATATAATCATTGCACCACAGAATCTGATGCGCTCATCTCCGTGAATTTGAAAACTAACATGGCTGTTGGTGCAAATGGCCTTTTTCTGCTCATGCACAAAGTGGAATGACTGGCTTATTGTTGCCGATTTGTTAGGTAATTACTAAACTATATGCAAGTGGAGTTCCCCGCTGTACATCGTTCAGTTCAAGATTGTACTATCAAGGGTGTCAAATGTTTTTGACAAATCCTTATGAGAGCAAGACTCCTGTAACTACCTTCTGTTTATAGCGATGACAGAAGTAATTCTATCCTGTAATATAAAACGGCTAAATCAGTGGAGTAGTTTTACGGAAGTCATATTGAGAGGGTGCTTGACTAACAAAATATGATTATACTGTAGACGTCTCTTTTAATAATAATTATAATAATAATTGCATTTATATGGCGCTTCATACTGACGTTTCTAAGCGCACTTTGCTACTCATACAAATAGATTAGAAAACACAATAACATTAACAAAATCAGCGTTAACAGTAACAAAAGAAGAAGAAAGAAAAGAAAAGAAAAGAAAAATACATGTGATACAATGGTACAATAATTGATAACTGTGTGCGCCTCCAGGAAAAAAAAATACAACTGATTAAACAGGTGAGTTTTAAGAAGAATTTTAAATGATTCGACAGATGAGGCATTCTGAATATACAGAGGGAGTTTATTCCAAAGAGTGGGAGCAATGGAAGAGAAGGCTCGGTCACCATAACGGGTTTTTGTACGTGGGCCATGAAGTAATTGGAGAGAGGAAGATGAACGGAGGGGTCTGGCAGAAGAGGAGGAGCGGAGAGAGACTAGGTTTTGAAGATATATGGGTGCAAGATTGCGTGTGATTTTGTACGTCAGAAGTAGGATCTTGAAAGTAATACGGGAATGGACTGGAAGCCAATGTAGTGAGCGGAGAACAGGAGATATATGGTCATGTCTCCTACTAAGGGAGACTAATCTAGCGGCTGAATTTTGGATACGTTGGAGAGGGGATATGTGAGAAAGAGGGAGGCCGGCAAGGAGGGAGTTGCAGTAGTCCAGATGGGAGGAGACGAAGGCATGGACGAGCCGCTCAGCTGATGATTGATCAAGCAGACGCCTGATCTTCCCTATTTTGAAAATACCCCATGATGCAGACTTACAAATGTTTGTGATATGGTGTTTAAGAGTTAAGTGTTTGTCCAAAGTAAAGCCAAGGTCTCTAACACAGTCAGAGACCTTAATAATCCCATCCCGAGTAGTTAGATCTGGTAGAGGAACTGTGCTCCTAAACTGTGATGAGAAATGGATGAGTTCAGACTTGTCTTCGTTCAGACGGAGTCTGTTGGCAGTGGACCAGGCTTTGATGTCGTTGAGACATTCTCTCAGTGAATTAACAGCAGCAATCCTATCGCCAGGTGACATAGTTATGTAAATTTGAGTGTCGTCAGCATACATAGCGTAGTTGACTCCATGATGACAATTGATGATTCTGGTGAGTGGACCTGTATAGAGGAGAAAAAGAAGGGGGCCGGCAACGGATCCTTGCGGAACTCCGCAGCTGATAGGACTAGGACGTGAACATGTCCCATTGATTATCACCCTCTGTGTGCGATCTTGAAGATATGACTTGATCCAATGGATGGCAGTGCCTGTGATGGAGTAGTCATTACTAAGTCGTTGTAGTAGCAACGTGTGGTCGAGCTTGTCAAACGCAGCCGAATAGTCAAGAAGAAGAGCAGCCTCATTGCCCTTGTCGACAGCAAGAAGGAGATCGTTGAGCACTTTCAACAAGGCAGTTTCTGTTGAGTGGAGGTTGCGGTATGCTGACTGGTTTGTAGGAAGCAGATGATTACTGTCAACATAAGACATTAACTGTGTAGACACAATCCTTTCAAGAAGCTTACTCACAAATGGCAGATTGGCAATTGGTCGGTAATTGCTCAGGACATCGGGATCTAGGTTCGGTTTCTTCAACAGAGGGGAAACAAGAGATGTCTTGAAAGGTATTGGAACTATACCCGATGACAATGATGTGTTAATGATGTTTTTAAGAACCGGAAGCAGCTCATCAAGGCACTCTTTGAGCAGCCTGTCTGAAATCCTTAAAATCTTTTAAGGATTTCAGACAGAGTAAATTTGAAATAATCTGAGATTATTACTATGATTGCGATATCCATAAGTTTGTGGCTTTCGCAAGTGTAAAAGAGTGTGCGGTTTTCTGTTGTACTAAAAACATATTGAAAATACGATAATTATCTTTTCCTATAGATAAAGGTATTCAATCCATCATGACTACATGATTTACTATTCTTCATGATTTGTAAAATACCTAATATTTCACTTGCATCAAGATGAGAGAACAGAGATTTTGCGCAGCAGGAAAATAAAGTCTGAAAAAAAGAAGAATTACACGAACAATTATTACAAAATTACAAGAAGAATTGGCGTAAATACTCAATTCTGAGTGATACACGCCATTAAAACCAAAACGACAATATCAGACCGTTATATTTGATCAACACCAATGCTCACAAAATGCATATTGAGATTATAAACGATCTCTTAGTGGTCTTCATTCTCAAATCACCTTTCGATGGGATGTCTCTCGTCGTAATACACTGGAATTAGTATAATTTTGTGAATGTATGCAAACAATACACAATCAACAATGATTAATCAAATTAAAAACAATCGATGGGCACGCGATCCGCGAATCATAACCTATCTCTATACATCTTAAATCTATACACAAACGTAAGCGTATACACAAAGCAATACCCTCCTTATGCATACCCCATAACCACCCCGCCCCGTAGTTCTAGGGTTCCCGCTCACATCCTTATTCTACATTTTGATAAATACTTTTTGTTTTCAGTGATCTTTTTATCAATTCCATTTCCTTTGAAAATATAACATTTTCCCAAAAAAATACATACCTTATACATAAAATTTGTCATAAACGACAATGTTCATACATGTATGAGACATATTCCATAAATCAAGAATAACCATTCAATTCATTGTAAGGCAGAAATCAAACAAGAAAAAGAAGAATTAGATAGGATGAACCAAACATAAATACACAGTACACACACACACACACACACACACACACACACACACACACACAATTTAATCAGTCCTCTTTATAGTAAGAAACGTCATCATAATAATTGCTTGTCAATTTCCTGTTAATTTTGTGTTTACATGTATGGCCTAATTTGCTTATTCTACTGTTGTATTATCCATTGAGTATTTTGAACCTGAAATTGTTAACCTCATTCAAAATATTTACAAAGATCCTTTATATCAGATGTCGCAATTTATTTGCTGATGACGGTCCTCGAAGGGTCCTTACAAAGGGATTGTGGTTATGTTCACTGTGCAGTTCGTGCGCCCACTCCAGAAATCTGTGTTCTGGTTGGCACTCCCTAGATTTAAGCCAAGATAGAACCCAATAGCGCTGAATATGAGAGTTGGCATTATCTCTCGATGCCACCCGCCGTTGATGTCGACGACGTAGCGGTGGATGATCATCCAGAAACTCTCAAATCGTGAATCGCGATATTTGACGATGGTGACTTTCAGATTACGCCATACGTGTTCCAGGTTGAGCCCTCCCAGCGCAACGCCGGGTAGCACAAAGAACATGATCTTCTGACAGCCGACGAGAATGTTGAGAAAACGAATGTTTTGTATGAGCTCTTTACTCAGTGATTCAGCTTCGCCGTTCTCTGCAATTGAAGTGAAAATCAAGTAGTTCCATGTGATGTGAGCGGTCAAGCCCCAAGTGGCAATTACCATCGTAAATGCCATCCAGGCATTGATCTGTTCGCGGAGCACGGCGTAGTGCTCGTAAAATAGCCGAATTTTTGCGCGCACGCTCCTAACATTTTGCTCAGGCGCTTGAGTTTGAGCAAAGCGCGCAATGTATAAGATTTCCGCTTCAAATGAGACACGTTCCACGTAGATGAGATAACAAAATGAGCCATAAAATAAGTAACCCGGTACTGCAACCCAATGACTGATCTCTTCATGAGGACGGTGAGTCGAACATGCCGGGTACAGATAGTCGTAGATTAATCGAATAGTGGCGTTGATTAGCGGCCCAGCAATGAACAACGCCAAACAAAGGCATGAGAGGGCGTTTTTGCCCGATCGACATTTGCTGAGCATTACTACACGTCGTGCAACATAAGCCTGGTTCATCGGGTAGCACGATGTGGTTCCATGGTTAACCTTGCGGTATCGGATGCGAGCATAGAGGCACCAAACTGGAATGGCCGTAACCTGGAGCAGAAATGTTAGGTAGGACACAAGATGCAGCAGGTCACTCTGTTTACCCCAGAATATTACGAGATACCACGTCATGTCATATCCCAGCAAACCACACGTCAGAACCAGATAAGCGAATGCCAGAATATCAGAGCACAGACCTAGAAGGTAGAGAAGATATAAAGAAAAAAAATATCCAGAGAAGTATCACTGCAAGCAGAGTTTGTATGAAGCTGCATTTCACCCTGTGGCTGTGGACAAATCTACTGACTTCATTGTTAGTGCCGATGCAGTTTTGCGTGACCTATAAATACAAAACAGAAACGAATTTCAAATTTGTAAAATTTCAAATTTGCTTGTGCCAACAGAATTGTACAAAAAGGGCATTCATTTAAACGGGTATTCTTGTAATGACAGTTTTCTGCCTCTATGCTTTATGTAGAACCAGCAATTTACAAAAAAAAGGGTAAAATAGTCGGAGTGTGTGCTGTATCCTGTCATTGATATACCAGGTAAACGTGAAATTTGGAACCATGCAGAGCCACCTGTATAAGGGCTCCTGGAGATAATGACACGTACATCTTACTGTGTCTTGTCTAGATATCAAAGGCTTTACCAGTGACAAAATCAATTGTGGTATTGTAATCTGTACCATACCTTCCTCCTTCCACCATTATCTCTGACATTTTTGCACGAACCCGTAAAGGTCCCACACCGTGTCAGAGGGATATCCGCTATAATTTTCTATGTCCTTGATATTTGACAGCGAACAATAAAATTGTATGAGTTTGACTAAAATCGGACATAGGCCTATATGATAGAAAATCACAATTTAATAGTTTCGAACATTTTCAGAACACGATGATGGTCGCAATCACTATATGTATTTCAACATACAACGCAGACAGGTCGGTCATATCATTGTGGGGGCGCTATGGCATAGTGGTTAAGACTCCCGACTCCCGAACGGAGGACCGCGAGTTCAAATCCCGCCCAATGCTTACGTCCTTGGACAAGATGTTTTTACCCACGATGTCCCTCTCGACCCAGGTGTATAAATGGGTACCTGGCAGCGCTAGGGTAATAATAATAGTAGGACCCTCTCGTAGAGCAGTGGCAACACTGAAAAGGCTACCCTGGGTAAATAAGACATTGTTAATACATTGTACTGTCATTATCATCGCAATACTACTGTTCGCTTTGGACGGTGATATGGCTCAGTCGGTACCGCGTCTACCGCCAGGTCCGAGGGTACCGGGTTCGATTCCTGAGTCTCACTGAGCAATGTCGTGTGTAAGCGTTTCGTCTCATCTGCACTCTGTCCCTCGGATACGACATTAGATTGAGGTCCCTTGTGTGAGTTACCAACGACTCGCGCAAGAACAAGATCCCACTTCATTCATTCATCGCAAGGAGCAGGGTGCTAACCCGATGAAGTGGTCTCTCCCTTATACCCACTTATTACACAAGAAAACGGGCAATAATGATGCCGACCCGAAGTGCTAAGTGCATGTGATCCCGTATTCCTGATTTTTCGACTTACGTGTAAGTCAACATTCGCGTATGAAAATCGACAAATTATCGTTGTGTGGTGACGACATGTTCATGAGGTTTACTCTACTTGTTAGGTTCTTCAATAAGAAACACTTTGATGTAGGACAATCATGAAAATAAATGTCTAAGGTAGGACTATGTCTTAATTTCTGATAGGTATGATCGAGAATTCTTTCATAGATTTAAAATGTTTCTTCGTCTTGAACGAAGTTAACATTGTCAGGCAGCTTGATTGAAAGCAGTTTATCATTGCTTTATTACTAAGAATTCAAACTTGTAAGACGTATTTTACAACTTGTTCTGTATGATGATGCAGATCACTTATTTGATGTTCCCTTTATTCAAAGAATTCATAAGAACTTACCGATTTTGCTTCGGTGTGGCACAGCATTGTTTGTACTTGATCCATTGTGGTCACAAGAGCTCGTGAACGAAGTCCTTTTCATCCCGTCATTCGACCAAAGTCCGAGCGCACAAAGTACGACGCGGATGGTTAGAGGCCACTTTCGAGGAACATCGTCGTCGTCGTCGTCGTCGTCGTTGAGGGAATGGTCATTGGCAGGCGGCTTTGTCTGACAGGACTTCGCAGCGTGGCTTGCACATGTTGTCCCGTAGAGTGGAGGTGATCCCTCGTCGAGCAAAGAACAATCCTCGGTAGGCATTTTGCCATCTTCTAATGCACGAATGTTTTCCATAATTTCTGGAAAAGTCATGATTAGCTTGGTTTTGGTTGATCCACAGCAGAGAACGTGCGCTAAAGAGAAAAAAAACCGTCTTATAACAGTACAGATTTGTTATCGATGTGTGGTTTTCTCTCCTAAGTTTAATTAAAGCAGCAGTGTGGCGCGCTGGAGAAAACGAGCGAATCTCTACAATAAAAAGTTGGCACGCAACTGGTTCTTTGGTGCAGAAAAAAAAAGTCCCATGCCCTTGGCAGACGAAACCTGGAGACTGGCAGTGCTTTAAATAGTGTGCACTATATACCGGCCGATCCTCATATAAATAATGATGAGGAAGTTGTAAGGTGATACCCAACGATATTATTACACCGGGGGGTTTTGGTTTTGTTTGTTTTCTCACATTTTTTTATTTTCGTGGAGGGACTCACTTCCATTAGGCTTTGATTGTCATTGTCTGTTTGTGGTTGGCATTTTTTTTTTAGCTGGACCAGGATGTATCCAGCCGGAGTGGAGGAGTCCTTGTTTCTTTTTTCTCTGATCTTCCCATCCAACCTTTTTATGATAGTTATTGTTTAATGCCTATTTCAATATTCTTCCTCTTATTCAGTTTTAATATTGACCCTTAATATTAGGCAGAATGAGATTATACTTCAACCGTCTTAATATCCCATCCATGCATTTCATGTAATGATTCCGTTCTATGGCAATTACCCTGGACCCTTCCCCTGGCCCTAATCCTAATCCTAATCCTGAACCTAATCCTAACCCTAACCCAAACTCTACCCTAAATCTAACCCTAACCCTAACCCTTATCTGTAACCTTATCACTAATGTTAGATCTTGGAAGAGGTTCATCTGATCGGTAAATCTCTAATAAACATGAATTTCATTAGTTCACAATCAAAATCATCTGTTTTCTGCGGGCTTCTTCAGACTGGCGCTGCATGACTCGCCGTAGATGGGGTGTCGGCAGTCTTACAGTCCGAGATGGGAATGTACGCTGAAGATAATTTTCAACCTTATCACTTACCAGTATCTAGCCGGGGGTAAATGTCCTTGGGGGATTTGCCCTAAGATACAAATGACTGCTACTGTGACCATGCACGCATGTGTCTCTTGGTTTCCTCGCGCGCAACTGAATATTTCTCACTGCAACCAACCCGACCCTGTGTGGGTGTGTGATTTCTGTTAGTTTGCGAGTCTTAGTCTTCTGACCATTCAGAGGACCTTCAGCGAAATTGAACGTGTATAATTACAACAAAACATTTTCCATGACGTATTAATGGGTTTGGGTATAGCCGTCATAACGACCTGGCATATTATACTGAAGATATATACCAGGGGGGTGTTTCATAAAGCTGTTCGTAAAGTTACGAACGACTTACGAGCGACTGGTGATCAGTTCTTGTGCTGAATTATAGAAATTCTGATAAGTATAGCTCATCAGAACTGATCACCAGTCGCTCGTAAGTTGTTCGTAACTTTACGAACAGCTTTATGAAACGGGGCCCTGATCTGTTGGACATCCACAAGTTTGCGTAAAGTAATGTTTAGCACTTTTTTAGGTCACAAACATAGTTCTGCCCCTCTGCCTCAGAAATGTACAAATTAACATGTTCATGGGTATCTGAAACTATGACCCATTTGCTGGCACCTTTCAGTTCTGAACTATTCACGTATTTGTATTAGATTCCGCTTTTTTTTTTTCTTCTTCATATACAATTGCAGTGTCTTGAAAATGAATTGTAGCATTGCCATTAGAGCAAGAGCACTTTCCCGCAGAGAGAAGATGTTAACGCCAACGTCTTCAGTTAAAATGAGCAATTGAATCTCTAAGCTCGATAGTTTCTTTGCAATTCGTCACTTCAGACGGAATTTAGTGTAAACTGATTTTGTTAGTCCGCAGGAACAATTTTCAGAAAATAGACTAGGGTTCATCAATCATGGAATCATAAAATTTTCACTGATCCAAAAATACCAAAAAAAAAAAAAAAAAGAGTCGTATATAGTCGAATGAGTTTAATCTTTGCCTGTACGACTTATAAACAGAATAATGTTGTTTTCAAAGAATACATTTTGGCATCAAAATTACAAATGAAAACAAATTTTCCTCCAACAGATCTGAAGTAGTGATCAAATTGCAATCACCACCCCGTCTTATTTGCGACATATGGAATTAGAGGCACTGGTATGTGACGTGGTAGATAAGACTTGAGTCGTCAAGTACTTGGTCAATACTTCGGTAAAGAACAATGGCAGGGCCCTCCTGTTGAGCAATAGCAATTTTCAGTTTCACATTCAGTTTGTTTAATTTCTTCACATATACAAATAAAATGATCATGACAAAATCAACAATTTTCACGTCAAAATATAAACAAGAGTACTAAAAAAAGAATAGTATACGTATATATGTATATAGTTTCATCGTATCTTAAGATATACAGGTGGCGGAGACCATTATCGGTAAGCAATTTGCTTGACTTGGATGACGACCTCTTGGCAATATGGTTTATTACAGTTCTCCCTTATCTTAACTGAAGAAACAAGACACATACACACAGATGATTAACGTCAACTTCCGAGTATTTTCAATATCATTTGGTAGAGCAGAACAACACAAGGAGAATATAAAAAGATAGAAACGAATTGAAGGGGCAAGGAAGGGGATAACAGCAGGAAAAAAAGTTTAGAGAAAGGAAGCAATAGAATGCAGCATTTTGGATTTTGGAGATATATACAAGAAAAAAACTAACTTAAAGGAATCTTTTGAAATAATGAGAAATTTAAAGTTAAAAATTAAGATTTAGGGTATGAAATGGATCGGTGAGCAAAATTTCTAATTTGAGCAATACATTGTGAGATTTTTTTCTTCTTTTTTTTAAGGACTCATTATTGTTATTAGTAACAAGTAGTAGTAGTAGTAGTAGTAGTAGTAGTAGTAGTAGTAGTAGTAGTATCATCATCATCACTACTATTAGCATTATTTAGTAGGCCATACATACACCATTGTAATATAAAACAATTTGCAATTTAAAACATTGAGCATGTTTAGAGAAGACCTGCGTCGAAGGTCGTTAGACAATGAGTTCCATTCATCGCAGGTCCATGGGGTCTTACAGATTTTTTAGCTGCGATAACTTTAGGATTTTCTAACTGATAATCTGTTGCATGACGGGGAGGATATGAATGCCAAACTTTAAAATAAACTGTAAACATCAGGGAGCTGATTATTAGTATATTTATTTATGAATATTGCTGTTTGGCATGTATGTATATCAGAGATTCTAAGAGTCTTTAAATCATAAAACAAATATTCAGTGTGTGCTACATAGACCAGGGAGGTGAGCAGAAAACTCACCTCCCTGCATAGACAGAGGTTCCTACAGTCCGAGGGTCGTACAGACAAACGATTCGATTGACTCGAGTTATTTCATAAATGAAAGTGAAAGACTAAACCACTTGTGCGACAAACACACACACACACACACATATATATATATATATATATATATATATATATATATATATATGTGGTTAATATTTCATGCACTTAAATGTCTAAACATAAAAATAAACCTTAATTTATCATTTGAACATCTGTCTATACAGAGAATAAATTATCTGTTCAAGTATTTCTCTTTAGCGCACGATCTCTGAATACAACAAAGACCAAGTCCCTTAGATAAAGTTCCAGGGGAAAAGCAGCAAATAAGATAACTATTTTGGATTCTTAAGTAATATGGATGTTATGTATAAGAATTGAATTGTGAAGCAGTCAATGAAATGATAAACTATATATATATATGCATTTCTTTGAGAGGGGTCTCCAAAGATGATAGCCAGATATTGACTTGGGCCGTCCCTATATTCAAGTGTTAATGTATCGTTACTAAATAAGAGATGACGCCAGATAATTTTTGCATACGTTAGTGAAGTCGTTATACGCTTGATATCTTTGGCTTAATTTTCCTTTAATAATCGACATGCATTTTGTAACCTTGCCTTTTACTTGGGTCTCTCTCTTTTCCTTTGTGTCTCGAGTGAAAGACCGGTGCAGCTAGTTTCAGTAATTCAATTCAAAACACAAAGATTTTAACAAAAAGTTTGATGCTGGTTATGCACCTCCTCGTTTTTCTCTTCCGTTTTCTAATGTATGTGCATTTTGTATCACATTGATCAGTTGTAAGTCTTGTATCTGAAAGAATTTATTACATTATTACTCAAACACATACATTTTATACTCAAACACACACATTCACACTCAAACACTCGCATTCATACTCAAACACACACATTCATACTCAAACACACACATTCATACTCTAACACACAATCATACTTAAACACACACATTCTTACTCAAACACATATATCATACTCAAACACACACATTTATACTCAAACAAACATTTTTTAACTATTGACGGAATTATTGGAATGTAGGCATTACTTTGGTCATTTGTGATTTCAATATTGATAAAATCAATACATGTATTCCCTCCTCCTCCCCTCCACTTTCTCCTCTTCTCCTCAATCTTCCCATCTCCTTATCTCTCTCTTCCTTTCTTCCTCTTCTACATCTTCTCCTCCTCCCTTCCCCTCTTTGTCATCATCAGAATGATCCATGCATGATTCAAAAATAATTCTTAGCTGGCCACTCAAATGCCCCAAAAGTCACAGTTAGATGTATCAACAGCTAAAAGGAAACAATAATGAAAATACATTGAACAGCAGATCTCATTATACTAGTTAATGTACATTATTTCATTCTCTCCCCCTCGGAGTTTGAGCAGAAACTAAGACCTATGGAAATTTAAGAGATGACGTGAGATGAATTGTTTTATTTTAATATCAGATATTCAAAACATTGTATCTTTCTTGTATTTTATTCTAAACTCGTATCTATATGAAAAACTATCAACAGGCGAGAGATACATTCGGAGGCTATTGCCTTGTTGCAATCATCTATTTCATAGACATGTGATACTATAAATATACAATCATAACGTGTACATTCCATGACTGTTTCATGCGTTGACACATGAAAATATTATATTTCATCAGACAATACACATACATCAATTATCTAAGACGATACAATTCTGACGATTCCCTTTCACGAAAGAAAATCAGTGAAACCTCCGTGCTCCCTGATATCACGTAAAAGAATGGACAATTTGGAGACCGTCCTTTAAATCGGACTGGTCGAACGAGCACAGCCGGTATAGATTACCGTACTGATATGAATGATGTATAGTATGTACATGCCTTTTTAATGAATCTTCAATGAGTGGTTTATCTAGGTGAGGTAAATCCAAATCTGGGAATAAACCTTCAGAATGTCGACCATATTGCCCCAAAGAGATTGAAGATGATGCCAAAAATTCTTAATTTTCTGAGGTAGTGCGCTTTTCTTTTTGGTTTGTGCCCATTCTCAGTAAAGTTACTCTCTTCTCTGTGAGACTGCGTAAAGATCCCACATTTGTCGGGTGCACGTCACGAGACCGACACCCACGAGTCATACAGCCCACAAGTTATACAGCTCACAAGTTATACAGCCCACGAGTCATACAGCTCACAAGTCATACAGCCCACCAGTTATACAGCCCACGAGTTCGACACTGAGTAAATAAAGCCCACGAGTTCGACATCAAGTAAAATAAGCCCAGGAGTTATACGGCTCACGAGACCGACACTACACACAAAAGGCTCACGAGACCGACAGTAAGCAAACAAAGCCCACGAGACCGACACTACACTTTAAAGGTCCACGAGACCGACGCTACGCATACAAGGCTCACGAGACCGACATTACGCAAAAGAGGTTCACGAGACCGACATTAAGCAAAGAAGGCCCACGAGACCGACAGGATGAACAGCGCCACCTATAGACCAATAGATTGTTTAGGGTGTCCTGATAATAGCATAGGAAGATATGAGAGATGGAAAAGAAGAGTTGCCATCTCCGGCAGGGTGTTACCCCATCAGTTGCCCCCCCCCCCCCCCCCCCCCCCCCGAAATGATCAGGATCTTTAATTGTGTTTGCATGGGTGTGTGTTTGTGACAACAACAAAAAATGAACAAAGTACAATAAAAGTGTGTAACAGATCTTTCCCCAATAAACCTCCGAGGGTGTTGATTTAGTATTAATTAGAAATAAAAAGTAACGGAATCGTCTATTAAGGTAGCATTAGGGATTCGGAAAAAACCAGATGCATCCATGAAAACAGCTATTGTATTTCACGATAAAATGTACTGTTCGGAGGAGAATAACACAAGCCACAAAATTTAGGTGAATCCCTGCGATATAAAACGTTTTAATCAGTAGAATTACATTATAGTTACAGAGAAAATTACAAATAGATCTTACTGCAAAACGTCAGAGCAGGAGGGTAGAATATATAAAATAGAATAAGTAACTAGTGAATCGGGAAAGAGAAGAGGTAAAATTTATACCTTGTCCATCTTCTAGCTAAAAACTGAGAAAGCCTATTATAAATAGCACGATGGCATTATCAAAGCTCTGAAATTAATCCATACATCGTTATTGTCCTCTTTTAAATTCATTTGTGGTTTTGTCTCTTTTTGGGGGCATGAAGAATACAATTCAATTTTTCTACTTGATAACAATTTCGCTCCCTGACACACTTGCCCCCCCCCCCAGAAGTATGTAGAAATACATATTTTTATGTCGTTCATAATTATGTAGATGGTCACCATCTTTTAATTGATAGCGTTACGAAATTGCACCCGCCAGTATGTTATTTTTCCGTTCATGGAACACCCTGTACAGGTGATTGACATGTAGATGGCGCTGTTTATCCTGTCGGTCTCGTGGGCCTTCTTTGCCTACTGTCGGTCTCATGGGCTTTCTTTGCTTAGTGTCGGTCTTGTGAGCCTTTTTAGCTTAGTGTCGGTCTCGTGAGCCTTTTTTGCCTACTGTCGGTCTCGTGGGCTTTCTTTGCTTAGTGTCGGTCTCATGAGCCTTTATTGCTAAGTGTCGGTCTCGTGGGCTATGTTTGCTTAGTGTCGGTCTCATGAGCCTTTTGTGCGTAGTGTCGGACTGATGGGCTGTATGACTCCTGAGCCGCATAACTCGTGGGCTGTATGACTCATGGACCTATTATTGATGTCGGTCTCGTGGACCGTATGACTCGTGGGTGTCGGTCTCGTGGGATGCCCCCCATTGGTGCACGTCACGAGACCGACACCCACGAGTCATACAGCCCACAAGTCATACAGCCCACGAGTCATACAGCTCACAAGTCATACAGCCCACCAGTTATACAGCCCACGAGTTCGACACTGAGTAAATTAAACCCATGAGTTCGACATCAAGTAAAATAAGCCCACAAGTTATACAGCCCATGAGTTCGACATTACGCACAAAAGGCTCACGAGACCGACACTAAGCAAAGAAAGCCCACGAGACCGACACTACACTTAAAAGGCTCACGAGACCGACACTAGGCAAATGAGGTTCAAGAGACCGACACTAGGCAAAAGAGCCTCACGAGACCGACACTACGCAAAGAAGGCCCACGAGACCGACAGGATGAACAGCGCCACCTATAGACCAATTAACTGTATAGGGTGTCCAGATAATGGCATAAAGAAGGTATAAGAGATGGAAAAGGAGAGTTGCTATAGGGTATTACCCCGTCAATTGCCCTCCCTCACCCCCTGAATGGTTCAAGATCTTTAATTGTGTTTGCGTATGTGAGTGTTTGTGAAAAAAATAAACAAAATTCAGTTAAGTGCATGAGATGTTTCAACATTACTTTCGAAAATGCCAAAACACCCTCGTTTCCCTATCTGCAAAGCCCATACCGGAATACCTACTTAGAAAAAAAAGTAATAAAACTGATGTGGACATTCAGATCAACCAACTAGAAAAATACCCAGGTATGAAATGAAGTTCACTACAAGAAAATTATTCACAAAATGGCCCAATGTTGTAGTGCACACGTGCGTTATATGATATGGGGGGGGGGGGCTAGTCATCTGCAAAGGTGTTGAAATAATAAAAAATCACAGAAAATCATGTAATCGTCAATTAAGGCAGAGTTAAGAATTCGGAAAAGAAGATGGATCCATGAAAGTGACTTTCCTATTTCATGAAAAACGTACTGTTTTGAGAAGAATAATTTTACAAACACAAGCTGCTGAAATCGAGGTGAATCGCTGCGATCAAAAAAAAAGTTTTCATCCGTTGAATTTCATACATTAAAGTTAAAGAGAAAATTGCAAATTGAACTCTAAGCAGGCGGGTAAAAGCAGGCAGAAAGGATATTTAATAAGGCCTACTTAACTTGTGAAGCGAGAAAGAAAAGGGTGAAAAAAAAACTTAGATCCTGTCCACCGTCTAAGTAGAAATTAGGAAAGCCTATTAAAATAGCATGATGGCATCTAAAAGTAAATCATTCATTGTTCTTGTCCTCTATCACTTTTTCATTCTTCTTTTTTTTTTTTTTTTTGGGGGGGGGGGTCCTACGAAGAAGACAATTCTATATAAAAAAAGAAAAAATGGTAACAATATCGCTCCCCGAAGCGTGACAAAACTGTCCCCTGAAAGCTACACGTGTAGAAATACATAATTAATGTCGTTGATATGTAGATGGTGCTGTTATTTATAGTTAGTAACAATCTTTCGCTGGACAGCGTAACGAATTTGCACCCGCCAGTATGCAATTTCCCCTTAATGGAACACCCTGTACAGGTACATATTGTAATTGACATGTAGATGGCGCTGTTCATCCTGTCGGTTTCGTGAGCCTTCTTTGCCTAGTGTCGGTCTCGTGGCTTTCTTTGCCTAGTGTCGGTCTCATGAACCTTCTTTGCCTAGTGTCGGTCTCGTGGGCTTTCTTTGCCTAGTGTCGGTCTCATGAACCTTCTTTGCCTAGTGTCGGTCTCGTGGGCTTTCTTTGCCTAGTGTCGGTCTCGTGGGCTTTCTTTGCTTAGTGTCGGTCTCGTGAGCCTTTTGTGTCTAGTGTCGAACTCATGGGCTGTATAACTCTTGAGCCGTATAACTCATGGGCTGTATGACTCATGGACCTATTTTTTATGTCGGTCTCGTGGACCTTATGACTCGTGGGTGTCGGTCTCGTGGGATGACCCCGTCCCACCACTCTTCCGTCACTCTAGTTAACCTTAAAACGCACTTTTAATATGCGTCCCTCGAACGGTAAGTGTATACAGTACAGCATCGACCCCTCCGCCCTCCGATTTCTGCTGTAATTTCGTCGAAGGCACATAATAGCCAATAATGTGATTATTATGGGCCTTATGCTTTTTGTTTGTTAGATGATCAGCGCACAGTTTAAGCGCTCTATCATTAAAAAATACCCTTTACTCAATTTCCGTTTTCCTAAAATCCTGGCAACATAAATACATAAGCCTATTTACAAAAGTGTAACAAATCCATATCATTAAATGTCATGTTTCATCCTTTATTTTGTATTTACATTATGTACAATTCTGTCGATTTGGTTCGGTATCGACACCCGAACTGCATCAACGCCTCACCTCAGACCCAGGTGAGGCCCTGTCTCTGCCATTTTTCCAACAACACTTGACTACACATAATTGGTCTTTGTTTTCGTGAGATGTTACTTTTTAATGATACTTTTTTTGAACATTGAGAAACTTTTCAGGTTAGTATTACTGATATTTGAAAAAAAGGTGTAAAAAAATATATACAGTGCTATATGATACACGAATTTGTAAGACTCGTCATTTTAGGAGGGCAAATAACTCTTTCATATCCGCCCCCGTTGGAATATTTCGCTATGCCGTTGTAGTGACTTTTGACACCCATCTTACACATTATTGTGATACTTACTGTCATCGAATAATTGTCAATTTGTGTACATTGTTTGTTATGATCCATAAGGTACTTGCTTTTTCTCCTCTTTATCTAAGACATTTTCGATATCACAGTTTTATGCATTTGTTAACAGTAAAACTTCTTTAATCACTGGTATCATGCCTCACAAGCACAGATGAAAGTACAATGTATTTCAATTACATACGAAATCTATTCAGTCATCGAATAATTGAAGGGGTCGGTGCAATGTAGTGCTAACCCACACAATAGTCATTTTGAGATAATCGCTGTTGAATGTTCGAAAAGTCTATACATTGTTCATTAATAAAACATGAATGCATGCATTTTTTTACCATCCTTTTGGTTGAATTCAAATATATTTTCACGGAGGTTAGAGTGAAAGATAAGGATCATGAAAATGCAAGTAACTCAATTTTGACAAAAGTGTGGGTTAGCACTATATTGCACCGACCCCTTATTGTCAATTTGTATGTTTTACACAGCAGTAATTGTAATTATCCAAAAGGCACTTGCATGTTCTCCTCCTTATCTATGGCATCCAAGATGTTAGTACAGTTTTGTTGACAGTGAAAACTTCTGTAATTACTGGTATCGTGCTTTGGCGGAGAAGAGCTTGTTTCAAGTCCTGGTCCTGAAGAGTGGTCCTACGTGCAGGGGACTGTACTGCTATGTAGTCATGTTGGCGCACTGAGGTATGGGTCCGTCCCAGAAGTTTGTATGCTGATCCCCTTTCCCTAGTTTTAAGCCAAGATAGAACCCGATAGCGCTGAATATGAGAGTTGGCATTATCTCTCGATGCCACCCAGAGTTGATGTCGACGACGTAGCGGTGGACGATCATCCAGAAACTCTCAAACCGTGAATCGCGATATTTGACGATGGTGACCTTCAGATTTCGCCATACGTGCTCCAGATTGAGCCCTCCCAGCGCAACGCAGGGCAGCACAAAGAACATAATCTTTTGACAGCTTACGAGAATGTTGAGAAAACGAATGTTTTCTATGAGCGCTTTGCCATGTGGCTTGTTGTTGTCGAGGTAGGTGTAAATCAAGTAGTTCCACGTGACGTGAGCGGTCAAGCCCCACGTAGCCACCACCATCGTAAATGCCATCCAGGCATCAATCTGTTCGCGGAGCACGGCGTAGTGCTCGTAAAATTGCCGAATTTTTGCGCGCACATTGCGAACATTTTGCTCTGGCGCCTGAGTTTGAGCAAAGCGGGTGAGATAGAAGATTTCCGCTTCAAATGAGACACGTTCCAGGTAGATGAGATAACAAAACGAGCCATAGAATAAGTAGCCTAATACCGCAGCCCAGTGGCCGAGCTCTTTTTGGTAGACTGGAAACACACACTTTTGATACACGTAGTCGTAGATTAAACGAAGGGTGGCGTTAAATAGTGGCCAAAACAGGAACAAGGCAAGGCGAAAGCATGAGAGGGCGTTCTTGCCCGATCGACATTTGCTGAGCATGAGTACGCGGCGTGCAACATAAGCCTGGTTCATAGGGTAGCACCGTGTGGTTCCACGATTAACCTTCCGGTATCGGATGCGAGCATAGAGGCACCAAACTGGAATGGCCGTAACCTGGAACAGAAATGTCAGGTAGGACACAAGATGCAGCAGGTCACTCTTTAATCCCCAGAATGCTTGGAAGTACGAGAACATGTCATATCCCAACAGTCCACACGTCAGAGCTAGATAAGCGAATGCCAAAATATCAGACCACAGACCTGGAAGATAGAAAGGAGAGAAACAGAAAAAAAAATATTGAAAAGGAGGAGTTTCTCAGTATACAAAAGGACTAGTATGACACTGCGTTTCTCCCAATGTTGTTGCTACATTACAAGAAATGTGACATCGACAGGGTCATTTAAAAAGAAAGAATCAATATGGATTGAGTGAAAGCAGTGATATTAGTACAACACATCAGTGATGTTTGAGGAAAATCGGACCGTCAGATACAAAAGTTATGAATAACATATTGAAGTTTTGGTGCAGTCATTGCTGGATAAAGAGACTGCACTACACTTCATGAGGTCATTAATGACAATAGTTCAGTATAGATTAATAAAGAAAAACATAATTTCTCTTTTCTAGAATAATGAAAGAGCACTTAAACTGTGTCTTTCAGAAACATTGGGAACTAGTACTACTACTACTATTACTACTACTACTACTACTACTACTAGGCCTTTGCTATATGTCAGTAACATGTCGATGAAAATAATGTGATCGTGGTTTCATGAAAATTGAAATTTCGTGGAATTCTTCCTATATTTTTCTTTGTATTGTCCAAAATAACGCCATGAACTGTAGTCTTCTTATCCAGCATTGGGTCTTTTTTGGGTGCGTTTATCAACTCTTTTTCTCGGCAGAAACGGCTTTTGCAGGGAATTTTTACGAGATGATAAACACAAAGCTGTTTTGAAAGCCTTTTCGGAAAGCCTTTTCGAAAGCCGCAAATGTGTGCACGCCTTATTATGACCTCTTCTCCTCGGGTCGAATTGCGCAATGCAGCTGTGCAGTGACAGGCCAGTTATCGTGTTCGCGAAGAGTTGATAAACGCAACTATTTTGGAAGCCGTTTCTAAAGGGCTTTGGAAACGGCTTTTGAAAGCCGTTTAAACAGGGGAAGGATGATAAACGCAGCCATTGACGGCACTAAAAAATTGAAAAATCCATGACTTTTGAACGGATTGTCCAATTTTCCTCAAGCTTTCACTGACAAGCACTCAAGCTCATGACAAGCACTCAAGCTCAATATACGGTATATTGGCTTTTTTTTTCACTCATTCCACATTAATAGGCTTTGATTTCTTTTAAGAATGAGTTGGAAAGTAATTTCTTTCATGATAAACATCCCCATTTCTTTATCTTATCTTTATCATTTCCTCTTCGAGTGCGTCTCGAGCATTTAATTCATTATATCTGGCGCAATGCACATTCGAACTGTTATCATCATTTTCATTCATTATATTTACTGTTCTGATTGATAGACAGTTCTGGTGATGTTTTGAAGCATAACGAACTAAAGATATACAGGACACTTGTGCAAATGAACCGTTATTTACACTTCTTTACATTTTCGGTGCAACAAACTTTCGGAATAGTGAACCTTATTTCATTTTCGGATAAACGAACCTTCTGAATAACGCCACAAATGTTCGGATTAATGAACCCTTTTTCATAATATACCTTAACGAACATCTAGATGTAAGAAGTTTGAGTATTTGAGAATAACGAACCTTCGGAATAAGGAACATCACCCTTTCTTTACACGTATGATGCATATAATACGTACGGTTTACTGATTTGTTTAATTGCCACTGTTTGAAGGGATGGCATAGCCAAAACAAAATACATACATGTGAGTCTGATACACAGAATGAGATAAGTATTATTCATTTGATTGATTAATTGCAGGGAGAGACGCACTAATCACAATCAGGAGAACATATCACTTTAAAGAAACGTTACACCAATCAGTTAAGAGGTAGAAATGTACCGCGTAACCAATCTGTGCCCAGTTGTTACTTCTATGCCTTCAAGTAGATGGGTATAACCAGGGAGGTGCTCACCTCCCTGGTATAACACTCGTATACTACATTCAGTTTCAGAGTTATGGAAACGCCCGGACGTTTTGGGGAATGACGAAGGCAGTGAACGGAAACGTTCAAAAACATGCTATGCGGAGAGGTTGTCAATGAAAGGAGATTTTCTTAAATTTACATTCCACGTCTTGTCCGCACCCTATAAAGTGGACGCCAGGCTTAAAGAGACAACGGTGGGCGTATAATATAACCCCCCTCACACACACACACACACACACACACACACACACACACACACACACACAAAGTATTTACTGGGGTTCCTCCCTTGTACGTACGGAAAATTACACAGGCTTATCAGAAAATTAAATTCTTCCTTCGATCTTTGCCATTTTAGGGTTGGTGGAGGACATACAATGTATCGCCTTCTTGGACCCGCGGTGCCGATAAGACAATATCATAATCATTATACCGCGGAACTCGCCTTGCCTTCTTTGACCAAAGACATCAAGATGACGAGATCGCAAATCATTCCGTCTCGGACCTAAAATGGTCGAGAATTTATCTCGTCTTCTCGGATCCACTCATAACCTTATAGTTCACAACTCATGCATGTCTACAAGATCGCGAAGGCTGATTATTGATCTGGCTAAAGGAAGTTTTTGGAAGCTGACTGCCTTTCACTCGTTAATCTTACGCAGACGCGAAAAATTAAAACAGTCATTCTGAAAGAGCTTGAACTGGATAGTCCATTCCATAGACATATTCAAGTTAAATCACATGAGCGGAGAAGGATTAAAGTGTCAACAAGATGGACGTTAGGTTTTCTAGTTTAATTGATGTTGCTTTCAAAATATTGCGTAGCAAAAACTTTTTGTTACGACTGATTGACAATCATTGTCTATCGTCCATCAGTTGCGATAAAAACAACGCGACGCAAGATTTTCATTAATTTGAATAAATACGCAGTACCCACTGGATGCTATAATGATTTGAACCAGCATTCTGCTGTCAGGCGGAAGGTCGGTGGTCTAGTGGATAAGACGCTTGTTCGAAGATGAGGAAGTTGTGGTTCGAATCCTGCCCGAGTATATACCCCCACAGTTTTTGATCGTGGTTACTACTAAACGCTGATTGATCAGGTGCTTGTGTACGTCGATGTAGGGCAATTTATCAGTCAGCTGCAATTAAAAAAAAATCTCGACCCATGAATTTCATTAATTTGAATATTTTTTTTTTAAATCATTAAGTGTGAATCTCTGTGGCATACATGATCATGCACGAATGATGTAAAAGCCGAAATGGGATATCATTATCATTCTTTTTTTTTCGGGGGGGGGGGAGCAAATGAGTCTTCACGTCCCAAATCTTATTTTGCGATTAATGCCTATCGCTCGGCCTTATTGCCTTTAATTTTATCTCATGTATTTCGTATATAATCATTCTGTAAATAAACACTAAACACTCTCTTTTCTTAAGACTTACACAGTTGTCGTCTTAATCAAAACCATCTAAAATCTGGATATGTTCGGACGCGGGTAATTCACAAGTACTAACATCCATTGTGTTAAACAACAATCATCTTTTGAGATATAGGAGACCCTATAAGCAAAGTATACTCGGGCCCACTTAGTAACTTTCTGTCCACAACAAGCAATGGGATTAATGGAATAGTGATTAGATATTTTTGCATTTCTCTGTAATTCGTGTTGTTGAACAACTCGTTATAGAATTCATTTCATTGTACAATGAAATGGCTGCCTTAATCATAAACTGTGATTTGTTTAAAACATGTAGAACCAACACTTGCTGTCGGACGAGAGTGGAGATAACGCCTGTCCGGTGATCAGGAGGTCGTAGGTTCGAAACGGAATCCTGCTCGAGTATGTACGCTCATGATTTTTCATGATCATGGCTACTATTAAAACACTGATCAATTCGGTGCTTATTTACGTCGATGTAGGGCAATTTGTCAATCAGTTGCAATTAAAAAACATCTCGACGGAAGAATTTCATGAATTTGAATGTTTAAAACATACTCCCCTTATTCAACATGGGTCTTCAATATTGGTGTTCCCCTTATTCATCAGATCTTACCAGCTTTGCTTCGTAGTGGCGCAGTGCTGTTTGTGACTGATCGGTAATGGTCATCAGACTTCAAGAACGACGACCTTGTCACCCCATTATTCGTCACCGTCTCGTTCTCGGTTGACATATCGAGATGTTTCCTCGACAAGGGGGTCGTTGACGGTGTCCTGGATGGTTGGCCGGAAAACCAAAGTCCGAGAGCACAAAGTACGACGCGGATGGCTGGAGGCCATTTCCGTGGAACATCGTCGTCGAAGGAACGGTCATTTATCGACGGCCTTGTTCGACCGACGGACTTTGTCGCTTTATCGGAACAACTTGTCCCGTAGAATGGAAGCAAGCCTTCCTCAAGCAAAGAACATTCTTCGTTAGGTCCTGTATCATCTTCTGACATGTGAATATATTCCAGCATTTCTGGAAAAGACATGGTTGTTTTGGCTGTGATCGAACCACTTTCCTTCACTTCACAAAAGATAACAACGTGTTGTAAAACATTCAGACACAAGGTTATCTTACAGTAAGTGTGGTGATCTGTCCTGCTTTACTGTCAAATTGGCAACAGTCTGATGCGCTTGCGAAAATGAACACGAAGCGACTCTATCTCAGTGTGGTAGGTATGAGAATCAGTTCTGATCACGTGACAAACGATCACATGTCTCTGACAGAAACTGAGAAAAAGAATTACGCAGTTGAAATAAATATCTATAGAAGACAAACTCTGTGCGAACCACTTGACATAATGATAATCTTGCTCACTCTTCTTCTTATTCTCCTTCGTATAGAGTGTATAGGTTACCTGTAACTGCGTGTGTAATCTTTATTGATTAACTTGGCATTTTCGAGATGTTCACCTCGTACTACCAGCTACTCTGCCCAAAAAATTGAACTTTTTCTTACACTTACACGTACTTTACTTACATACACGCTTTTTTCTTGGTCTACTTAATCTTAGCTTGTGTTGCCGAGCTCTATGATATCTTCAATTGTAACGATATTGAAACGGAATGTTAGAACAATCAACCATACGCTTACTTACTGGTAATGAATATTATTGTAAATGTGATTGTTTCTGACAGTATTATGCAGCTGTGGTTCTCGTGTTGCATTTCCTACTGCTTTTTTACTCCCATGTTATTATAACCTGTTCAATTAATATGTGCCTGCGATCTCAGTCTTTTGGTAACAACAATGGTTTCATAACACCTAAAATTAAACAAGTTTTTTATATACGTAGATCTTAGCGTAACCTTGTTTCCTTTCACACTCCAACATTAAACGTCATTGACCAGTTTTCTCAATTTGTAGTTATTGCCATGCAGTAAAAGTATTCGTCCTAAGTATATACGACGTATTCTCACTGGATGAGACCGCTGGTAGGGCTATATGGACTTTATCATCATGGTTAGTCCGTCGATCCCGTGCTTGCTTGATCTGCGGCCACATACACCAAATCATAATTCGATTTAATTCCACCGAATCACTTAACTACGCCACACACATACACACGCACACACACAAAATCATAATATGATATACTGTACATGCATATATATGTATATAATATATATATATATATATATATATATATATATATATATATATATGAGAGAGAGAGGGGGGCATTAATGTGTGTGTGTGTGTGTGCGTGTGAGTTTGCTTGTGCGTACGTGCACGTTGCTTGCTTTGCCATCCAAAGAGAGCGTCTATTTCGTCATCAAAAGGTAGCTTGCTCTCTCGATTGACACGACAGTAAGCATTCTGTTTATATGTCAAGATATCTAAGTGCACCACCCATGTATACACTTACACGGACACACACACATGAAATGAAACATTGACTTTCACTGGAGTTCAGCAATAGTACTCTTTGATCAACTGATTCTTCAAATTAGGCTGACACATTAAAAGACTCAATTTCAGATGGACTCGGGCAGAGAATCTAAATTTCACTCTTTATTCAACATTGTTCAAGACACTTGTTGGTCCACAACATCTGTAATGACGATGATTTCTATCGTCAGCAATGTCCACACATACGTAGAGTATACAATATATCGCTTTGATTTCTCTTCCTTCAGCCACATATCAGGTATAGGATTTTTTTTAATATAGATTCCTTACCATTATTTTACCGTTGCTTATGAGAATTTGATTTTTGTACCTTTCATTGCAATTTCGTGTGAAATAAGGAGGGTCGCTCAATGATAAAGCGCCGGTCATTTTTATGAGTTTAGCTATAAGTTCTGCACTAAGTTGTGTATGAACTGATTAATGTACTTCATGTATTTAGTCGAATATGATCTTTTGCCTCGGTTCTTTAACCTGATGTTATTCTTTGTTCCCAAACCACACCTTTCATTTCACATCGTATAGTGTGTTTTACACAAATAGTTTTTATTTATTCCAGTCCTTCGGTATCTTGTTTACCAGCTTTCCTCTTTATTATGCTATATCATTTCGTATTCCAGTTCAAATTTCGAAGCTATATACATGATATAAAAATACATCCAAAGTTGACTGATGTATATCTCAAAAATCAAATCTAATATAGCCACTTTAATCTCGAAAATAAATTGTCTGTATAGAAACAACGATAATAGGCGCCTATTTACTCGATGGTGTATGACTGTAAAAGAGAGTGAATAGATTAGTAGACGAGATACGACAGAGCACAGCATTTATTACCTCGATCTGTGCCACTGGAAATCTTGACTACATATCTCACACAAAACAAAAACAAAAGAAAAACGATGATATTAGTGGATTATGTTTACTTCTTCTTTTGATGATTAAACGTTTTGTTGACGTGAGATGAATTTGTTGAATATTGAAGATGATTATTGCCAAATAACAAAACAGCAAAACTGTTCGTTTGGCTGTCTGTCTGTCTTTGTTTTTAATGAAGACACGAGAAAACCAAAACCTGTGATGACAATTGCGTTATCATTGCTCAAGTCTTCTATTACTGCATTAATCATTTTGAAGGCAGCAAGGTGTACTCCACTTTGACAGGTTTCAGGTTTCTATCATTAAGTTTGAAGGGCTGTGATCGCTACAAAAGTGTTAGGTCACATTAACTCCCCGTTTTCCCTATCAAGATACTGAAGACGCAGACACAGTGTCATAACGGTACAAATCCTGATCATCTTTTGATGCGATTGTTTATAGTTAATGTTTCTTTTTTAATCGCACTGCGAGGAGTGCTAACTCATTGATTACTCTCGGTTATACATGTTAATGTAGATATCAGTCATAATTCAGTCCTAATATTTTTGACAAGCTGACTTACCTCATTGTTTGTTTTGTCCTATGTACAACTGGCGGAATTCATCCATGACTATGCGAGTGTATACCTTGCACACACTCATTAAAACATTATCTTGATATCCCTTCTGCACATATTCAACTATGGGAGCTTTTTTAATTGAGCAACTCACATGGTAGGAATCGAATACCAATATAGATACAAAAAAAAGACGAGTAGAACTAATGTATATACAATACATTATTTTTTCCGTATAACCACCTCCGACGTATACTATTCAAGTCAAACGTTTGACTCAAATACCGCTTCATAACTATGTGTTAAAAATACATTTCTGGCCTGGATGACTGGTACTCTCTAAAAAAAATCGAGTGAAAATATTCACTCTTAAAAGAGTGAATACAAAAAAGAGTGAATTTCGAGTGAAATTGAATATTGATATATTGATCACTCCAAAATCTTCGAGTGATCCCTGACGTCACTCCAAAATGAGTGAAAATGAGCATTTTCACTCAAAATTCACTCCAATTTCACTCGAAATTCACTCTTTTTTGTATTCACTCTTTTTAGAGTGAAAATTTTCACTCGATTTTTTTTAGAGAGTATATAGCTTTACTTATTGCACCTGCTTAATTCTTTGCACATTAAATTTAACTGAAAATCGTGCTTTCGAGCAGCGCCAGAGCAGTGTCAGACCAAGACTAACTTAAATCATCGGGCAAGCATTCGGGTCAAACTATACGTACTCGTAACTTGTAATAGACTATGTATATGGAATTTGCAAAGCTATTGCATAGTGACATAAATCGCATTAAGATGCTTGTAGTGAGGACATCTTTCTTTTTTTTTTTTTTTTTTACAAATTGCACTTGTCAGTACACCGTGATCGGAATAGCTATCATCTCTGGAGGAAAACATCGTGTCTTGTAAAAGCGTCATTAGAATTATCTTAATCATAATTACATCTGACTGCAAGGATGTGAGCCTAGTGAATTGTTGAGCGAAGTACATTGCATCTGTATTGCTCAATAACACGATTATATTGGAATGAGAAATTGCTCGTAAAAAAAAAATCAACAAATAAAAACAATACAATACTGAAGAGGGATGATGCACATGGGATAAAGAGAACACCACTATAGCAGGTCTTCCACGAATACTCGAGCTTTATTTTTAGCTCTGCGTGAACTAAATCGAAAGTGTCGTTTTGTCTTTACCGCAATGTCCCGCTCATGTTCCTACAAGCGTTTTCTGATATCGACAACTGTTGATACATCGAAGTGAGATAATAAATCGCGTGGCTGCTGCACTTTCCAGATTATACAGATATTCTTTCTTGGAAAATGATAAAAATGAACGTTGTATTTGGCCCCGTACCTCTAATAGATATAACTGTAATCACGAGAATCCAGTTTTACTAAACAACTACATTGTAATGCCCTTATATGGCCATATTTTCCTTGGGCGAAAGTTTCACAAGTCACAACAATGACGAGGCGCTTTCAGTATTTCTTAAAGCTCCAAATATTTTGTGGTACCGTAGGAAAGGACGTAAAGATAACACACGCTTGCAGGCGTTGATACATATTATTAAACTAGCCAAATTTGTCAGAATAATTATGTTTCAGTTTTCTTCAAAACCAAAGAAGAAAGACAGTAGTTTTGAAGAAAGTAAAGTAGATGTGAATGTGTGCACATGTAGTGGTAGTGTAGTTAAAAGTCCTTTACGCCTTGTTTTGTAAACATGTTTATTTATATATGTTTAATTTTCACAGGTACATGTACATTATCACTTTCATTTTTGTATTCATATATTGTAAATATGTTTGTACTCTCATACCCCGAGAGGGGGTCGATAGAGTCAATAGAATCTTACAAATCTTACAAATCTTTCATTAACGATGTACAATGTATTATGACGTCATAATGGATGACTGCCAGTGATAACAGCCCATTTTTCTTTTCATCACGTGTCACGACAATTAAACCCTCTAATGATTATAATGATGATAATAATGATGTGAATAAAGGTTTTCATTCTCATTCTGACTGTTCCTTTTTTATTTTCGAATAGTCTGTAAACTACTTTCAATTCCGAATGTGTGTTTTGTTTTAACATGGCAGTGATAGTAAATTGGCCTGATAAAAGGTGATCTCAATGAGGTTTAGTGGGTTATTGCTGGTTATATTGATGTCTTAGCAAAAGGGAAAGGGGCCAAACAACAGATCAGAGCAGCGCTAAAATGATCTAATATTTCTGATGTTTGTCGTAGCATTGTGTGCCAGTGTGACATTATGGTAACAGACAACTGAGAGAAGCAATGGGCGAGAGGCGATCTAAGCTTGACTCGATCTAGCCATTTTGTGTGCTTAATAATTGTCTCAAAAAAACCATGGTGTTGTGCATATTGTCCAAAAACCCTGGTACAAAAAGAGTTAAAAGCGGGAAAGTGCGAAAACAACAACAACAACAAAATGTTCTCATTGTCGTATAGTCATGCATTTACCATAATGTTCATCATTGGAAGATTGATCGAGATTATTACTGATAAGAGTGACGACGGCCTGGTCATAAATTTAAAACACAAACTTTGGCTGAGCACTGCTCGGACTTTTGGGACTGAATGTCGATGACGTCGATGATGACGAGGAACTGGTGGGGAAGACTGGTCGACCACCGCCTGACATCGGACTGGTCGGGCTTGATGGGGAGGACGTGCCGCTAGCTGCTCGCTGGGACAAAGAAGAAGTCAGTGCCGAAGCTTTTGGCAGTGAAGATTCCCAACATTGTAAGATCTGCGTTCAAAATAACAAAGGAATTTAAAAGTACACGAAGGAAACGACACACAACAAAAAGTTCCGCCACCCCGTCAATCAAAATAGAGTTACATTGTACTTCGTATCGAAAATGTTTTGAGCAAAATAATTTAGTTGGCGGGGGTACTTACTGGATATAACTTTTGTGTGGGAGAGAAGTTTGCAGTA
Organism: Diadema antillarum; assembly: GCF_040938485.1. Taxonomy (NCBI): domain Eukaryota; kingdom Metazoa; phylum Echinodermata; class Echinoidea; order Diadematoida; family Diadematidae; genus Diadema; species Diadema antillarum. The sequence continues at coordinate 174,364 of NW_027271887.1, forward strand.
ACACCATGTGTAGCGTAGACATGGTGTTACCGCAAGCCTTTCACCCTTATTCACGTCACCATGCAAACCTTCGAGCAACACATAACTTTTGTGTGAAAATGAGAATAATCTGTTCCGTTATGGATGAGTGAGTACACATTAGAGAAAAAATGGTCACTTTTCAAAAGTCACGAGGGTCTATTTGGGAGTCTTTATGCGACATTTTGTTTCTGGTTTATGTATGCTACATGTTCATCCACCGTGTTAGCCATCACACTTTTCATGTTCTGTTTTACGGTTGGGTGAGCATAATCTTAGGAGAAAAAAAAAAACAAACTTTGTTCAACGTTCTTATTATTATACAAGCCAATCAGTTTGATGCAAGAATTGACATCATACCAACATTTAACATTACGTTGTGTGAACACACGAGGGCGTCGTCGTGTTATGGTTGAGTGAGCACACTTTAAAGATCTAGCGAGAAATCAAAGTGTACGGTGAACATGGCATGAGGCAAGATGCCAAACAATGGATAATAAAAAACAACTCCACTTATCTAAACATTCCCCATGTGGTAACAGAATGTTTCACAGAATCCACAAAAATTACTTTTGTGAATTTTGAAAAGTTACCATTTTGTTTTTATTTTGCTCTGCTCACTCACACATGACTCATAAAACAGATCACTCTAATGTTCACATATATATATAGAAGTTAGTCAATAGGTGTAGGGATTCCTCTCCAAATAACAATTTTTGATCAAACTAATTCAGATCAAAAGTTACATCCTTTTGACTATGGGGGACTTATACTTTTTGCTGTGTGTATGTCACGAAAAATGATACGTACAATAAAGTCGCACTTTGCTAGCAACTCGGCAATGCGTCCTGACAAGGTATAGACTCGTATAAAGTGAAGAGGACACATTTGAATTATTGCTTCTATAAATATATTCATTTCCTATCACAGCGCGCTCTCTTGAGTCGAAACAGTTGCACAGAGATACTGAAACTAATTTGTACAAAGTCGGCCAAATCATGATACATTTCTCATGACACACATAATTAGATTCAAATGCCATTCTAGTACATAGTAATCTTACGGTACTGTAGCTGGTTATCGATGATCTTGGAGGCACCCTTGCCAGTTTTCCCCCTTTTTAATGAATAAAAGGAATAATTACTTGTACCGATCATTCATTAACTTTATAAGGGGGCAAAAATTTTGTAAATCTTCGTTATACTGAACAGATTGCTTTCTGGTGAACTGGGTACTGATGTAGTAGCATTCTGTACCACCTTTTCTTTGAAGATATATCACAATTAGCGTAATTACAAGTATTTTAATCTCTTCTTCAGTAGCAAGAATGCACTTGTGATTTGTGTTTCAGCTGTGACACGTCATCTGCTGCTGTTAGATTAGTCCTTTTATGACGTCAGTAAAAACTTCGCCGAATTTTCCCGAATCGAAGTGCTTGCATTTTACCACAGACATCGTATGGATTTTCTCTTTGCTCGTGTTGCATTTCCCGTTGTGGAATGAGCAAAAGTCTTACATTTCTATCCTTTCCAAGATTCTAGCATAAACACAGTACATTATTTTGTGCCAAATGGTCTTTGAATGTTCACTTTAAAAACAAATGCCAGTTGTCGAATTGAATAACAAAACTCACGTGGTTACATGGATGGGCAAATCGGTGTAAAGTTACAGGCGGCCGAAAGTATCTGAAAATGTCACAATATTGACCTAGCTGACGTCGTATAAATCGAAAATTATATTTGTTATCGGGTTATAGCCATTAAGCTTGGAAAAAAAAACCACCCTGATATTCATCCGACATTAATTATTAATTAAATGTGAGGATCTCTTCTCATTTTCCGCTTAATCACTGTTGTCTGGGTACGAGTTGATTCCTTTTTGTTTCATAACATCGCGGTCGCTCTAAAGAGTTATTCTCAGTACAAGCCACAATAGCGAGATTATTCTTCTTTTTGTTTCAAATCATAAGATGTTTTAACAAAGCCATTAAGAGCTCAAAACATGAATGACTGTCAATTAAATCAAATCTGACATGTTATCTAGTTAAGTAATGCGGTCTTTCATTGGTATTGGTTGTTTCAAGTGTACAGGGACAGGTAAATTGTTCTTTTGTCTCATTAACTCCTGATAGTTTCCAAGTAACCAAAAGTGAATAGATTCACGAAGTTGCAATGCTGTTTTCAATTTATCACTGTTGTCTCATGTCCAAGCTAATAGCAAGGATAAATTCCTTTTCGTTCTACATCACAAGTTGCATTCGCTCGTAGAAGAGTACTTTTGAGTACAAGCTATACTAGCAACAATTTACAAATATTTTCTCTCAAATTGTAGACGTATTAATACTAATATCACAGAATTTTGATCGCCTCAGGGAATTTTGGTTCTTCATGTCATCATACCAACCAAAGTAAACCGTTCAGACTAATCAAAGCTGTATGTAACTCTGTTTCGAGTTTTAACAAAGCCATTTAGAGTGCAAAGATAACTGAATTTAAATTAATTCAAATCTCACATATCTATTACAGTTTGTTATCTTGAGTTTACAGGTTGATCGTTCTTTTCTCTCATAAACTTTGATAGTCCTTAACAATAAGCCAACAAATTTCAAGGCATTGCAGCACATAAAATGGCTTAATATATCTAACGACAAGAAATCACAGAATCTCCAAACACAGTCACAAACACATTTTGTTGAATTTTGTGTGGTTATTTTTATTGAAATAATATCTCTATGAGTATTTCACAAGCTTACTCTGTACACAGCTTTTGCCATACACATAAGGGCACAGGCAGCCCCTGATTTACAATGCTGTTGGAAATTGTCTGTTATAGACAAGTGACAGAGTCTGAAGGAATATGCATCATTACAACAATCAATTACAAAAGTAGTCAATAAAACATCTGTATTCTTTAGAAATACACTATTTACATGACACTGTACAATTCATATCAGTGAGGACATAATATAAGTTGCATTGCAAGACTACATGACTGGTGATCGATTTTCTACACAAAGATAAAAAGAAAAGTTTATGAAATGCAGTTCAAGAAAATAAAATATGAAAAATATAATGAGATAGGGAGGCATTAAATGAAAAGGCCGTGAAATAGAGTTCGAAAACATGCAATTTGAAGTATATATCTTGGTAGAGATAAAAAGAAAAGGTTGTGTGTTATATGCATTTCAAGCACATGAAACTGAAGGTGTCATATTGGTAAGGAGAAATGAAAAGATGAAGGATTTCTGTAAAATACAATTAAAACATAATTAAGACACAATTTAAGAGGGATGATTGCAAAAATTGTCAGTGAAATACAAATCATGCACAAACAACATCATGGACAAATGTATAAGCGGTCTGTTCAACTTAATGACACTCTGGGGAAATGGTTCTAACATCACAAACTTGAAATAACTTCACTAGATATATATACCAAATACATTTCTCTACCTTCAGCATCAAAACATAAAATCATTGCAACACAATCCGCCATGAAAATTGACAGATTGATGGATGCTGTGGTCTCATAATTGGTTTCCACAAAGGAGGACTGGTTTTATCAACAATCAAAGAGCTTGAGGTAATAAAGCTTTAATGGCCACTAGAGGAAGCCTTTGAGTAGATGAGCACTTACTATAACTGCCATATAAATAATGGTATTTGTAGTTTCATTTATCGGGACTGCTTCTGATTAATTTGGATATGAAAATTCCCCAAACTCTAGACTTTCTATCTCCAACCGCATTACCATTACCAGACAAAAGATTATTATTGTAATTACTGACCTCACACTGCTGTATTTGTGAAGTACTTTTTGTTTTATCAGATGCACACTGTTGGTCTAATGGCTATAACATCTAGCTCCAAACCATCGTGTGCCCCGTGTGCCCCAAAGTGAGAAAGATGAAAGTCATATATTGTCTTGATGTCTTGATTCTAATCAAATAATTGGTTGAGAGCGTACATGTGACCAGGCATTTATACTGCCTAACTCATAATTTTGCTAATGACCAGTCATTAGGAAAGTACAATGCCCGGTCATCAGCACTTTCACACGATGGTAAGTGGGCTAGATTTCATCATTTTATTTACTTCGGAAAATAGCTGCTGTAGGATTTAAAATGCCTACAGTTGACACACTTTAGCCAGTAAGGATCTGCTTCATCATTTTATAAGCAATTAAGACACATTATTTTTGTTTGGGCATTAGTATAGTAACTCATTTGTTCCTTTGGGCATGCTCAAAAGGTACCTTGGGTGGGTAATTCTTGTTAATGCCCTCCCTGATGTGAATTATTTGTATACCCACTCATCTACTGATTGCTCTACTAACACACTTCAGCAGTATTTTGGCATGTCCATGTTGCACTATTTCTCCTGACCTTTCAGAATGGCATTTTTCATTCTGAAAGTCACTCTGAAAGTGTGTGTCAGTTTAATTTCACTTGGGAATAACAAAGAAAAATATGAAGACTACCAGAGTTAATCACCTTGCCTGGTGTGTCATACTATGACAAATTATTAAACAAGAAAAAAAAAATAGACAAACAACAATAACAACTTTTATATCAGCATCCACACAAGTAATATTCTGCATTATGTTTTTTATATATATAATGGCCAGGCTTTGTACACACCATTTACGATGAATTGATCAATTGCATGTAATTGACAGGGTTGGGGTGAAATGGTATATGTTACACAATGTGATGAATTTTTGCTTTTGTTATCTTCTCTCTTAGGTAATTACGCTGATTCAGCACAACATATCAAATTGATAGGTTACATTACCTAGCTCAAGCAGCCCATGACATAATATGGCAGCTATTGCCAGTAATGATCACATAATATTCTTTTGCTCTACTGGCAAGAGTATCAAATCATACAATACTTCACTATAAAAAAAAATGTAAATATGACATCATGTAACATAAAAAAACCAACAACATGCAGAGAAATTAAAGCTGAACAAAGAACTGTTTCCAACCTGGTATTCTCTACCTAACCTGCATGCACCAAACCAAGCCCTCATATATAAAGTATCAGTCTCAGATGAGACTAACCCACCCGATGTTTCATGAAACTTTTTGTCAGTGATTTACACTGACAACTGTTAAAAGCTACTGAAATCCTTGCCTCTGATTGGCTGATAGCAAATTTGTCGGTGAAAACCTCCGACGAACTCGTTGATGAAACGCTCCCTTAGTGGCCACAGTCAGAAGTACAGGGACATACAAAGTGGAGCTATATTTTGGCATACCTGTGAATACCCAGAGTTACTGTACAATGTATGTCTACATGGACATCCAACCTACAGGAGGGAGGGAGCAGGGTAACGGCGGGTAGGAACCTCATCACAAGGAATTTCAGCCTCCATTCTCGTGTCTTTGCATGAGCCACACCCTATGGGGCCCAGCCCTTCAGGGCCCTGTTCTCTTGGGCCCCACCCTTCCCTTACATGCCAAAGTTGCTCCCTTTCTACATGACAGAGCATTGTATTCAAATGACAAAGTGACCTGAAATCATTTTGATCACATAATCACATGATCTTCTGATCACATGTGCCAATCAGCACTCAAAACACACAAAGGGTTAACTTGTGTGCCTTGCCTGCTGATTGGCTCAGAAAACCCCATAGCATTGTACACACTGTTCAAAGTCCCTGGCTCAGAAAGGGTTCACAAGCAGTTGTTTAAAGGGATGGTACAGTATTGGTGGAGATGAGAATTGGGCTTTTAACTTTCTGCGAGATACCAAGAAAACACTTATGATATAGTACAGAGCATACCATTTTAAGAGGAATTCAAAGTTTATTCGATGAAAATCGGGTTTGGAATGACTGAAACATCCAAAAACAAAGTAAAACAAAGCGCTCGTAATAAAGTGTGGCTCCCACACTTTATAAGAATCGCTCATTATTGGATACCTCAACCATTTCAAAACTAATTTTCATCAAATAAACGTCAAATTCCTCATAGAATTACACGCTCTTTCATATTTCTTAAGAGGCTTCTCATTATCTCACCAAAGAATGTTAGAAACCTGAAATTAGGTCTCAACCAAAACTGTACAATCCCTTTAAAGAGAAAAAAGAAAGGTGCCACAAGCTGCACCTCTAACAGGTTCCATTGCACAAGTGGAAAAACACAAGAGGGATTTTCATTTCTTTTAGACAAAAAGGTTTCAGAGCTTTCCGATACTTTTGGAAATTTATGCTCATCTGTTTATTAAAGATATTTGGAACAAGCTGAAGTACTAAGAGCAAACCTGTATAGCTCTGAGGTCAAAGTATCTAAGAAAATCACAGAACAGACAAGATTTTGAACTTCCCACAGTCAGGGTTTCAGCCATAATGTACCAACATCATCTTAGCCCATGCAGCATTGAGTGGGCGATATTTTCAGCAAGAGTCCGTGAAGAATGCATCATTAAGCAGGTATGCAACCATTGTTAACCATTTTTCTTTGCTGTCTCTATCATCTAGATTGTCTTTCCCCTCGGTCCACTGTACATGTTACGCAGCAGATGAAAAGCATTAAGGAAAAAAAAAAGACAAGACGACAGCAGTTCCACATTTGTGCTTACTGATTTCAGTTCAAGAGAGAGAGAGAGCTTCAATAAATCCATGACTAAATCTATGTCACTGTGGGATGTACATGTAATAGGAATCAGCTTTCTGTCAAAAGGTATGTGTATATTTCACGACAATTACCTCCAGTGTGTTCACTTAAACAAATGAGCTGAGATGAATTCTTCAGGAGACATTTTGACAAGCTTAGTTGTCAGTGTTTCTCACTAGTGTTTCTCACTACAACAAGAGATGTGACACTAGAAATCAAAACAGTGGAGATATAACATTTGTGGGCACACAAACTAATGACAAAAATTTTGAAAATCCTATCTGCACTATGACCAAAAAAAAAAAGTAACAGTATAAAATCAAGATGAATCATTATAACATGCATGTATAGTGCAAAATAATGAAAGGGCCCTACAGCATGACTCAGATGTAGGTGTACAATATATAGCATCTTGCTATCTACTTTTAAGGAAGGTTTACAATAGAGACATCTCTACAGCATGAAGGCATCTTTAGATAGTCCTTCAACATTGAAATAAATGTCACAATGACAAATAGGATTTCAGTTTTCATATCTCTGTTCATAAAAAAAAGCTATTCACAGATGCTATCATTCACAGCTTTTATCATTGCATCACCATACTTGAGGTAAGCATTCAGTATGCGATCAAACAAGATGGCAAATCCAATCCCTCCCCTTTTTTAACTCATACCTTGGTAAACCAATATCAAGGGGAATATCGAGAAAGGGATAGACCTTCCTTTGCGACATTGAGAAGTACCTAAACTACAGCCACATGACGACATGTAGTTTTGATCTTCAACAAAGGGACAAAGGCATAATCTATTTCCTGGTGGGCCTTGGATTGGAGACTAAGCAAAGATCACATTTCAAACTGAACCATCTTTGGCATGGTAACAGAACAAACACAGAAACTTCAACAAATGATTCACCACATGCTGAAGGCAAAGAAACAATTACAGATATCATTGCAAACCTTCTTTGTACGTAGGAGAAGTACACTTGTACATGATGTGGACCCCTCCAATTATCACACGTTGTACAAAGGTGGAAACATAAGAAGTGAAACCAGCCTGTGCATACAATACATTTTGACGTATGTAAGCATCAGTGTAAGCGTTGGACTAGGACTGATCTAGAAACTGTATGACACGGGATGAAGTAACCCTAAACTAAAATTAAAATAAGGAAATGTGGTCTAGACAGCCTAACAGACCATGCTGGTGCCATGCAAATAAACAGTTAGGATGACATTGCACAAAAATTGGCGTTCATTTGCTTGCTCACCACAATCAAACTGATAGTCAGATAAGCATATAGCTCTTATGAAGGTATTGAGTAATTCTCAGTCTACAATAATATGCAACATCAATGTAAGGTGTTTACATTCAATACCCCTGTGCTTTCTAATGAGGAAGTTCTCTACATATCTATCGTAACGTATACACATTCACGCACGTCAGATTTCTAGTACATACTACTTACAATTAACTGAACATATGTGGCATGTAAACGGCATATGCACACACTATGGTAAATGTGATATCAAGTGTATGAGTGAAAAAATAAACATTTCACAAGATTTTTTTTTTTCATTTATCGATTTCTACCATCTCATTGCATAAACTTCCACATATAAATAGAATGTGTGGTCTAAATAAATAGTTCATATGAAGATTAGAAAACAACTGTAATGCATGTTACCACAGTTTCATAAATTTAGAACATGAACCGAGTCTCACATGGTATGTGCATGTAAGTGATTTGTGTAACAAGATGAGATGCAATAATTGCAATACAAACCAAAAAACTCTCTTAAATATTTTTGCTTCACTTGAACTCTGATATCAATTATGGTCTTAATCTTTGCATGTGAATTGGGCTGGCATCTCATTTCTACTACTTCCTCCACTGCTGTAGCAACAACATGAAGTCACTTTCAAAATAAGTTGCCCTGCCAAGGATGTAGGTGGTATTTTGTGTTAGCTTTCTCTGGGTGTGCAGTCTTCCACAATTCAAGACATACTATGTGTATTGTTCTCAGCTTGGAGGTGACACTTCACATGATAAAGAAATTTCAGAGCTCTTTTCTAGACAGCTTTCACAATTTTAATAAATCTGAAAGTGTGATAATGTTCTGCCTGTACCCACAATTTACAGGGATAGAAAAGTTCAAGGTGTGATATTACTGTCTGTCTCAAGTGGCATGGACATAATAAAAATTGTTCATAAATATGTGATTTGTTTTCATGTATTTCAATGAATGTGAAATATGTCGAAACTACTGTATACAAAACATGTTTTGCCGTGGTTTCTTTCTTGCAAATTCTGTGTCTCAACTGGTACTCACAAAATCAAGAATATGCCAAAGTTTTGCCTCCAAGTGGCAAAAATGTAAAACATTTTGTCTCCTTTGTCTCCGAAATGGAAAGTTGCACTATTTCCCTCTTGATTATGGAAACTGCTATTTTTTTTCTTTTTATCTCATCCTTGTTGTTTTTTGGTCACAAATCAAACAACTCTCAAAATTGTCTTACAAGTCCTGACTGGCAAAATTTGTGGAATATAAAATGTAAGTTCAGCAAGTCAACATGCATCCACAAACAGTACGACTTTCTCAATCTATAAAATAAAAAGCACCCTTTCCTATTCAATACAGCTTGACACTAGCTAGTGATTAGAAGTAAAAGGGTGGAGGGACATTTTGCTCTGGGCCCCGTTGCTAGAAACGTTGCGTTTAAACGCAACTTGCAACTGATTGTCACTGGCCAATCAAAATCATTGTTGCATGCATGTCTTCTTAATAGGGCAGACCCTGAGCCAATCAGAATGGTTGTTTCAAAATTAGCAATTATTTGCAATTGATTGCAACTTTCTTGCAACGGGGCCCTGGTGTAGCTTTCATGAAAAGAAGTAAGGCACAAGATTTTCACCCTGTTGATGCATACACGTACTGAGCACAACAAAGGATGACTGCATCACAATAAAAAAACTGTGATCAAACACAATTGAGTACCTGGACAATGCAACTCTATCCCTTGGTAACTCAACTTTGCCAATCACGCAACACTGTGTTTGCATATCAAAATATTCTGAAAAAAGGCTTCCCCATACTCGTAGGTATCGTCACAAGTGCTGGCATTGAGAAAAGGTGTAAGTGGATCTGTATATGATCCACAGGTCAGTGAAGTGGTTCTTACTTTTGTCTTTTTATTCCTATTGAAAGCTGCCTTGCAATCTATTGGGATTAAGGGGGCTGTTTTGAAAAAGTCTGATGGTACAGGGCTTTGTTTTGTTTTTATTGTAATAGTGGGTGTGTTTTGTTCTAGTAAATCTCCTTCGCAACAAGCAGGATATGGCCCTCTCAGCACAGCCTCAGTAAGATGAGGTAGACATTGCATTCGAGAATGAATTGTCCTTTTGACATACAAAAAATAAAAAATAAATAAATGGTTGTGAAACTTAGATTGCAAAATTGGGTCAATGGTTGTGCCTACACTGGACAGATATTGGCAAGGTTTGTGGAAGGTAAAGGATTCACAACTTGGCTTAATGCCAGGGGAAAGTCTAAGGCATGATGTTGAGCAATGCATCCACCAACCGATGTGGTTGTCTGCAGCAAACTTTGTATTGTGACCAATGCATTAAAGATAGCCAAACATATTATATTGAGGCTTAGAGGAAGTCTATGTCTGCAGTTCATCTGCCAAATCATTTGATATAATAAAATCATCTTGTGAAATTGTAGCTGGTTGCCACATCCGGAAGTAAAGCAAAAGTAGATTTGTACAGTAAATGTATACTTCAGCTTTAACTTCACACAAACAAGGAACTTTCTACTTTCCATAACATAGATCCCTGGCAGTGTTTATAATATCACGCTACCTTACCTTGCAAAAAAAAAGGAAGTTTAGTGTGCTATTTCATTATTACTAATGAGAATAAATGCATGTACAACTTCCCACTTCAGTCTGTTGGTTCTGAAAACATGATGCTTCAGAATTTAATGATCTCTTAGCCACTCCCCTTTCTTGTACACTGTAAGTGTGGTAATATAATTTTTAGGCATATTTGGTGTGTGTGTGAGAGATATAATGTGAGTGTGTGTGCCGGTATATCTACAATTATTTGACTTGGTGGACATTTACGTGGTAACCACAGAATACTGGCATTTCTCAAATGCTTGTATCTCTAGCTGGCTTTAAGTAGCAACATTCAATAAAGTGTACTGGCTAGTGATGTACAAGACAACGCTTTGTAAAATTCAGTGATGATTAATTAGGAAGTGCATGTGCTAAACATTTTTTTCCTTTCCACTTTCTAACCATTCACTTCCTAAACACAGAATATGACTGAAGCAATTTACGGACGGCTATTAACCTCATTAATTCTTCCCAACCTGGCTACCTTACAAAGACAGAACTAACGGCAGAATGACTTTCTCAGCCTTTCTTCGATAGACTCTTGGAACACTGAGCCTGACAGCAATCTACTTCAGCACACGGGGACATGCTACACTTTGGACAAACATTTCAATGAAATGCACTTTGATGTGTTTCATCATCTACTCAACAGCAAATCATAGTTAAGTTTCAATCGAAGTCCTAAGCTACATTTCTCCTGAACTGTACCTAATGAGGAACATAATTTGAAGAGACTAAGAAGTGTGTCAAATTTGTTTACGGTGGCAGATTCTATCCAAGACGCAGACTACTGGTAATGTGTAAGATGTCAACTGGCATGTTGGGTATCCCAGGAAAAGACGGCATTAAAATCACCTGAATTTGCATCCGATGTGCACAAGGTCACTTTTCACCATGCGGGTACAAAATACCCTGCTCAGCTCCATCTATGCCTAACACTACCACATCATTCAAACGCCAGGATTTTGATTTTCTACTTGTAGCACTCTCAGAGGCTCACATCTCTGCCAAAGCACAAGGATCCCCTTAAGAAGAAGAAGAAAAAATATATATATTGGATGCAGATACTATTCTGGCTCACAACCAACATCCTTATCAAGTACTCCCTTAGGCTACTCCTCATATCTATTAATCAGCTTTAAACTCTATCAAAAAACAGAGACAAACTTAAACAGACACAAACAGGTCAAGACATATACTCCCACAGGCAGAGGGAATGCATGGTTTTTCACTTTCTGTTCTCCTAAGGTTGGTACACACAGGGAAACAGAATTCAGCAAAGGCATGAGGTTTGAAAACTTCAACAAATTCTCTTAATGTACATCTTTGGCAGTGTAAGATGTATATAAAAGTATAATTCACGAAAATGGCAAATTCATCCTGCACAATCTACCAATACAGCCTTCCATAACTCTCAAATATGGATTCCTCTCGAATTCATAACAGACAGGAACTCCTTCTCATACACTCAAGGTTTGATGAGAACACTGAGCCCTAGAAGAGAATTTGCTAACAAGAAATCATTGCAAGGAAGCTTGTTCTATATTTTATATATAGAACATATTTCATATGTATAACATGCTGTCCACACTTTCTTCTTGGCATGGGGCAAAACTTGTTACAAGTAAACAAGATCCAGCATCAGACCAATGGGGCTCAGAGATGCCAAAGTGACTAAAGAAAAAGCTATAAATAAATAAAATAAAATGAAAAATAGATAAATAAATAAATGAATAAAGAATAAGTATGGACAAATACAAGTGTTTACTCTCCAATGAAAGTAACCTGTCAAATATTGGAGACATCAAATTTGGGTTTAAAGCAATATTTCTATTCAAGTATGAAATGAAAAAACAAACAAACAAACAATAAAAACATTTTGAATATTTACTAATACTCTGCTATGAAAGACATAATTCTACTTGTGGTAGGTAGACTCTCTGTTTGGGGTTCAGACTGGAAGGTAATATACTCTGGAAAAAAAAACAAAAAACAAAAAGAAAATCTTGACTGTATCAGACGGTGCAGTACTAAAAGGGCAAGTAATGTAACTCATTTGGCAACTTCCATTGTCCTAGTCCACATTGAAACACGGTGGTGGCAAGCACTCAGTACGTCTCCATATCTTGTGACTAAATCTGTGTTCTGATTGAAATGACTGCTTGAGAATCATGTAAAGTCCAAATGAGCTGTAGTAATGTCCTACAATATACACCTTGACTAATGGTGTCAGGTGGGTTGAGAAGCTTCACTGGTATTATCAACAGCAACATAACCTTTGCAATTTAAAATCCTGGAACCTAATCCAGCATGTCTGTCCTACGAAATTATTTCATTTATATTTACGATCACCCTCGCGATGATTGCATCATGAAAAAAATTTAATTGCTGGAGGTGCACTCACCTTTTCACTCCTATGTCAGGGATGGTAACAAAACTGATTTGTGGATTTACAACCACGTCAAATCATACTGGATCATTCTACACATGCGGGGTGCGTCTCAGAAAATTGAGAACAAATATTCAAACAAACAAAAAAAAAGGTGATTGAAAATGACTCCTTTCTTTAATTCACACACCGAGCGATACAAGAATATCATTATCAACACCTGGTGGCGCCAAGCCATCAACCTTGCATCGTATCTTCTCACTGCCACTCCAGTTGCTTCATGCATGGCTCATCCATTTCATTTTCCATTTCATTCATTCTTCAATCTCTTTCCATTCATCTTTTTTCTTCTTGCTTTTGCCTGGATTTTTTTCTTTTTTCTTTTCTTTTTTTTTTCTACAGGGAGAGAGAGAGAGATGCGGTGGTGGGGTGAATTATCATAACGTTGCGGCGGTCGATGATGAGTTGGACGATGATGGCGACATGTGCTTCAAGACCTTGTCTAGATTGTCCTGCCAAACCTGATGTAGCTGTGAACGTGACAGAACAGAGATGATGGACATGACACAATGAGCGGCATCAATGGCATCAAATACAGGTGATATAGATGGTGGGTTTGCGGCTGCACGGCAATGGTAATTTGGCACAATTGTAGGAAAATGCTTGTAGAAGCCAGAATGAATAATATTGCTTTTAAGCTTTAAATTTTTTGTATATATTATGTATATATATATATATATATATATGGTGCTTTCTTGATCAAAATGGGTAAAGAAAACAAAAAGAAATCATGTTGAACAGAGTGATAAACCACAAGCTCATACAAATTCATGGGACTCAAAACTGATTACAAAAGACTTCTATAAATTGATGGGCAATGGACATTTTTTTTTTCTTTTTCTTTGGTTATGTTTGAAATCATTTAAAGCTGCCTTTCTAGAATAGAATTACTTTACAGTACGTCACCAAGATCAAATTATTGTCTTCAGCATTCAGTAGATTTGTTAAGTTTCACAGACCACTTATATCTGATGTTGCTTGTAAGCAAACAAAAATAAAAAGATCACAGAAGAGTGGAGTGGCATGAGAACAATGTCAAAGAAAAAAACACTTGAAGCAAATTATATCCAGATAAATGATCCTAGACAGTTCACCTCCTTTAACAAAAAAAAATTGGGTCCACACAAAACTCTGTACGTTTTCATCTGAGTCTTTGATAAATGGTGTACACAAAAAAAAACTAGAAATGTCGCTAAGGCGACTGGTATGCCTCCACCATGATGCATGATTCTCCTAATAGGTCTCCAGTACATGTGGACAATGTGTGATTACATTTTCACAAAATTTGCAAAATATCAAAATGACATATGAGATGTCACAAATGTGTTGAATGTTCACCTTCCTTGACCTAGGTTTAATTGGATGAATAGGAGAGCACGTATTTGGGGATTTAAGGACTTTAACTTAATTTTCAAGGTATGGAGAGAAAGTGCAATTTCTGTATTGAATAGTAAATTGTTACCATTTTCATCTAAAATTCATATGAGAATCACTGTCAGGCCGAACATGCATAAATATGTACTAAGTTTCAAGATAACTTGAGCCACTTCCAAGATATGGAGGAAGTAAGTTCAGCACTTTCACCTGACCTTTGACCTTTTGACCTTCGACCTTTATGGCTAAAAAAAAAAAAACTTTCCAGAGAATCTCTATTGGGTAATAAATGCATACACCAAGTTTAAAAAAAACATAAGGAAAAGTAGAAATTACGCGGTGCGTAACATATGTCCCCGCCGGAAGTAGCATTTTGTAACAAAATGTGCAATATAGGTAAAAAATCAAGGTCAAAGGTCAAAGAAGTCAAAGGTCAAAATTCTGTGTAGAAGTTTTGAAGCCCTCACCTAGTGCCATCACATAAAGCAAATGGAATCGAAATTGGGTTAGAAATGGCGAAGGAGTAGCATTTTGTAGCCAATGTACAATATAGGTCAAAAATCAAGGTCAAAGGTCAAAGAAGACAAAGGTCAAAATTCTGTGTTGAAGTTTTGAAGCCCTCACCTAGTGCTATCACATAAAGCAAACGGAATCGAAATCAGGTTAGAAATGGCGAAGGAGTAGCATTCTGTAGCAAAATGCACAATATAGGTCAAAAATCAAGGTCAAAGGTCAAAGAAGTCAAAGGTCAAAATTCTGTGTAGAAGTTTTGAAGCCCTCAACTAGTGCCATCATATAAAGTAAACGGAATCGAAATCGGGTTAAAAATGGCGAAGGAGTAGCATTTCGTAGCAAAATGTACAATATAGGTCAAAAATCAAGGTCAAAGGTCAAAGAAGTCAAAGGTCAAAATTCTGTGTAGAAGTTTTGAAGCCCTCACCTAGTGCCATCACATAAAGCAAACGGAATCGAAATCGGGTTAGAAATGGCGAAGGAGTAGCATTTTGTAGCAAAATGTACAATATAGGTCAAAAAATCAAGGTCAAAGGTCAAAGAAGTCAAAGGTCAAAATTCTGTGTAGAAGTTTTGAAGCCCTCACCTAGTGCCATCACATAAAGCAAACGGAATCGAAATCGGGTTAGAAATGGCGAAGGAGTAGCATTTTGTAGCAAAATGTACAATACAGGTCAAAAATCAAGGTCAAAGGTCAAAGAAGTGAAAGGTCAAAATTCTGTGTAGAAGTTTTGAAGCCCTCACCTAGTGCCATCACATAAAGCAAACGGAATCGAAATCGGGTTAGAAATGGCGAAGGAGTAGCATTTTGTAGCAAAATGTACAATATAGGTCAAAGGTCAAGGTCAAAGGTCACGACTGAAATTCTGTGTAGAAGTTTCAAAGCTCCCATGTAGTGCTATCATATAAAGCAAACAGAATCAAAATTGGCTCATAAATGACAGAGAAGTAGCAAATTGAAGATTTTGATCACACACGGACGCACACACGGACACACGGACGGACGGACGGACGGACGGACGGACGGACACACGGACGGACACACGGACACACACACGTACGGAGCCCGTTTCATAGTCCCCTGCTCGAACTCGTTCGGCGGGGACAATAATCCTGCTGACATATTGCATAATTATACATGTATGACGAAAAAAGTAAGATTTTAAAGTGTTGCCCTTGATCTTTGACCCCATGAACCCCAAATTACTTAGATAATCACTGCCAGTCAGTACATGCATATATACTATGTTCCATGAAGATACCTACAATTTAAAAGATAAGGAGAAAAAAAGTGAAATTTCAACATTTTTATTTGACCTTTTGACCTTTGACCTTTGACCTCATGACCCCAAACTTTCAACAGAGAATCTTAATCGGGTAATACATGTATACAATAAGTTTCAAGAAAATATCTTCAGGCATTGCATAGATATGGGGGAAGTAGTGAAATTCTAAGCATTTGACCTTGATCTTTTGACCTTTGACCTTGAGCATGTGCACTCAAAAGTTCACAACTTCACCCCCTAATACACATACATGCCAAGTATCATTAGGATACCTCAAAGGGTTTTTTATTTACGCTGTCCACAAAATTCATTACGGACGGACAGAAGGACGGACGGAAGGACGGACGGACGGAAGGACGGACAGACAACCCGAAAACATAATGCCTCCGGCACCACTTCATGGCGGAGGCATAAAAATAAAAATAAAATCATGCGTGATGATATCTTGAAACACTGTCAAACTCATATGTGAGATGCATGGTCTGAGTAGCTATGTAATAATGCTGCAATGAATGACACATAATGGTCTCTTTGAAGTTACAAAGTGATTCTTAGTAGTATAATCACAAAGAGAGGCCGCAACATGGCACAAGACATAATCAAACCTCTTCAAATTACTCCAGTGCTGCTAGCATCCCTTCTTGTTTTTCGTTTATCCAGATTTGGATGTACTAAGTCCACTGTATTATATCAGAAACTGAAGAGCAAGCATGGATGAAGAACAGACACACACACAAAAAGATCGCAAGATGTCAAATGGATTTTGATTTTGATATTTTGAGCTGAACTTGGCGGGAGGGAAAAGCCTCCAGTGTGGGTAGACAAATCAAGGGCTGAGCAGATGAAACGAGAGCGACCTCCGAGTTCATTCAAACTTTGCTGAACTCACCTCTTTGTGGCTGTTGACTTCTGCCTCGGCAAAGGTCTGCATGACGTCAGCGATGAGGGGGATGTTGGCGTGGATGAGCTGGGTCTCCATCTGAAGGCAGTGTAGCGAGAAGAAGTTCCTGTTCTCCATCGTCATGATCTGACTCTCTTGCTGCGGGAAACAAATGAGAGGAAAATGGCGTCACGACCCATGTCTAATTGCAGATTGTCAATAGACCACAGTTGGGAATTAAACTAAGAAATGTCCCACTCTCCATTGAGAAGACAAAGAATGAATGATACGGAAATGGTCAAGCTGGGGCACACTCAAGATTTTCTAGTAGCCTAGCAAATTTCTTTTTTCCCTCTACAAGTGTTAAAAAAAAACACACAAAAAAAAAAACCACAAACACACACACACACACACACACACACACACACACATATATATATATATATATATATACATACATACATTTATATATATATCGTATATATACATATATTGATCACATTTTATGGTGATTTTTTCTGTAGAAGCTCGACATCATATTCATATTTCCCTGCATAAATCATGCAAGCAAATCCTGAATTTAATCAAAACTGTTGTCATGAACCAAATGCAACTCGCACTTCCTAACTTCAAAGCTATAAATCTGGTTACTACAAGCATTTTCAAAGAAATCAAAACCAACTTAGGATACTCTATAAGGAGATAGACTAAGCATGATTCCAAAAATAAGTATGCCTGATGATTTGCACATATTTGTGTTACAGAATGAAATGGTATCGTTGATGATAGACTGAATTTGTGACACGCCAGATAATGGATCATCATCACACTTCCAAAGATATTCAAATGGCACCTAGAATTGCATTTTCAGGTCATTAAACAAACAAACAAAAAATAATGTACACTCCAAATGTGACAAATCGACCTTTTTAGATTGGATTCAGCATGTTCTGCTCGTATGCTATTTGTTTTAAAGGAAGCATTCATTCAACTGACAGATGTCTAATTCTAGACATGACATTACTACTAGTTATAGTGTAAGTGATCACTACATTTGTTCATGTATGTTTGAAAACCACATCTATCATTCGACGATATCCAAGGTTAATAATAAACATGATATGTGTGACTTTCTAGGACTTTACAACTGTGATTTATGATGTATGATTTAAGATTTTTACAAATGATTATAAATGATTACACATATTTACATCACGATAAATGTTTAGGGATCATTTTCGATAAGCCTATTCTTGTACTTCTCATTATTCCACCACTATCATATTTGATACCATGCATTCTAATTTGTGTTTGTTTGCCTATCTTTTTTTTTTTTTTTTTTTTTTGGGGGGGGGGGTGTTTTTTATGCAAATTTTGTAAACCAATTATGCAAGTGGCATAAATGAAATGAAGAAGTGAAGTGATTTCAACAACATCAAATGCCATTACATGGAAATTGCTTGACATGAAAGACATCATCTCTCCGCATACCTCAATGATTCTAGACTCCAGCTGCTCCACCTCGCTGACGTACTCTCCACCCCTGATCGTGGCAGACATCTTCTTCTTCTTGATGGCAGCCATCTTCTGGAGAGCGTTCTGGTGGTCTCGTAGGACTCCCTTCTCGTGCCTCTCACACAGATCCTGGGGATGAGAGAAAAATGGTACAAGTCAACAATCAAACCAATCTCAGAGCAGTCAACCTCTGCAGACCAAATACATTTTTAGACACTCGCACACACAAACACACACTCACAAACATTCAGAATACAATAAACATATCATATTGGTTTAGAATTGGAGAAATGGTATCCGCAAAACCTGCTTCATAAAATTTCTGAAAATCATATCTTTAATTTCAAAAGCTCACTTTCCTTGTTTAAATGAACATGAAGCATAGTAAATATGATAAAATCATGCTGGTTTAGCTCTGCTATCATCTGTCAAATTTTCATCACATAAATGACTTTTCTTACATACCACCGACTTACAACCAATTTATCTGTCCTTGCAAACAATTAAGATTATGACATTGGCCATATTTATTCATACTAGCAACATCTATTTGGCAAAGTTTTGATCACAATTAGTCTGATGCACCAGGGGCTTAGATATGGGCTTATAATGTCATATCAATCGTGGGCTTATAATGTCATAATGCTTATAATGCCATAATGCTT
The DNA here is from genome assembly GCF_040938485.1 of Diadema antillarum. Lineage (NCBI taxonomy): Eukaryota > Metazoa > Echinodermata > Echinoidea > Diadematoida > Diadematidae > Diadema > Diadema antillarum. The sequence continues at coordinate 193,591 of NW_027271887.1, forward strand.
ACAATGGACACAGGCTTACAATGCCATATCCAGACGTGTGAAATTTTGGAGGGTAAATGGAAACTTTAAGCATAAAAATTATCAATGGTACTACAAAGATATGTCAAATGTTTTTGTAGCATGATCAGATAAAGTTCACCTATACATCGGTGTGAGAGTACCTGCAGAAAAAGTCTGCGTCTAGTGGGCGAACTCTTTTGCTACAAGAGCACGATAGCATGTTTACAGTGTCTATCGCCAGTGATGACAGTGATTATTTGATATCAAAGATAATGCCAGTAAAAATGGATGCATGGCCGTAAACCTATGGGATTGCACGATTTCCTCCACCTGTTCTATAAATAGGGAAAACATTATCCAAAGTACCTTGTACGCTTGAAGAAGATCCAAGAATAGCCAGAATTTCTCAGACACATCATCAGCTAATCTCTTTCCCTAATATATAAGAAAAGCAGAAACAAAAACAAAACTTTGTTAGAATAGTGCAATATGCTAGAAATAGAAAGTGATATTGAGAGATATTTCGACATTTCACATCCCCATTTCATGTCTGACTTCATTTAACTCTTTATTTGCAATGGTGGAAACACCCTGTGTGCCACATTATTCTGAGACACGAAGGTAGTCATGCTTTGAGAAAGAATTCTGTTTTTCCAATCTATATAACTTCTACAAATTTCTGTCGAGCTGGATATGATAGTGAGCAAAGTTGAAGAAGAATGCCAAGCTTTGCTTTGATATAAATTGTATGACAAATCTATTTCTATTTAATTTTTGAATGACCAGTTGCTACATTACTGTAAAGGCATGGCTTTTGCACATGAAACCGTGAGAGGAACTTAGAATTTTCACGCAAATTTAGTTGGGAACACCGCTTGATAGTCAATCACCACATAGAATGCACGCTGTATGTAAAAGGAACAAAAGCGCGAGAAAAACTTTCATTGTACCACGGGAATAGGCGATTTATCGATCGTTTAAGCGGATTAGTGCGTTTGAGCGGAATATGCAAAGTTGGCACGCCGTCGACGGAGTGGGACGTGCGAACATGGCACATAAAGAGTTAAAGTTTGATTGATATTACTCTTCTCAATAAGCCAGCTTGAAACAGATCACCTCCCTCTAGTGACTCATCCTAACACTAACAGGCATGTATGTAGAAAGGGAATTTCCATGGGGATGATATGCTGAAGATATATTATTGACAGGACCTGTTTTGAGTGTTTCAACTCTAGATTGTGTTGCAATGTACTTCAATCCAATGAATTGACCACACATTACTAGTGTGATTATGAAAGCAAGCACCAAACAATTTTGCACGCATTTGAGACCTCCTCAAAAGCTAACTTAATAAATATGTATAGTGCATTATCCCTAGTGCAATTTTTCTCCCTCTCTTCTCTCTCCATTTAAGAACACATACCACATACCAGAAGTACAGTGAAATGCTATCACTTTCAGGTACAACATTAGGTGTAGGCCAAGTTCATCAGTAAGAGTGCATTCATTATGTTGGCATGGTTATCTACAGCAACCTACTCATATACTACTAATAATGAGCTTATTTAGACTGTTACTCTTTAAGGGTGACCATCTTGGTACACTAATAATTACAATGGAATATATGATATGGAAACATGTACTGAAAATGGTGACTGCTGGCAGAGAAAACGAGAGCCTTACAAACCTGAGTCATGCATTTCTCTGAGAGGGCAGCAAACTCCACGGCCACTGATTTGAGACCCGTCTTGATGTTGGGCCAGGCGTCGTTGTGGCCCATGGCCCAGGCCGAGGCCGGCTGGGATTCCCCTCCAAGGCTGCTCAGCTCCTTGGCAAAGGACAGCATATCACTTGCATTCCCTTGGAGGAAGTTCAAGAAGATTTTCAGCAGTGATAATATTGATAATCAAAACAGCTCCACATTGGCTGCTCTTTTGCTGTTATTATCATCAATGTTACTACTACTACAAACACGCTGCTGGTTTATTCTTAAATTGACAACACATGTAAGAAGATTGAAGTCTGTATTTCTCTCCAAAATAGCATACTATGTGATTCTATGTGATTCTGCAAATTTAAGATTTCATGAATTTCTATATTATCTTCTTTGTTACAAGATATGCAGTAAATTCAGAGGTGAAAATGTGATGACAACAAAATACTAATTTCTGATTTTGCAAAGATTTCATAAATTTATCCTGTTGTATCTTATCTTTTTCCTATATGAAATATGCAGTAAATACAGAGGTGAAAATGTCATGATGACAAAATATTAACTTCTGGAGCAGATTCCCCCCATGACTTGCTACATTAACCCATTGAGGACAGGCTGATTTTGATACAACACGCATTTCCCATAGACAATAGACTGAGTGTACTTGGGACTTGTCCTCAATGGGTTAACAGATCAAAACTCAGACTTCATGGCCTATGCTTACCTGCTGCTCTTAGTGACATTTGGTCCACGTAGCCTTTGACAAGACTCATGCTGTAGAAGAGGTTCTTGATCTGCTCTTTGCTATTCCCGAACTGAATTTGAGTGTCCATGGGGACCAGATCCTATAGTGTGAAACAAAAGTAGGCACATCTAACACATCCATTGGGAACATCATCACATCAAATGCGTCCTCCTATTTAACTTTTGTCTTGCCTCATTCTGACATTCTCATCTTTTAGGTAAGGTGCTAAACTTGTTTTCCTGTCATTCATTACGTGAAATACACGCAATGTAAGTCTTACCAACACTCTAAGAAAGAAACAAGAAATGTTTCTATGGTGACTGGAATGCCTCCACTACACCACATCATTCTCCAAATAGGTTTACTGTGCAGTACATCTTTCTAATGTGAAATGACAGTTTCACATGATTGGCAAATAATCACTATTGGGTAACAACACTGTAAAAGTGGAAATTTTCGCACATTTCGCGCAACCAGAAACTAGCACGAAAATAAAAGCATGCAAATATTTTTGCTTGCCATACGTGCCTGTGCGTGATGTCTTGATTCCGCGGAATTAAAAACACGCGAAACTCTTCCGACCCGGCCAAGCGCGAAAAATTAGTCACGCGAAAATATCCACCTTTACAGTATACTCTAATTCCTGATAATACATTGAGCCATTTTCAACACATGAAAAAAAGGGATAGTGAAATTTTAGCATTTTCACTACACATTTGATTCCATGACCCAATGCTTTCCCTACAGAATCATTGTGTGGTAATGCATGTTTGCATAATCCATTCTTGATTGAGTGCATACACAGAATCACTTCCAATGTTTGGAGGAAAAAGTGTAATTTCCCCAATAAGTTGTGTAATTTTAGCATTCTAGCTTGACTTTTGACTTCATGACCCAAAACTTCCCAAAAGAATCATTATCAGGCATTACATGTATACATACAAAATTTCATAAAGATACCTTTAGCTATTTCCCAGATATGGAGGAAAAGTGAAATTTTAGCTTTTTCACTCGAGCTTTTACCTTTGACTCTATGGACCACAACTTTCCTATAGAATCTTTAACTGGTAATACATCTATAAACTATTGAATTTTCATGAAAATACCTTCAGGCATACAGAGATAAGGGGGAAACGAGTGAAATTTAAAATCTGCCCTGGACCTGTGACCTTTGACCTTAAGCATGTGTGCTCACAAGTTGATAGGCACAGCTTTGCCAACTCATAAATGTGTTATATGCCAAATTTTATTTGGATACATCAAATGTTATGTTGTTATGTTAACCCTAACTAGGCCGGGCTATTTAGGTAGATCATACGGCCGGGGGGGGGGGGGGGGGGGGGGCCTCTCAGGCCCCCCCTTCAGATCTCGGCCGTCAACCGCGCGATCGCGTCGAAAATTCGCACACACATTGCCTATGATGTAATCTAAAGTACCATGAAGTTAAATGTTAAAAATATTATCATTTATGCTCAATTATGCTAATTTATGCATAATGATGCATGAAATCAGACAGTTTGGTATAAATCCCTAAATAAAGCTCAAAGTGGGCACATTTTTTTGTGTAAATATTCTTTGTGTCCTGAGCAAATGTAAGAGAAAAAAATTGTGCCACCTGAAAAAATTTCTTAAGTATTTTATTGTTTTCTGAATTTCTTATGTATTTGTTTTTTCGACTTTATGTTTTTCATTGTTTTTTCAATGAAACTTGTCCGCGACATTGTTCCGAACAAGAAAACATGTTATTAATTGATTTTAATCAACAAAACCCCCAAATAATCATGCTTTTATGAAATTTGCCTGTAAGCACAGTTTGCATTGAAATTGTACACGAATTCACGTTTTTGAGCAATTTTTGGTCTGACATGCACGTACATATTCATGCGCAACTTCGGAACCGCGGGCCCGGGCATCACAAATTTGGTGTCAAAAGATGCGGGAGACTCGAGAGAAAAAAGTCATGAAACGTTGCGGCGATAGCTTTTCACGTTAGCGATACATTGCGCGAAACGTCGAGCCTAGTTAGGGTTAAGTAGTCCAAGGTGGACAAGGCTCATTGAAAGGAAGAAAGAGATTATAAATGTAGAGGGGCGAAGATGTGCTTTGGGGCAATTCCACGGTAACTAGGACACAGGTGCCAAAAATTCAAAATGATATTTGTTTCAAACACCATACATTTGCAGACAGTACTTGAGTTGAAGTTTTAAGAATCATTATGTTTTTCAATAAAAGCGGCCATTTTGATTTTCAAAATGGCTGCCAAAATATGCTATAACTCAATGGTGAAAAGAGTGTATTGTCGCATAACTTACTCTCTGTATATCCACTTTATTAGTACTCTAAGCAACAATCTTTCATATGTATGCAGTTACCAGAGAAGTCTTTTACCACACGATAGAAAAAAAAGCTGGTAGCTTTAAAGAATTTGATAAAAACTGTTAATTACTTTGATAATGATGGATGTAACGTCAGTTACCAAAAACAAGGAATTTTTAAGTTTATTCATCAAAGGAAGTGAGCTGTATGATGTAACTTGGGATTTCTAATGTATGCCCATATGCCTTTATTTTAATACCAGAAATAAGGATACTTGGCATACTGGAGAGTCAAAATGAACACTACAAAATGTGTAACGTCAGTTACCGAAACGTCATACACGAGTATGTAACGTCAGTTACCATGACAGTAATTATAACTGAGGCAATTTTTTTGACTTTTGGCCATTTCAATACATCTGGGAAGCCAACTTACAACAAAGAGCAGCAATCCCTTTCATAGGAAATGATGTCATTACCATGGTATGTCCATGGATATTTTTTTTAAATTTTATTTTATTTCTAAATTCATTTATTCATTCATTTACCATGATTATCTTTTTTTTTGGGGGGGGGGCTTGAGCTTTCGATTTTTGATTCAGCACAAGTTTAAGGTTAAATCATCTGGAAGTTTAGTTTGCCACATGCAGTATATATGCACTCAAATTAGTACATTCCCAGTCCTACAGGATGATAAAGCTACCAAAGTTTGTAGGCCTAATCAGTGACATGATTGCATGTTAACCACATTTTCTACAAAAAAACAAACAAACAAACAACCTTCTGCACAGCTGTATACCAACAGTTTAACAATCTTCACCAATGTTTGCTTTTGCTGGCATTTTTCTTTTTTTTTCAGGAAGCTTAGTCAAGGTTTCTACCACAAGGCAAATGCACAAACAGATATTTCTTCTCTTGCACTTAAATGTGTGGTGTAGTTAACATGGCTCATCTTGTGTACGTCAGGCATGTACTCATTATTGTTTGAAACTTAACACTGATGTTGCTCAAAGTGAGAGAGGATTCTATAGGGTTTTAAAAAAATTGTTCATACAGTGTTTATTTGTTGATTACTTTATTCTATTCATGCAGGGACATTTTGTAATACAACACATGATAATTATGAACAGGAAGAGTTTTTTATATTGATTTTAGCATTCTTTCGTTGCAAAGTCCGATTTCTTGGTATCTCGAATGGATTTGCAAGTCGTGATATATCAGTGAAAAGGAAAAGAAAAACAGTTAAATTACTTCAAGCTAGGAGTAAAACAATAATGCTCTTTTGACCAAAAAAGCATTTATTTTTCTTCTTCACAGAGAAATATTAAAAGTGCAACACTTTTCATTTAAATCAATTGATGATGGAGATCATCAGGAGTAAAATAAAGAAAAGAAGGAGAAATATATCACAATAGATTTCATACATATTTATGCATATTTATGAGTTGATACATGTTTTTTTTCCCCATGACCTGGAAGATATTTTGATATTTTTTTCAAGCACAGAAATATCCATGTTTTGTGTAGTACTACAAGGTATTATGGGTGGAGCACTCTATGTAGATAAAAACTTTCCTGTTCATTAAAAAACAAACAAACAAACAAACAAACAAAAAAGCCCTTAGCCATGTCCATATATTCATACTTGGAACTGCTTAATCTATTAATGGCTCTGTGTAATCATAAATGTTGAATAAAAATTAAATATTCAGACAAATGTCAAGAAATATCCTCTTGTGCATTTACATTATTTTTGCCCAACTGTGCTATTGCATGGGGGGGGGGGGGGGGGGGTGCCCCCTAAGGGCCCACCCAATATTACTTGTGTCTTCAGATTTTGTTTTAATTTGTTGCTGTAGTTGCCTGGGATTGTCACTGGTACATTGCAGCAGTATAATAACCTGTTAAATAAATTAGTTCTCTGTAAACCCCACGGCAAAGTATGTGTAACGTCAGTTACGTAACGTCAGTTACTGACATGTTTACCTTTAAGTTTTCATAGAACACAAAGAAAATGGACTACTGTTTCATTTCATTGTGTATTTATGACTGATGAACTAAGGTATGACTCCATATCAACCAAATCATTCTGAATGGTCAGAATTATGAAATATCACATAGCTATTCCCAATCATGATTTTGCCTGTGTAAACCCTATGGCAAATGTAAGTGTAACGTCAGTTACGTAACGTCAGTTACCGTCATGCCTTCACTGAAATTGGCATGGTGGTAAAAGGAGACAACTAAAGTGCACATTATTTTGCACACCTGTTCCTAAGAACCTAGGTGTATTGCCATATTGAACACATAAAGGCTAAAAGTCAGGGACATGAGATATTTCCATTTACATCTACACCATAATTTCCTATGTCCTTTTTCCGTAACGTCAGTTACCGACACATTTTCACTTGCTATGTGATAAGAAATGCAGTTTGAGAGAAAAACTTTCCACCTATTTCTTCATTCTCATGAACTTATTCATCAATGCTAATTGCAAGCCCAAGGTGCTTTCATTCACAAAACTACAAGGTAAACAATTTCATGAAAATCCTTACGTGTAACGTCAGTTACCGTGGAATTGCCCTTTGGCTGATTCTTAACATGTTTGTTACAATGTAGATCAGCAGTTGCAATCTTACAAATACATTTGTAAAGAGGGTGACAAAAAATCAGCCACAGCACAACATGTGAGTATTTCAGCTTCTTACTTATTCTGTAATAACACATAACTGTGTAATATCAAAGTAATTTTCTAATATCCATCCTGGGACCCGTTTCATAAAACTTGTTATCAGTGACAAGTTGTCATAGTTGTTACAAGCTACTGAAATCCTTGCATCTGATTGGCTGAGAGCAAATTTGTCATAGAAATGTGGCAGTTGTCACTGATAACAAGTTTTATGAAATGGGGCCCTGGTGTTCAATCTCAAGATGACATACCTTTGCTTGGGCTGCTAATTTACTTGTAACAAACTCATCTGGTATACCTCTGAATTGTTCCTTTATTCTGTGCTGCATGTCCTGCAAAAATAATCAGCAGCATAATGGGATGGAATTACTCAGACCAAACGAGAGGACATGAAACCCAGCAAACAATTCAGTAACGGTTTCAGACGTCTGATCATAATAGGCCATTATATTCACTGGTGCACTGGTTTTGAAAAGGGCTTGAGCAATGGATTTGAAGCATATTAGATTGTACACTCAAAACTACACATATATCATCAATGCACACTACCTGTCATTAATAAGTGAACATAAATGTAAAAACCAAATTATTTATAGCCATGTACATTTACAGAGTAATAAGTCAAACTCCACGAACTTTATACTCATAAATTCTTGCACTGAGTTGTGTTAAAATTGCAACTGATTGGCAAATTGTCATTCATGTACGTCAAAAAAAACAAAAACAAACAAACATTACTCAGTAGTTTAGTATTGGTAGTAGCCACGATAAAGAAAAACAAACAAAAGAATCACAGGCATACATACTCATGGTTCTAGTCCAACATAAATATGTATCCCAATGATTTTTTTTTTTTTAAATCATGGCTACTAAAAATATTAAATAATCAGAGCTTATTTACATCAATGAAGGACAATATGTCAATCAGTTGCAAAACTTCATACTTATAGCATACTTTTAAAAATTTCATGGAGAATAAAAAGAATGGGTTATGTATTGAGATATAAGTGAACTCATTTTCTCTATGTCTGTGTGATCATCTCATGTGTATCACTTACTGATCCTGTGAAGGTCAGGAAGTAGCGAACAATCTCGCTGCGGTGGAATGTGGGGTGTCTCACTACCAGGGTCAGAAATCGCACCAGAGCTCTTCTCCGCTGTTCAATGAACTCGCGATTTGCTGTGTGAGGAACAAGAAAATATTCGTAAGAACTTACTCAGGAACTAGCTCTGAAATCTAAAGGTGTATGAGCAACTTTGAAAAATTATGTATTAAAGATATGGGGAAACTCTGCTCCCTGTTCAGAAAAAAAAAATAGTGAAAGCTTTCATCATAATCTGTTCAGAAATATGAACATTACCTCTCTCAAAATAACAAATAATGCCATTAAAGACTGACGAGGATCACAATCAATTATGAAAGTAGATGAGGTACTAGCGTCATCAACTCATAACTCTCCCGATGGTGAATGTCAAATCAAGTATTGCTCTTTATCATATACTCATAGCAAGACATGGGATAAATTTCCCTTCTCGAAATGGGAATGGCAATTTAAGCTGATGGACAAATTTTGAACATTATGGTATACCACTCTATGTAATGAAATTGCTACACAAAGAACATGTTGTAAAGCAGTCATTCAAGAAGGCATAACAAACTGCTCTGCCGTACCAGGGAAATTATTCCCTGTGGCATTTGCTCGCAATAAATCATTTACTCACCTCCAATCATCTTTTTGGGAGGAAGACGGGGCACCATTCTGTACGGGTAGCAGTTGATTAACATTTCGCTGACGGCCGCGAAGTCACTGTATCGCCGGAATACCGTTGTTTTGTACATCTGAAAAGTTGACACAAGACACATGCGCCAATCAGGGTTAGAATTTGCACTTCTGGTACACCATGGACCCACAATCAGATACAAGGAGCTTTGCAGGAAACAATTCAAGATGATAAGATTTTATTGGAAACTGCTACAGGAAGAAGGGCTATCCCACATCATGATGTCCACTGATTTACATCTGTCTGTTTCTCTACCATTTATTCATAAGTGTGACCTCTCTGGTTTATGTTCGATTTCCTCTTTTACCAAATGCAGGTCTGTCTGCTGCTCTACTTTGCCCACTGACCTCTCGCATGTGAGGCTGCAAGCCTTGTATCCAATCATTGGGTCTTTCTCTCATTCTCTACTCTTGAACTCAACGTGATCAGATTTCTAGTAGTCATATAGCTCTATGGTAACCTGACCATAATTTTCTGATGCCCTGACATTTAGCACATCAAGCAAACAGTTCAAAACTATTCCACATCCCGGAATCACAATGTCCAAAGATTCACATCTGTGTGTTTCTCTACAATTCATTGATACAAGCAACATTTCTACTAGGAGGGTCTGTCTATCGTTTCATCCTCCTAGACTCAACATGATAAGATTTCTATTAACAGCTCTATGGTAACCTGACCCTAAGTTTTTGATGCCCTGTTATTCAGCACATTAAGCAAATGGTTATTTTATGATCCATATATGATACATTCATAGCAGAAGCAAAAACATGCTACTCAGGATTCTAAAAACAAAGCAAAGAGAGGTAGTAAAGGATGGGAACTGTGTACAATAAGCATCACAGTTTCCGTTTCTTTAAATCAGGCACAGTTTAATGCTCATGGACAAACAAGTAACTTGTTAATAACATTGCTTCCTGGTTGCTCCTGGACATGACATATCACCTTCACAGACATTTTCAAGCAAAAAATTCAAGGGGAAACTTCTAATTCTTCAAGTGATAGAGCAAAGAAAAAAAAAAGCACAAAATTTCTGTTACTGTTTTCTGTGAAAAAAAAAAAAAAATTCAGACAACAATCACCACTCTCCATCCCCAAGGGAAGAAAGAATTTGATGCAAAGTTAAAGGGACTGTACAGTACAGGTTGAGGTAGGGATTCATGTTTTGAACATTCCTAAGTGAGATAATGAAAAGCCTCTTATGAAATATGAAAGACTAGAGCATGTAATTTTAAGAAGGATTCAACGTTCATTTGATGAAAATTGGTTTTCAAATGGCTGAGATATCCAAAAAAGTGCTAATAATAAAAGGCGATATGCCACAACTTTATTAGGATCTCTTTGTTTCACCTTGTTTTAGGATATCTCAGCCATTTCAAAACCGATTTTCATCAAATAAACTTTTGATACCCCTTAGAACTGCATGCTCTTTGACATCTCATAGAGTGGTTTCTGAATATCTCGCAAAACGTTAAAAGCTAAATCTTCACCTCGACCAGAACTGTACACACCCTTTAAGAAGTCAAGATTGGAGCACTTACTCTACTCGTGACCTCATACTCCACATGTTTGAGGAGCAGACCTTTCTTCTCTGGGATGAGTTCCACCTTGACCTCGTCCATGGCACAAAGCTCCTCATAATTGTAGTTGAGGATGTTGGGGGCCCGCTCTCTCCTAAATTGCTGACTGAGGGTCTTCAAGTCGGTGAGGTCACCAAGAGACGGCTTGGGCAGTTCTGGATTGAGCATACATTTCCAACAACAAATCAAATTAGGTTTTCTCTTTTGTGAGCTTATAAAAACCATATGCTTTCTGACTCTGCTCATGCAGTTCATATTGGTTGTTCACAAGATTAAACAAACATACATACACATACACATTCACACACCCTCGCACACACACAAACAGGACTCAGTTCTTCAATAAGTTTGCCCTCGTCATGACTCAGGCAGTACTGAAATGAACAATTATGTACCGGTAACTAATTGAAATAGAGTATACAAGTGTATGTCTGATATGAAATATTACAATTAATCATATATCATGTCGGGTTTAAGTGTGTGCGCGTTGTCACACCCATACACACTGCTATAGCTTCTGACCATTCCAGCATTGAGAATTAAGGGTTCCCAGGGCGAACACTGTACTAGGGCTTTCTATAGCTCAGTCGGCAGAGCAACGGGCTAGCAATCCGGAGGTCTCAGGTTCGAATCCCAATGGAATCCCACTGTTTTTTTTGCTCATTTTTCCACTAATAAATTAACATTGTCATTATCAATATCATTCATTCATTTTTTATTACGTTTTTCATTATATACTAAGGCAATGACTCAGTTGAATTGAGATGATGAAGGTAGAGTACCTTGACCGGAGAAGTTCTCCAAGAGTTTGACATTGGGTGTCTTCCCTTGCTGGGCCAAGGCTGTGAGGGCAAGAGCTTTGTAAAGGCCTCCTCTTGAGATGTAACCCTGTTTGCTGTCTACGGCATCCCATATCTGCAAGAAGCACAGAGAGGAAACAAACAAGGGCATAAAACATGGTGATGGAAATTGCTCTTAATCAGGAAGAATTGCAGCTGCAAAATCATCGGCCAAATAAACGACTTTCCCCCCTAATTTTCTGGCACAACCACCTGGAAGTTTGAACGTTTTAACATCCCAGCCTCATCTAATCTGCATTCCATGCAGTTGTGACAGACATCACTGTTTCTTTGGAAGCATGTGGAACTTAATTGCTGCAGTGGTTTATTGTATAATGTACCTTATTTCATCCTGTTTAGATTGTGTTTACTTGTAAAATTTAATTAACTTTATTTCTTACAGCAAATTAAATTTGCACACAGATTGGTCTTTAACTTAAAATTGAGTCAATTTGTATCTGGCAGAATGAAAGCCGTAGAGCACATCTTTAGAGATTCAAAACTGCTCTAATGGAGAAGGAAATAGCAAATGTATTGAATCTTGTGCACACACACAAAGAAAAAAATGAAAAGCTTTTGAAAAAGGTTGAACATGCTTCATACATGTCTGGTAAGATGTCTTTTCCTGTAAAACTGCTAACATACACTGTAACTGTGGAATACATTGTAGTGTAAATGTATGGAAACTCTTCCAAAGTTTAAATCTCGGTAGGGACCATTCTTACAGTTCTGCTCAATTTCATTTCATAGGAATCATACCTTGCCATACCAAATCACACATGTTATAACAAATAAACATCCCATACGGTAGCTACAGAAGTTTGATGCCCTGCTTAAAGCAAACTGCACATTATTTGAATAAACTGAGATTAATTCATCACAATCAACCATAAGGATGCCATGATTGTTTGTTTGGTGTGATTTGTTTATTTTGATCTCAGTGAACCAGAGTCTGATGCTGTGGTAAACCATTGTACAGTGTCCTTCATTTCCTGTGATGTGCTTCCTGAAACCATTGCAACTTCCTATTCTCTGACCTCCCTAACTATCTACAGAGGCTAGCACAGTGTAACTCTACTATTCAAAAGAGCATTCACAACACTAAAATACACATTATATTAGCTCTACCTCCAGATTGTACAAGTTCATTCAGTCGTTTCATAAGGCAAGCTTTGTTCGATGGACAGCAACAAGAAAATAAAGTTATGATGTAATACGCACTTTGTTCTGTTCTCACATTTCAATTCACTAAATTTGTCATCACTTGGTGGACAACCCTGATCTTTGTATAAGATTACAGGTCTCACTTATCGTGGTTATTAAATGTTCTGTAAGATCATGTTAGCTGGCATAACCTTGCATAACCCTGCTAGCTCTCTTGGGGGAGTCTGCGCATTTGAATGATTCTATGACAGATATGTGGCGCTTTACAAATGCTGTGGATCATCATCATCATCATGTGCCCTACACTTTGCTACAACTTGCCAAGTACAGTGTATATCCATCAGCATTCAGTCATTTCTTCCGAACTTGACTGACAAACATGTAAAAGTTAGTTAGCAAGCCCACTCAGACATTACCATGGGCCTCAGTCCAACAGGAAGGCCATGGGGGCATACACATACAGGGCTTAGGGGGATTAGTACAATCTCTATTCATTTTCTGTTCGTGGCCAGACATCTATGTAATCACTGATTCATTTGATGACGCACGTTGGCTGAAGCCATACTGGTTTCATATTTTGTGTTGCATAACTGCTCTCTCACAGACAAGGTATAGTTGTAGCACTTCATAAAACAACAGGGCCCTGTTTTATGAAGAGTTAAAACTGATTATATAGTTGATTTCAACTGTAAGTCTATGGTAGCCTGTGTGGTAAGGAAATTTAAATTCAATTTTATCTTTTGATAAAACGGGGTCCAGAACTCCTAAATTATATACAGCTGTAGTAATCAACAAATGTCAGGCTGGGCATGCAAGTCTGACGTGTTCATAGGATATGGATGCATGTACCACACAGTAAACTTCAGTGTGAATAGAATGTGACAGACTTTATGACATGAAGCATGTAAATTTAATGGTAATAAGCAAATATTTTCTCAAGCTTTAGAGCAAACACAAATTTTCATTAAGTTCACTCATGAAGACAATGATACCGTCCAATTTCACCTTCAAATTTTTACAAAGAGTGATGCCATTGACTTGATATTCAAACTTCAGATTTCAGATTTTACTCTACTGTAAAAGTGGAAATTTTCGCGCATTTCGCGCAACCAGAAACTAGCGCGAAAATAAAAGCACGCGAACATTTTTTTGCTTGCCATAGTTCCTGTGTGGGATGTCTTGATTCCGCGGAATTAAAAACACGCGAAACTCTTCTTACCCGGCCAAGCATGAAAAATTAGTCGCAAGAAAACATTTTTTACAGTTTTACAGTATTTTTAACCCTCTGTACAAAATTTGAACTTTACACAAGAACCAATGATGTGTAAGTGAGGATGTGCTTACAATGACCTTGAACAATGGACATGAATACCACCTGTTCAGAGCTCTGCTGACTACAGTAGGATTCCGGTCTCTTGCTCAAAAGGCACATGAATGCTTTATTAATAATTCATTATGGATTGCCTTGGGCACACGGGTAAAATGCATGCACATGAAAAAAGTAAGCATATGTTTGCTTGTACACACTACATTTCAGGATGACTAAAGACTACCTGCGATTCTAGTGGAATTCCTCATGAATAAATAATAAAGCATTTAAACCCTGGTCATTGTCACAGGACCATTGTCTAGGTGTTAACTACACACTCCCACACATACCAATGACCCCAAATGCAAAGATAAAGTTTTGTACAGAAGGTTTAAAATAGAGCACAACCTGAACCCTAACTTCAAAATTAAACTGATTTATGCGTTCATTTTAAATTACCCCCAACAAAATTGTACACTATTCAGCTTTTACTCATATCAATGTCAGTGTATTCTGACATATATAGTTTTTGAACTATTAAGGATAAAAAGTGGGAAATGTTTTTTGTACCACCTAGTACATGTCTCAGGTTTGTACAGCATCTACAGATCACTGTGTAGCAATTCGGCAATAAGGTGCAATACATACTGGAACACTTACATGTAAGAGATGTCGGCAGTCTACAAAATTACTCACTTCCTTCAGCTCTGACAGAGCCAGATCTCTACCAGCCATGATAAGTACGCTGGTAAGAAAATTACTCACTGCTCACTAACACATTTCTGCAAAGTCCCCTTCTCACTCACCCCAGCCATCATTACTAGCACACAACATGTACATGTACGTTAGATATCGTAAACTCTGTTGCTTGAAAAGCTAGAATTATGCTTCTCATAATGAATCAAAATTTGAGTCACCTGGACATTTGTTGGTTGATCAATATCAATCACAGATAAACGTGTACTTATTGGAAATCTGAAGACAGGTACAACGTACTGCATATGTACCATTTGAAGCTACAATTTGTATGCCTCCATGTCCAGTTCTAGAGTTCCTTTCTCCTTCAAAGTGGATGGATGATGTCCCAGTGCAAGGCCTAAATAAACTCTACTTGTGAATCATACTAAGCTCAATTTTCCGACATCGATCTGAGAGATACAACACTGCAACTCAGAACTGCTAAAAATAATCAACTAACATTTTAATACTAAACATTAAAGTAATGATCAAATTGCCTTGTTCAATGTTACCCATGAAGTGCCAAGTCATGCTCATCAAATAAAGAGAAACTACCTGTATACAAGACATTAAAATAATACTGGGCAGGGAATATCAATATCCATGAAACTCCCCTGGCAGTAAACTGACATGGCATGGTGGGAATTAATCTTTAAAATGACTCAAAGTGCAATCATCACTCACCATGCAGCTGTCTCTGTCAGAAAGGCCAGTGATACATGCTACCAGTAACTTTCTACACAGGAACATCAGACTTTATTGCCCACCAAGAACAAATTCAAAGGGTTATGACTATGCTGGTGTTAAAACTACTAAGTACCGTACCGTACTTCCCCACCAAACACACAGAAACACATACATGCACAACACTATTAATAGGGTGTGTACAGTTCTGGTCGAGGTGAGGATTTAGCTTTGAACGTTTTGCGAGATATTCAGAAACCACTCTATGAGATGTCAAAGAGCATGCAATTCTAAGGGGTATCAAAAGTTTATTTGATGAAAATCGGTTTTGAAATGGCTGAGATATCCAAAACAAGGTGAAACAAAGAGATCCTAATAAAAGGCGTGGCCTGTTGTCTTTTACTTTTTTGGATATCTCACCCATTTGAAAACCAACTTTCATCAAATAAATGTTGCATCCTTCTTAAAATTACATGCTCTTTCATATTTAATACAAGGTTTCTCATTATCTCATTTAGGAATGTTCAAAACATGAATCCCCACCTCAACCAGTACAGGACAGTCCCTTTTAAAGACATACACAAAGAAGGACTATATTTGCCTGCATACCCTGACAATTCATTACAAACTTGTGGGCTAATTTCAGCAGAATATGCTTCTCCGCCAGGCAGACGCGCATACTCGTGATCATGCAATCAGCCGATGAGTACCACCAGCCACCCATGATTCCACCACAACACTATCCGAAATTTGACCTCCCGCTACATGTTTAGAAACCTATACACTTTGGTGCACAGTAAAACCTTGGCACGGGTGGTGCCATTTAATAGTAGTGAGTGAATCTTGAAGTGGTATTTACAGTTTCATTACTTATGGTCAAAGTTGCATTGCAATGACAAGAGCAGCCATTACGAGGCCTATAGAGAAGACGATCAATGTGAGAATATACACAATACACACAATTCTGAAACCCAAAATATCAATTAACTGTAAACTTGTTTGAGACATTTTGAGGTCAAAACTGTGTGTGGTCCCTAACACGTTAAACCCTGGCATGATTGCCTTTCTCACTCCCAAACATTCCAACAATGCAACAGTTCATGAACATGAGGTAAATCTTAATTTATGTAAATCTTGCTCGGCGCTAGCGTACTTTCGCACTTATTTGTCAATTGATCTCCAAACATGCACAAACTCACTCTAAATATCCAACAGCCTTGAATATTTGCATCTGAGTGAGATTCAAGTTCAGTAGAAATGGAATTTTTGACGTTTTGACACTTTCACTCTTCTCGGAATATGTTGATCACAGCTACTCGCTCTGCGATAATTGCGTTGCATACTAGGAACAGACAGCGCAGCACAGTGTACAAAACACGTTCACGGCAGCATAGCAGCGAGCGCGGCGATTGATCTGAACGTAGCTATCTCATAGCGATCAGGGTGAGTTCTCCTATGGTGTCTTTGAAAAGATAATACAATGTACTTTTTTCCGCTTTTCTCTCAGCTTGTACCGAGTCGTAGTAGCAATTGATTGAGGATTGGGGTTGTTCGTGTTGTGTGTGCATGTGTGTGCGTGTGTGTGTGTGTGTGTGTGTGAATGAAAAGAGAAAGAAAAATAAAAGATTGACAAAAACAAAAAACGTGTAAATGAAATAAGATTGTGAAAAATGTAGTTATAAGACAAGGGTGAAAGAATATAAGGGGAAAGGTTAGGAAAAGGGGGGGGGGAAGGACATGAAAGAAAAGAAATTAAAAAGTCACACCTGGAAAAAATTAAAGGGTTTACAAGATAAAGAAAACACTTAAAAGATAATGGAAGGACAGAAAGAAGAGAAACTTGCATTATAAAGGAAAGCAAGGGGGATGGATATGTTTGAAAAGAAAAGAGAAAAGCGAAGAAAAAATCCAGATTGAAAACAAAAAAAAAGCACTAGGTAGAATAATAGAATGAGAGATGAAGCAAAACTGGATGAAAGCAAAAATGAATAGGATGGAAAGATAGAATTACACAGGTTGAAAAGGAAATAAAGGAGAGGATTCATTAGAATGACACATAAGAAAAAGATATAGGAGAGGATAGAAAGGAAGACCCTTGTAGTTGGAGGGAAAAAAACAACCCATGAAGGAAACAAAGAAAAGTCACGCAGAATGACAGTTAGATAGGAAATTATTGAGAAAGTTAGACAAGAGGAAAACCACAAAGAAATGATTGATAGACAGTAAAGGGAAATTTAAGAATAGATTCTACCTGAAAATGAAAGATGGAAAGATAGAAAAGAAGGAGAAAGATATGTGGCGCTCAACCGCTTTGAAGCTGAGAACTTGGCCGGGGAAAAGGGTAAAAATTTTTTAAGCTTTCCAACAACATCCCCCCCCCCCCATTTTTTTTTGCACCATACAAAGGAACACATAAGGTGTCATCACTTTGGACTCCCCACTTTTTTTACCCCGGAAGTGCGTAAGTGCACTAGAAAGAATTGTAGAGACCTTGAAGTGTGAGCGCGGAGTGGAAGGAGAAAGATGAGCTGAAGACCTTTTTTTTTTTTTTTTTGCTTGTCAGCTGAAGAAACCCAGAAGTTGCGCTGAAGGCCCTTTTTTTTTTTTTTTGCTTCGTAGCTCACGAAACCCGGAAGTGGGCCCCCCACCTTTGAAAATGCTCCGGTAGCCCTGACCATATAAATTAAAAAGCCGCTGTGTCGCTGCATTCAGACAAAATGATCGACCCTTAGTGCATGCGCCGAACATATTCGTACTGTGCTTGTGTACAGAGCAGAGATTTAAGCAATTGAGATTTTCCAATGATTTTTCGACACTTGTAACTACTAAAAGCGTTAAAACTTAACAACTAAATGTCCATTTTATTTTAGGTTACTGAACTGAATAACTAGAAATAGAATCTAGGGTGAGTTTGTGCATGTTTGGAAATCATTTGAAAAACAGGTGCAAAAGTACACTAGCGCCTCTCGCTCTTTTTAAGTCTTACTTTTTTTTCTATTGTATGTACTATGACTGGCTGAGCTGAATGCAGCCCATCATCATCGTCTTCACTCGACTTCAGATTCTCTAGACTCTAGCTACGGTTACGGACGATGTCTTCCAGCATCCAGGTCAAGGTCTTTGCTTGTACTATTGTAGCAGCTTGTTTCAATACAACTTATTTACAATTTAAATCCTCAATATTTAGAATCATATGATAAAAATTCATTGAAATTCATTCATGGAATATTGGGAAGTCTCAATTTCAAATCTTACCGTACTAAGTGTCTGCTTGGGCAAGCTTGACTTGATGAGAATCTTGACGAATAAATCGCGGTCTATGCGATCTTGTTCCGGGCAAACGATATCATACACTTCACGATAGTACGGGGGAACGGAACCTGAAAAATCAAACGGAGTAAACATGTTAAAATCAGCATAGAATTTTACTTACACCTTACGTGGGTCGCAAAATTCGAAAATTTGTAGAGATATAACTCACGAAACAGCATTAGCAATTTCGTGTTCGGCTGTAGAGCATGCCTTTCATGGACCTATATACCTACAAAATCATGTGCAATACTTACCAAAACTCAACTCGTCCGCCATGTTTGCATCCACACGAATGAAATTGGCAACTGTATACAGCTAGCGATCATAGAATCGGGCGCATTCCCATTTCAAATATCATCATTTACAAAATATCTGAGCCATTTAGAAAATAAAACAATATTTGAAAACCAATTAAATTATTTTATTTATTTGTTTATTGAGATTTATATTATGCAAAGATATCTTTAAATAATTTGTTCCGAAAATCATTGTAAACAAAATGAGGTCACTGACATTTCCGTCTGTTCGCACGGTGGGCGGATGCACCGATTCGCAGGCCCGACCGACAACGCCTACTTTTCTACCCGACATGAGCGTATGACTCTTTAATGACTCTCAAAACATTATTATTTTAAAGTAGCATAACGAGTGATCCCCTGAACTAGGCATAAAATTTTCAGTTTTGTAGGATGGAAGTTGTATCAGTCTCCAAACGTGCTTTGGGTTTTTGTTTTTGTTTGTGTTTTTGTTTTTGTTTTGTAGCAGCGTTATAGGACATTGTTCAAGGAACTTTGATTCACAATACGACTCTCACAGTTGTGTGTTTACTTGCATTGAGGACCCTCCCATAACTTCCACAAGAGTTGTACGAAATTGGAATGGCTAGAGTAGAGGGGATTAAGTAGGCGCATGTGATATGAAGAAATCATCAAATTTGTGGTCTAATTTCCTTTTTATGCAAGTATGATGCGACAGAATGATGCCTGTACAACTATAGGTAACAATAAACGGACCGGGTGCAATTTTGGACAGGTTTCAGTAAAATATACAAAAATCAATTAGGTCTATACCTGTCAATGCACCGTAGGCCTAAGTAGTACTGTAGTAGTAGTAGTAGTAGTAGTAGTAGTAGTAGTTGTTGTTGTTGTTGTAGTAGTAGTAGTAGTAGTAGTAGTAGTAGTAGTGGTATACGCTGACATAGTAGGTGATCTGAAGTAAAACGTACTCATTCGGGATTAGATTACTTACAGTGTGTATGTTACTAACAGCTAAAAATATATTACTTTGTTATCATTGAATTGGGTGTCAGTTATTCAACAGTGGATTATATTTATATGCTTATATACGAAAGGAGATCTATAACTTGTACATTTCATGAAAATGATATTACTAATATACGTTTTCCTTCATGCAAGGATACTGTGCACGGAGTACTATAATAATGAACAATTTGATGCACAAACTGAATAATTTGCAGGCGTTTCAGAAAATGCAGTGGTGTTTGCTCAATCTTCTTGCCTTAGTGTTATTATTATATGATTATTCTGTGACAGGACAATTTATATGTTCCAATTTGACTTTTTTTTTTGGTTGAAATAGAATTATCATTGTAACACTTTGATTTGATAGATATTGTACGATATAGCATATAATCATAAATATCCAAGAGTGATGAGAGCAAAAAAAAAGAAGAAAAAAAGAATAGATCCGTGCATTGCTCACATCAAGCAAGACAAGAGCACAAATGCACAATAAGAAACATATACACATACTATACACATATATACACACTCAGCACACACACACTTTATAATACACACATACACACATTATGACACAATACACAATACTGACATGGACACACGTCTCTGCGGTCTGCATTCTTTTTTGTTTGGTTTGTTGTTTCTGTTGTTGGGGGTTTTGCTCCTATGATTATTTGCCTTTTACTTTCGTGTGTTTTGATCTGTAGCCATAGTTTTCAATAATTTCATTTTAGTCTTTGTCTGCAGTGTCGATTTGACAGGCGAATTATCCATAATAAACTCGGTTACACTTGCAGTTCGTTATTCCGAAGGTTCTTCATTACGAAGGTTCGTTATTCCGAAGGCTCGTTATTCCGAAGGTTGGTTATTTCGAAGGTTGGTTAATCCGAAAATGAAATGAAGTGCGTTATTCCGAAGGTTTATTGATCCGAAAGTGAAATGAAATTTGTTATGCCGAAGGTTCGTTAGTCTGAGAATAGATAAAGGTTCGTTATTCCGAAGGTTCGTTAATCCGAAAACGAAATACATACGGTTCGTATTTCCGAAGGTTCGTGATTCCGAAAATGAATAATGAACCTCTAATTCGGGACAAAATAGTATAACATTACTCAATAAAAAACACGCACACACTCACACCCGCATACATACACCACAGACATGTTTAAACATATACACAAACACACTCGATACAGATACTTCTATCGACGAAACTGGAATAAAACCATAATCTGTAATTGTTATTGATAACAAAAGGAGTATATTTTCACCCCATTTCCTCCTCCGTATGGCATCCTTTCCCCCTCTTCGTTAGATTATCATCAGGGTGAACCCGCGTGATATGATATAACAATAAATGCAAGAGATGAGTCAAAGGCAAATACACACACGCACACACACACACACACACACACACACACACACACACACACACACACACACACACACACACACACACACACAAGTGTGCTTTATTATGATCATTCCCTTTGAAAAGATCCTGCGTGCTTCCCTTGTCATGATGGATCAGCCCCTCCATCAGACCCTCATGTCTACTAGATAGAAACGATGACTCCCCACCCCCCGCCAGCTTCTTCACAGATAATTTGCCACCATAGTTCATATTCGGATTAAAGAAACTCAATGAACCTTTCGCATAACGAATTTTATTTGGTTTCGGATTGACGAACCTTCGGAAAAACAAACCCTATATTTCATTTTTGGATCAACCAACCTTCCGAATAACGAATCTTGATTTAATATGTTCGGATTGACGAACCCCTTACCATTTCCCTTGATATCCCCTCCCCCCCCCCCCTACACACACACACAAACACGTACACACAATGAAAAGCATTCCGCGGTCCTTGTTTTGATTTAATTTGATTTGATTTGTTATTTCCGCATTCAATCAGATACAAAATTGAATACAATTTTCAAAAGAACAAAGACAAAGAATATCAAGTGCAGTGAAATAAATCGATAACAGTACACAAATAGATACACATAAGTGATTGCATTGGGCAGTATGCATTTACAGAAACATAAAATAAAATATACAGTATTTTCACTAAATAACAGAGATAATAAAATGCAGGAGACCTCCATCGTAAGCGATTTAGCTTGAAATGAATGGGGTCTCATAAAAGGACTATCCAACGACACAACTCTCTTGGAGGAAATTATAAGTGATCAGGTGGGTGCAGTGCAGTTGCAGGTGTGAGTGCGAGATGCAGTTGAAGGAAGAAAATAGAGATTGAAAAAATAACAATCATTCACCACAAGTATTTATCATCTTAACGTAATGAGTGGGGAGAATATAATTGTATCAAATACCGTTTTAGTGAAGCTTTCAAAGAATAGATACTTGAGCAAGACTGTATGTTGTCCGAGAGATTATTCCAAATGTCCGGACCCGAATGTCTGATAGATTTATGTGTCACTAATACTTTGGGATTCAAAAGATGGAAATTTCTACATATAAGAGTAGGGTACGAATGGACAAAAGTATTAACCTAAACATGTTTTTGAAATATGATGGAAGTTGATCATGAATATATTGTTTAAACATAATTACTACTACTTGAATAATATTTAAATCAGAAACCTTTAATGTCAAACCTGCCCTAGCGGCCACATGTGTGTAGCGGTCATCAGCCGTATACTACCACTAAAAACAACTCCCCCAAAAGAAATAGATATAATGTTAAAGACCCTGATAGCGGTCACTTGTCAATAACATCTCCCTTGGGTGGCCGCTATAGACAGGTTTGACTGTCTATCACGTCAGAGTATTTGCCTGCAGTTCAACAAAATTGCATTATATATTACAGCTGTTCACTTTTGGAAAGGAAGCTGTCTGCTAAAAAAGAAAAAGAAAAAAAGTGTACGACAATGTGTTTTGTTTTGATAGGTAATTAGTTTTATACGTGATGCATTTATCTCGTATCTATACATGAATCTTTTGCAAATGTTTGAACAATATCATTTCATGACATGTATACTTTGTACCATGTTTTGATTTTCGTTCATTGGAAATAAACTATGATTGAATTGAATTGAATTTCCACGCTATTTGCAAATGTCAATTAAGGTGACAGAATGCATATTATTCAGTTGCTACAATGTGTACGTCAATATTTTCAAGTGAATAAGTCGCAATGTTATCAATACGTTTCCTGACCCAAGAATGCACACAGTATACCAAAATAAAATTGCAATGATTAGCAAAAGATCTCACTGTTGAAAAGCTGTATCATTAAACATAACCTCCCATTATTTTGTAGCTATAAACTTGTTGCAAATCTTTTATGCTGCTGATGTGTCCGCTATCATGTCAGGGCATTTGGGAGGACATTTTTTTTTGGGGGGAGGGACGCCACCAAAAGATTTAAAACATTATAATTTTCTTTTTCTTGCTCTTGATGAATTCAGTGGTGGAACATCTGAAATAGTATAAGTTAAGGCAATTTCAGTATCGGCCTATTTCCATGATAATTAAATAACGAAACATGCACACCATGAGGAACTTGCTGGATAACCCAATAATGAAATTGAATGAGAAAGTTAACGCTGTGTAAAGTCAAAAGAGGGCGCTATACGTAGCTCTGCAACCAGTGCCGTAAATAGAGCTCTTATGGAGGATCCGCTGAGCCTGTAGATATAGGCCTAATGCTTAGGAGAGAACCCTCTTTGGGCATAAACATACAGGGTTATTTTAAAAAGAACTTGAAAAAAAGTAATGAGCACTGCCTGGAAGTTTGATGTAGGTGTATAAGGCGCAGTTAATGTATAACAATATTACAAAATCCAGCATTTCTTATGAAAATATTGTTCTGTTTTGTTTTTTGGATATATCTATTTATTATATAGATTTTCTTTTTCTTTTTCTTGTTTTCTTGGTTTTTTTTTTACAGATTCTTCTGGATCCTTGCAACAACAAAAAAACTCCCAAAACTAAGAATATGCACCAATCACACAAAATATCTCATTGTATCTTGTCATAACTGAAACGAAGTAAGCTGATTTTAAGCTTGGAACTCTAACATGATAAAAGTCGCATGTTTCGTTGCTGAAACATAACATTTTCCCCCTTGCTGGCAAAGACTGGTATAATACGGTCATACAGTACTCAGTGCAAAGACGGCTAGAGTGTGATCAATACTCGTAGGCTACCACACGAGGGCGCTATAACGAACGGCTCTGAGAAGAGCGATACATTGTACTGTATATTTTGTACCATTAATCTTCAGTTCCAGTGTTGTTGTAGTTCTTCTTACCATTTTGGTAAATATACTCTGTTGTTGTTGTGTGTTTGATTCACGGTTTTACTATGATGTGACATACTTTTCGGGGCCTAAGTAATACAAGCTGTGTTTCTAATTTAGGCTCCATCACTTAATATTCTTATATGCATGGCTACTACTTATTTACCATTTGTTGCAAATGTATGTTATTAGAATATGTGTGTTGATTATTTTCTTTTTGTACGTCAAAAAAATAGACAAAATGTTATTGGGTAACCATCGTAACTCAGTTATGTTTGTTTCTTGTACTTGTTGACACAAAGTGCAAATAAATTCAAATCAAATCAAATCAATCAAATCAGACCTAGGATCGGTTTTTAAAACACTGTAATTTTATTTGTAATTATGTTATTTATGAAATTATTAGTTTTGTTGTTTTTTCTCAAATTATCTTGAATGGACTTGGGTCTTTCTTATACTCACACAATATCTAATTATGTAGGCCTACAAGCCAGTGTGATCGAAATCTGGATATTTTCTTTTTTTTTATGCCAAGTGAATGTTCACTGAGCTCTGATTAGGCCCTATTGTCAATATCATCTACTACGGTCCTTTTATGCCAAATGTAAGTTTAAATCCCTAACAATGATTGGTAATGATGAACATTTTGATTCAAATGATAATTGTAGGTCCTATTGGTAATGGCAACTATAATATTAACAACGATGATAATTACAACTGCAATGACGATATTCATGCACAACAATCATATAATAAATGCGATCATAGTAATAACGATAATAGGCCTACAGCAATCATGATTCAGCACATGCTATGAGAGTACCTTGGGTACACAACAACTCACCTTGTGAGATTACATCACCTATACAATTGTGGCTTTGATAATGTGCAATGACTTAACCCATCTCGAAAAATTGTTACTTTTTCCCTCTCCTCCTTTTCCTCCTCTCTTTCAGTAGATATAAGGTATCATTCAGATGACATCCGACGTCAGAAGGAAAATCATATATCATTTAAAAAAAATCCACATCAATATCATAATTTATTTCATTATTGATCTATCTATTCGTTCTGTCATGTACTGTTGATCGATTTATATAGCACTGAGCCATGATCTGAATGAACATACGAAGTGTACTTAGTACTTCATCGTTGAAAGAATGTCCAGCATGTATTCTGTCGATGACCTTGTAAAGGGTTTCGGGGTCGAGTCAGGCTGTGTAAAGAGGTTCTGAACCTATTCATTTGGCAACCGAAGGACGAACACAGCATGCGTAGCCAGCGTCTCCCTCAGCGCGCGCATGAACGCTCGCGCGCGACTCGTAATCAGACGCCACTTTACACACCGCAAGGTTATCGCCTACACTGTGTACTGGCGAATGCATTCAATCAGCTGGCTTGAAAGGGTTATCTCATGTACCACACATGCATCAACATCGCGCATTTGTACACACACCATGACACACACACCCACTGCACATACCGGCTCGCTGTACGGACGAACGCACGTACGCTTCTCTTTCACTAAACCATACCACCACAACATACTACAGTCACTGTGACCGTCACTGCATGCACTGGGTGTGTGTACTATTGTAACGAGTACAAAATACGTACTGTGTACATATTGCAACCTGCGGCTTGCAACTGGGGAATGTCAGCGTTAAATGCCGATCGCCGATCTATGGTTACTTGACGTCTGAAAAACACGGATTCATCATGCCAAATCCATCGGTTCGGCGTGAAGGGCCAATGAAGCTGCGGCTTACAGGTAATAGTAACTATCTGATGGGAGAGTGTTTGTTTTCTTCTCATTTCTGTATGAGAATAAGCCGTTTATAATGCTTTGCTAAATACCTCGTTGTGAATTGTGGCACCATTCTTGTATTGCTAGATACAGCGCACTGCGCTGGGTACAACATTCACCAACGCTTCGTCGCGTCGTGCGGCGGCGGTGCAGCAGTGCAGTGCAGTGTAGTGCAAAAGCACAGAGGAATTTTGCTGTTGTTTTGTGTAGTACCAAGGGAGGAGGTTGTGGACTCCTGTCTGGTATAACTAATCTGTAACTTTGGAGTGCTGCATGATGTGCGGTATTCTCAAATCCCGAAATTGTGTCTTGGTAAGAGATTGAGTTACTGTAATGAGGAAACATCATTATGACACTACGACAGTAGGGTTGGGTTTTTTTTATAGGGGCCATGCCCCATGTACAAAACTGTCTGTAAAATTTAGTAGTGTAACAATTAGATTATACATTTTAACAGTCATTACTGACATTATTAGTAAAATAGTGTCAGTGACAATGACACTTTAACGTTAGGAAGTCGTTAACCCCGGCGCGGGGCGCTGTAACCAGTAACACTAACAGCGCCCCGACGACTTGTACATGCAATTTACTACTATTTAGTGAAGTAATCAAGTGGCAGTGCACTGCAATGCTTGCAATTCAGCAAACAACTCATCATTCAAAACGACACTTGGATTCGCAACGAAAAGTCACATGTTGTAATGCCATATTGTTGAATATTATAGGCAACTGTGTATCCCTCAATTACCTCCGAAAACAAGATTAGTCGTCATCATCTTTGAGACCATCTCCGCGAGATGCGAATCGCCATTGTGAACAGATCACGTAAATAAAATGATCTGCGCATGCGCGAATGAATATTCATTTCAGTTCTCAGCTAGCCGTCCTGTTTTTTTTTCCACACGCATACATTGTGTATTATAATATGTGCTACGTTTTATCCATACCCGATCGACAGCAAGGCCGTTAGCGCATGCGCTGTGTAAGTTGTACGGTACTTACAGTATGTACGATACGAAGTGCGGAGGGACTAAAACCTCAGATAAAATCTTTCACTGAGCTCTTAAAACAGATCATATTGTAAATTGTTTTCAGCGGCTCTGATTGTAAGTATCTTATCTAACAGTATGGCTGCGAATTTCAGTGTAAAACCCTGTATCTTGGTCTCTGGTCACCAAAATGCTAAGCCATATCACGCGGTTCTTCGATAGCCACACTAAGCCCATAGGGCTGCCATGCCACCCCAACTCGGTACAGGTTGGGGTCGCTGGTGCGGTTAGGAAGTCGTTAGACTAGACGTCTATAGTATTGATATTTTACTAGGTTACAGAAATGTAACATATTGTAAGTGTAACAATAACCTGACATGTTTCAGCTTCTCAACGATACAATTGCAAACCAGATTTGGCAATCAATAATGAAATTACCGTATTGCCGTTACAGTTCTAATATTTTCAGATGCGTACAGAAATCGCGCAATTAGGGACCTACCAATACGCTAGACCCTATATATGGCGTCATGCAGCCTGAGAAATTGAAGGGCGCCCTCTCCCTGAGGGCAAGGGATGCGTTGCTAGTGCTGCAAAGTACATATATTTCTACAGGGTTGGCGTTCATGTGACATCAGTTAACTCTAAATTCAATTTGATGAGTGGCATGGCGACCACACTCCCAAGTTTCTTTGAACTGCTCAAGAGAACATAGCAATTTCCCTTCCAAAGACTTTGCAGAAAAACGCTGATTTCGTCTGACATTCCACAATTAATGAACCTTCTATGCCATTCGACAATATTTCACAATCGTATTGAAGCTGGCATTAAGAGCAGAGGATTCCACAAATTGCACATGCCTATATCATAATGTACTACTCGTGTACGATCCTGATACAGTGGGCTGCCCTTACACAAGTGTATGTGGCCCGGCACAACGCAGTGGCTGGGGAGTAAGCGACTTGGAAATAGTAGTATGCGATCTTCAAACATCTTTTTTGATGCCCATAGTTCACTCACAATGACATTGTTGAGAAGCTGAAACATGTGATAATAGATGTCTGTAGTGCTCACAAAAATATCAGTAAGTGTCATTTTAAGGTCATAATCAAATGAATAAGATTGTGTGGTAGCATGCACAGTACACGTTTGCATGCTTTGCGGTATGAAATTTTTGCGAATCAGAGTTGACGGCCTTTTCCTCAGGATGAAATTTTCACGAATTTGCCACTGGCATTCAATGCATTTACATGTATAGTGTAGACAAGAACTTTTGAGTGCATTTTACTTTTGTGAATCTTGGCTCTCATGAAATTCACAAAATTGAAAATGCACACAGAAACTTTCTTGTTTTACAGTATGCCATGGTTTATGACCCTGTACATCGAGGCATGTCAGCATTCACACATTAAAATCAGGAATGTTAAGAGCATGTACCTACTTGTACTACACACATGGACTGAAAATGAAGGTCTTTCTTTGCTCCCATCATCACCACCTCCACCTGATTACACGTACGTGCATCTTAATGATATGTTCAGATGTTTGGACAATGATGATTGCGTAATCGTGCATCGTCACTGACAAAAGAACCGTTTCTATAAATTTTGCCTTATTTGGCTGAGGTGCCTTTCATACTCAACTGCCTTTGAATAAACAATAATGATGGGGAGTAACACAATGGGAAACAAAATAAATTTTCTTTTACAAAATTGATGATTACTGAAGTGGACACTTTTGAACATGCATGAAACCTTGCTTAATGGTGAAACATACATGTTGTCTACCATTACTGTCCATGTGTACTCTAAAATATTAATATCTGAAAATGGGGAAAATTAGATTACAAATCACAATTAACCTGCCAAAATATTTGTTTTCTCATGTAAAGTACATTACATGTGTACGTGCATATCGCAAATGAAAATGCTCGAGTGGTGATTTCCACACATACTCAACAACTGCACATGTATTTTTCGTGATTTACATGTAATGGAGTTAATATCTCCTGCACATGTACTGTAGTTTTTGATTTCTCAAAGCATCATCTTGTTTTTACCCAAGCTGCCCGTCTGCAGTGACGATGAGATCAAAGCAGAAAAGCATGTTTGAAATGTTTTTGTTCATTTGACTGAAACAGTTGCATAAATTCATTAATAGTGATGAATGTTTTTGTGTATAGTAGGCCCATGAGAAGAATAATCAGAGAGATTCTTCACAATATTCTTCAGCATGCATTGCAAAAGACCCTAGTAATTCCCAAATCAGGGAGACTTTTGTATTCCACTTTTGCCGAGGCATTGGAAGAAAATAGTGAAGTTTTCAGGGAGCCTCTTGGAAAATCAGACAGAGCTCTGTACATTCTTGCCTGTGTATGACGAGGTATAACGTGTGTTTCACAATTTTGAATGCCAGCATTTTGTATGATTTTACCAGCATTAATATTTAGCGTGCACTCGATGTGAGGTCAAATAGTCGTGAAGGGTGCTTCCAACCGAGAGCTTTGTTTCCACTGTTGTACACCACTCATGAACATTTTGCATCTTGGATATCACAACTATTTTCATCTCAAAAATGCCTTGGAACGACTCCACTGAAGGACAACATTTGAACACTCTTTTGCCGGGGTTGATGCCATATTAACATAATACATCACTTGATGGATCGTTGTAAGGTAAAATGTAGAGCAATGTAGTTCAGGGTATCTTTGGACCCTGCTTGTACCCACTCGCTTGATAAAATAGCTACACATATTATGTACATGTACATTGTAGTCTATACCTACTGTGACAGATTATGCAGTACTTATTGATGATTACTTTATTATTTAAAAGCAATGAGCTTTGAATGTGCACTTGTATGCATATCATTAGAACACTCAAGCAGTTAATAAGTTGAGCAAGAATTTACTGTATGAAATACTCAGTAATATTCTCAAATACCGTTTTTTTTTTAACTTCTTCGTCTTTATCTAAAGTTACGGCAATCAAAGTCATGCTAATTTGTCAATGGCATGTGTTTCTATCAAAAGTAAAGCCAAATATGTATGAACAAAGGTTTTTCCCATGCCCTTTTTAACCTTACTCAGGTTCACCTTCCCTTTTTTTTTTTTTTTGTAAACAGAAGCAGGCAATTGCTTACAACGCATAGATTCCTAATTAATATTTCTTCTGATACTTGTATGTCTATACTGTGTGTTGCAACTTCTTTCCTCCAGAAATGCTTCTTGAAATGGATGCCATTTTTTCTTTTGTTTAAAGTGGAGAAAAATGTAAAAAAAATATGGTTGCCTCAAAAAAATGTTGGTTTATTTTTGTAAAGCAGGAAAAGATCACACAACAAATTGTATATCTTAGACTCCCACATCAACTTTTTCCATTGTTGGGCCCATTCAAAAAAAAAAAAAAAGGAAAAAAAAAAAAAGAAAGAAAGAAAGAAAAAAGCTAGCAGCCATCCTGAAAAAAAGTTGAGCGTGTTGTTTTAGAAAATGTGTTAGCCGGCCATTTTTGACAAAATCTTACGAAACTGTCTCATATTGTCAAGATGTACTATACTATAGGCATATTGGAAGAATAATGAAAATAATGTGATGTACTGAGGCATACCAGTTGCCATGGCCACATACACCTGCTATAGTTTCATCATAACTCAACAGACATATTTTGGAAGTGGTGCCTTTTGGAAGATAATGATAACAGTGAGACAGATTTTGGCCTCATGATAATGCAGAAATGATGTTGGGGAAGCTTGAATACGGAAGTGATGGTCCCCTTACTACAATGAGTATGACACAGCTTGGGCCTCCACTTGCAAGAGTCTAAATCATTTTGCAAGATCCAGAGCTGCCAGCTGACTGTGGTTGCTCCTATTGCATTGCTTGTAATGCGACCTAACACGTAGGCATCCTAGTAATTGATTTACCACTGTGTATCACTTGCTCCGGCAATATTTCTGCCCCTGATCAAGGGACATGCTAAACTTCTGCATTCAGAGCACCTACATTGACTTGTGGCAAAGCATGCAGTGCAAATCAATTTTACAAGTCTACATTAGATGAAAGGGTTCATGTTTAGGTACATGTCCGTACATGCAAAGAGATTGATAGTATTAAATTGCTTCAGAACATAAAGACCCTATTTGGCCTCTAAAGAGCGTGAGTGTTAATTGTCCAGGATTATCTGTTTTATCTGGACAGTTCTGAATGCCATCCTTATATGATGTGTGCTTGAAAGCAGCTGACAGCATTGAGCGGAGCTCCACAAAATAAGAAGCTTTTCTTCTCTAATGCCCATCTCTTTCCAAACTTGCATCTTTTGTTCTCCTTTGCACTTTTTAGCTCGGGTCCACTCCATTCTTCTCCCATCTTTGCTCTTGATAGTGTACATGCCTGGACCATCCTGGCTCTCTCACAGCTTTGGCTGTGGACTGACTATTAGAGCGTGACCAGCAGATGGCTGCTTGCTTGCTTGTAGCTTCTGCCCGTCCAGTTGTACAGTGCATTGTG
Organism: Diadema antillarum; assembly: GCF_040938485.1. Taxonomy (NCBI): domain Eukaryota; kingdom Metazoa; phylum Echinodermata; class Echinoidea; order Diadematoida; family Diadematidae; genus Diadema; species Diadema antillarum. The sequence goes on from NW_027271887.1 coordinate 225,289, forward strand.
CTGTAGCATTGGATTTTGCTGCTTAGGATTATTGGACTGCGGAGAGATACATAGAATAGGAAAATCATGTTGATGTCTGTATGAGATGTGAGAACTAAATACGTAACTTTTGAGGGGTGATCACACATCGGCGGTTTAGATGGCGGTTCCGCCGTGAACCGTGTCCCGACGATGGCGATGTGACTACGTTCTCAACACGTTTTGAACACGTTGCTAACGCAAATTGGCGCGGTAGTAACACGGATCTCCCAAAAGGTGGAGGAGTCCATACCAAGCCCCTGTAGTTACAAATTGTAGATGCAATCAGAGCCCTTTCACTCGTTTTCAATGGGTTACAAGGAGTGTATTGCTTTGTTAGATAGTTTTGTTAGCTTTGTTAGATAAACACAATTTAAAAGAAATCATGAAACGTTATAACCCCCTGTGTATACAGATTGACATAAGTGATGCAATAAGCAATTGTCTTCAAGTTTCAACATGCTTTTTTCCCTCTCTTTTAACTTTTAAAATATCTGTATTCACTGTCATTAAACAGACGTACATGTCAAAGCAGAATCCAACATACTGTAAAATTGAAATTTTCGTGCATTTCGCGCAACCAGAAACCAGCACGAAAATAAAAGCACGCAAATATTTTTGCTTGCCGTATGTTCGTGTACTTGGTGTCTTGATTCCGTGGAATTAAAAATGCGAAACTCTTCTCACCCGGCAAAGCGCGAAAAATTAGTCACACGAAAATATCCACTTTTACAGTAGTTAAGAAAGTTTCCTGTTCATTTGGAGGTTTATATATCAAGTGATGTACAAGTACTTGCTTGTTTCAACATCTCTTTTTTTCTCTTTCTTCATTAAGTTTTCATAAATCTCTAACAACAGTCAATAAAAAGACATACATATCAAAGAAGAATGTACAGCATATCTACATAATTTCCTGTTTGTTTCCAGGTTCACGTAACATGATTATGGTGTAATTTATTTTCAAGTTTCAACATCGCTTTTCCCTCTACTCTCTTAACCCTAATCAGGCTGGGCTTTTTTGGCTATGCTATGTATATCTGGGGGGGGGGGTTCCTGTTGCTGTTTGCTGTTTTCCCCCATTTTTTATTGCTCCGCCACGAAGTGTCGCTGGAGGCATTATTCTCTTTTAAGTTCAACATTTGTTTTTGCATGAAAAGTTATGGCTGTGTTAATACGGTATTATTACGGATCTTGCGGTGCAAACACGGAGGATGCCGTTCTTTACACGGTGAATGGCATCTTGAACACGGTCCATTTCAAACCGCCAAGACTGCCATGAAAAATTAAACATGTTTAATTTTTCTGGCTGTTCCCCGCAGTTCTCGGGGTTAATGGCGGATGACCAGGGTTTGTGTACGGTGTGAACACGGTCTTTGGCGGAGCACGGCGAATTGCCGAACTGCCATGAACCGCCACCTAATCGGCGATGTGTGATCGCCCCTTTAGAAATTTGAAAGCTTTTCCTACTGTACCAAACTCCTTGGCATGGTATCAGAACAAATGCAGACAAAGTAAGAAATGTCTGGCAAAGAGGAGATGCCCACATCTTTTAAAATGTGCTGGAGCATAAACCCCTTTCATGGTGCAGAGCATTACAGGTGCAGGAGAAAGCTTTTTGATGAAAAAGCACATACATTGTGTATTAGTAGGCATGATAATGCTAATGGTTACAAACGTACTGTTCTAGTCATATAATATCAAATTGAAATTTGTTGATATCTGCTTTGCAGATTTTTAGAATGAGATGTTATTGATTTCTCTATTTTTTGGTATTTAAAAAGCACTACTTGTAATAGGAATTTCATAAAAGTACACTTTATAGTACAGGATGTATTGCAGTGCATACATTGTACATGGGTGTATTTCATGAAAATTTCAGTATCAACCACATGTCAGTAAGGTTACCCCAGTTCACATATATTGTTGAGTTGAACTCCTTTGCCTATTCCAAAAAAGTACACCTTTTTCCTCTTTCGGCAAGATCATTTCCAAATGGATACCGTCGAATCCGTGTGCCAAGTTGAAAGTTACTACCAGACCTAAGTGCTTTTGTCATCATATTTGCATCGGGAGCCAGAATCCAGGCTGGCGGATAATCTCCCGTCGCCCATCGCTTTGATTCGTCTGCCCAATTTAGTCAATATCACTCCATTGTCATAGCAATTAGACTCATCTGCAGACCAGCCTCAGCGGCACCTCGTCAAATGACTCCTGTCATTGGCTGCAATTCTGTTTGATCTTTTGATACACGGAGCAGCCTTCTACTCCTCAGCAAATCTTCCAGTCGAGAGAAATAATGAATCATAACAAAGAATCTTGTCTTGCCGATGATGTATCCCCCCCCCCCCCACTCCTTCATCCCATTTCCCTCCAAAAAAGAAGAAAGGGTTATTTATTCTTGATTGCTCATATTTTTTCATTACTGTCTATTTGGGAGAGATGCGCGCATGTACAGTCTTGTGTAGTATGACAAAAACAAGACCAAGTTGAGATTGGGGAAAGTATAAAAATTCACTGGCGGCAAACTGATACCAATGTAAAGATCTTTCCATAGAATGATATACAATTGTTGTATAGTTGGCAGCATAAATCAGTAGAAATGATGAAGTTTTTAATGTTGAATGAGGAGAAGAGGTTTGAAGTGATGTTCTGGTTCTGTTCTCTCCTCTGTACATTGTAGTCAGTTGCACGGTAAGAGGAAGTTTTTGTGATATGTACACGTACAGTGTATTATCAATCTCTCCAAGTCTTAATTGTATGCTGCTGAAAAAACTGGGCTCATCGAGGTACCAAATTGGCTCATTCTAATCTTGCTAATTAATTGCTAATTTTTATGTCAGTGTAATATGGATACACTTTAACAGTTGTATGAAAGAAGGCATCTTTAAAGGGATAGTATAGTTTGTTTGAGACCTGGCTTCAGGTTTCTAACTGTTTTAGATGAGATAATAAAAAACCTACTAATCAAATATGAAAGAGCATGTAATTTTTGCACATTTTGCACAACCAGAAACTAGCGCAAAAATAAAAGCACATGAATATTTTTGCTTGCAATATGTTTCAGTAGTTGATGTCTTGATTCCGCGGAATTAAAAACACATGAAACTCTTTTTACCCGGTTGAGCACGCGGAAATATCCACTTTTACAGTAAGGTCAAAAACTTCGTAACACTGAATACAATTGGCATTGGGATCATTATCGCAGTCTGCTAAAATTTTGACCCCCATGATGGCAGCACATAAATGTACATCCTGATGAATACGAGATGGCGCAATACAGCCCAGTACCCTGTGGTATAACGGTACCCCGGGTACCACTTGGTGCACCACTTGTACCACAACAAACCAGTAGGAAAGTATCTGTAGATGTTTTGTAAAGATTTTTTTGTTACTGCCTATAATCTGTACTTCTCATAAAACTATCTGTTATTATGTACAGACATTTTATTCTCGAAGTCTCTTATGAAAGAGAAGGGAACCTTAGGATTATCATGGTGGCATCTAAAACCCTTTGAAGGCATTTGGACACCATACATGTAGAAAGAGAAGGTTTTGCACTGACATCACAAACTATGTTCTGTATGAAGAAAGAACTTCAGGTAATGTTTTAGATATTTCACTTTCGACTAAAAAAAAAAAAAATCATTATACAGATCATATATACAATCGTGTTTATTTTCAAAAATCTGCACAGCTGCCATAAAATCATTATTTCACTTTGATTTAAAGATTAGTGTGGAATTGGATGACATGCATCATTCTTTAATACATTCAATTTATCTTTTCTGTTGTATTGATTCTTAAGACCTTCAGTCTAATCATATGCAAAGCGCATGGCAAAGCATTCACCCCCAAGCTTTTACACTATTTCTGTACACAAATCGTTGTATGCAACCACCGTGAAGTATTACAGTCACGGATAAGTCACATGGTTTGGGTTTGTGCCCAGTGTATCATAGAATGTGCCTTTTTACAGCCTTCTGTTGTTACTGAATGTGAGGCCTCCCCACTGTCCTCTATGCAGCTGTTGGATATCAGGGTCCACCACTGGGAGCACTTTTAGGCCTACACAAAACCCAGGCCTACACTGCATATAAAATGTGCAGATGAGGCTGTGTGCAGTTTTCACAACTGCGAAGTAGTTTACAGTTGTGCAATGTATATGTTTGTACTTCTTGTGGAGTTTGTGTGCACTGGCTGGTAGCAGCCAAAGATGTTGTCAGGGCAGCACACTAACCCATTTTTTTTTTACTGGTCCTACCTGTCCGTTGGACCAGTAGGTACCCAATTTTTCATTTTTTTACTTGTCCACCTCTGAAAAAGTTATTTGTCCAACAGTGATTTTTACTGGTCTGTGACTGTCGGACTAGTGCCAGTGTGCAGCATTGTTGTGTGTGTGCGGTATTTTGGCCAAGATGGAATTTCATGTACGGTCAGTTGGGGAGCTTGATTAAGTGGATATCAAGTGTACATTTGTATACTGTATATCACTAGCTTGGGATTTGATTATTTAATGTACAGAATCAGTGTGTGTATCCACTTGCTCTGAACTATCACTTAGAGAATTACAGCTGATAGCCCATTGAAAAGTTCACAAATGAATTTTAAGTCCTATATTGCATCTTTGCCAATCATTTTTTATGCCAGAATCCACCCATTTCCTTCTCTCTTTTTTTAATAGAAAAAAATGATTGAAAATTGCTAAACTTTATGAAATCCTGTACAGCCAGTCAAGATCTATAACACTTCCAGAAGGCTGTGAATAAGCCAGTTCGGAGATAGCTCATGTGCACACGGGTACAAATGACCTTTCATTTTTCTCAGTTGGTTAGGCACTTCACTCATTTCAAAGCAACATAATGCAGCAGCTTGCCCAACATAGCAATTTATGGAACTCGTATTCTCACAAAGAATGAACCTGTGTAGATGAAGTGACCGGAATGTTTCGTCAATCAACACTTTGGGAAGCATCTATTTCATTGTGCTGTTTTGAATATATTAACAAACTTTTTCTGTTAACATTGCCAAATACTAGGCTTGCTGTCAGGTGGATATACTGGCAGGCACCATTTATAAGGATTCCATGAATAATCACAGCATTACAGACGGTTATCTCGGTGAAATTAAAAACCAACCTGTCTCTCGGTACAAATGACCTTTTTCTGCTCATGCTCAAACTGGAACCCCGAACTGGCTTATTGGTTGACCCCAAACACTTGCAGGAGTCACCTGGCATTGATTGTGGAAGGGGATCTAGCTGGCTGGGTGGCTGCCAGCTGTGTGCATTCTAGCTTGAATGTGATCTCAGAACTCAGCAGTTGCAGGCAAGGCAGCAGTTGCTACTGCCGTTAGTGAACTGTGCAAAGAACACAATTTCATTGTTCTCTGCATTCTTAAAGGCTGTTGTACTCCACTGTGGAACTTGCCCTCTGACAGAGAATAGAGCCGGGCTTGTTTTGTTTTGTTTTGTTTTCTCAGAGATCATACTTGTAGTGAGACTTGTCTTTCCTTCACTAATTGTTATGCACAATGTCGAACTTTATGCCTTACGGCTAGCCTGACTGATCTATGTGATGTAGGCCAATAGCCAAAGTACAGTAGTCAATGTTTTTGTTTGTAACTTTATTTATTTAACAAAACAAATGGTGACTGTTTTACACTATTGCATCATGGTTACATGACCAAGGTGACTCTTTTGAAATGCCTGTTGGATCTTTGCTCATATGAGGTTATGATCATAATTTGTCAAACATTTCAGTGATTCTGCTTAAATATTTACTGGTCAGCTACATCTGCACAACACTGTCAACAGCATTCAGGATATCTCTGCAGAGAACATTCTCTTTTTAGGTCACAAATAGATACATTGAATACAATAGTAAGCTGGTTTAATGGTTCTTATCTGTTTCATGTGAGTGTGATGTTAGGCATCATGTTCATGTAGGGCAGCATGTCAGTTCAATATGGCCTCTTTTAAGATCATTAGATAGTAAATTTTTGCTTTGATAGTATGTCTGATTCTTACCATTTTTACCAGCCTGTGTGTGTATGCATGTTTCTATGATACATGTATGTTCTTAAACTAGTCAATAACCATATTTAACAATGTCTAATAAATGGGACAACCTCCCCTTTAAACATGGTAGACAGCCTGCCATGACAGGCATACATATCAATGTGGTTTGTGGTGTGCAGCAACCAACAGAGGCTGTAAGGAGAAGAGACAGCAGACTCCTGAAACTTGAAAATGAAATGAGGAGAAGGGGTCATGGCAGGTCAAGGATGTTACCTTGAACTCCAGATGACCCCTGTATGTGTGCAGTGGTTGTGTGCCAGGCGGAGGCTCTATTGGCACAGGTGTCCATGTAAAGGATATCCTGGATAGATAGAGGAGAGGGGTTACTTGCACTTACATTGTTTACAAGTGAAAGTGTATCATCCCTTCCCTGTAGATTGTAAACATGACATGGAGGCCCTATTGGTTTTAAAGTTTGCCTTCACTTAGCCTTCACTTCACACAGTACAATAATTAGACCTACGTGTATTGTGATACAGAGACCATAGATAGAGTGTTGATGGAGTAACAGAATACTAGCACATGTTTTCTGAAGATGGGAATGTAGTATGGTAACAGCAGGTTTAGAGGGTGGAATGTTGCAGTGTTTTGCAAACTATTGTGCATTGTCAATATACTTTGCTGGGCCTAGCTGTGTGTTTTCCATCATGAGACATTGAACTCGGCCATGGTTGTTTAAAATTCAGACGAACTTTTCAACCTGTGCTTGTACATACTTGTACTTGTACTGCAGTCAGTGTTTGCAAGCATTTACACAGTGTTGATGAGGAAAAATAATATGCCTTGGTCTCCTGCTCATTCTCTTTCAATATCACTCTTTCTTTACCATATAATCACTTAGACATGAAGGATTGTATCATGCATACATGCATGATACAAGTATAATCAACATTAAAGTGGGTGTTTGACTGAACTACATTGTGATGCCAATGTTGTATGATTGGTTAGGTAGAAGTGAAAAGAGGTTGATATCCCTGTGGATACTTTGCAGCAACTTTCATAACAGTATGTTCTTTTTTCTGTCTCTCTGTTCCTTTATAAGTCACGTTGTATGCAAAGATATGAACTATGAATTTGTTGGTATTTGGCATAATGATTTATTTTTAATGCAATGTCATCTCCTCTTTTCCTTTTCATTTTGCAGTCCTGTGTGCTAAGAACATCTGCAAGAAGGATTTCTTTCGTAAGTATGAATCTCTATTACTGCTGGTGTGCGAGTTATTACAACCTGTATCCATACATTGCCTGCATATTCATGCAAAGAAAACACCAATTAGAAAAGAGGTTGCTATAGGCTGGTGTGTTTTAACTATTGAAGGTATGTGTGGTGCTGTACAGATGGAGTAGTAGGTGTGTTTGTATGGGCTTCGTAATGCCAGACCAGCTCGGGATGCTTGACAAGTGCACCAAAGTCGGGATATTTGTTTGACTCTGCTATCATGTACCACTGCTCTTTGCTGAGCAAATAGCACCTGTCTGGGGTAAACTGACTCCTGCGTTGCTAGAGATATTTCCTTGGGTGGTAGAATAATGCTAGCAGCTACAATAGCTGGTGAAAGAAGAGTAAATATTGGGCAGACCCAGAGTTATGGGTAACTGCTTTAGTCCTTCAGAGTCTGTATGTGTGTTCTCCTACCTATCCTTTGCTTGAACTTGTGTGCAAATGTTTCTTATTCATGCTTGTTATGGCAAAAATGTGATAATGGAATAATGCATTTAGCTGTTCATATAAACTTTACCTCAGACTATGTAGACCAAAATGTCATTTGCAAAGTCTTGTGTGCTGAGAAAGATCGAAATGTGTCAAAACATGCAGTATGCATGGTCTCAACCTTCATTAATTTACCAAGAACCCTCATGAACAAAATATGTTGGGTCTTTAATAGAAAGAGGTACTAGTATATTGTAACATGACTTTGATGTTTCCTGTTCCAGTGCATTCAAGAAATATATTCTGTCCTAAAGTTATTTTGCCTTTGAGAAAGTACAAAGGTCCCATTCATTTTAATGTGAATGTACAGGGTAAATTCAGAAAAGATTTACTGTGCATGTATGACCTACAGTGTATGATTGTGCCAATACTTCTATTTGCCTATTTTTTTTTTAAGGAAGTGCATTAACCCGTTGAGGAAGGTTTGATTTTGCTACAACACGCATTTCCCATAGACACCTGCCCGAGTATACTCGGGACTTGTCCTTAACGGGTTAAAATACAAGCACACTTGTAGTCGGGCTTGATGGTTGGCAAGACATATTGTTCACTAAACCTACATTGTTTGGATGTCTGACTCGTTATCTTGGCTAATTGTTCTCCCGAAGGTACATAAACATGTTGAATGGTATTTCCAGTGAAAATGTTATTCCTAAACTTGCGCAGTACAGTGGATATGTACTGGTTTACAGGATGTTGAGAGGTCCGGGTCATTGCTTGCTCTGGATGCGCAGTGCAAGATGGCGATTCCAGGAAGAGACCCATGGGTTTTTCCCCCTTGAATTCCAGAGTCAGCAAGCTCACTGGTAACAAGAATAGGCAGGGCTGTGTTGGGGGGGGGGGGGGGGGGGGTAGATTGCCAGTGATTAATGTTTCAATACCTATGGTGTGAAATGATATGCAAAGACTTTATGAGTGCAAACAGATACAGTATCTTAAAGGTCCCGTTTACCTTTGGGAGCAGTAATTTATAAAATGTTAAAGATATCACTTTTGATGCATATTTGTGTAGGTCATTTGTATCACAAAACATCCTACCATATACAATTTTTGCAATAAAGCCTAAAACATAAGGAGATATCACTATTTTTCTCATTACACCATAACTGTAGATGGTTTAGAGTGGAAACATTTTTATTATAACTATTGTTCACATTTTGTATATTTAACAATATTTAACATTGATTATACTGGTTCAAATTTTTACAGTGGTTGTTTCTATCCCTAAGTCATATTTTAGAACTATTTTGAGGCACTAATGCTGGGTTTTTGTTTCATCTGCAAATGGAAAATTATGCCTTTAATTTATGATTTGCAAGCTTGGAACTCAGACCCCTTTAATAGGAATGTAATGTCTTGTCCTCATTACCATAGTGTTTCCATGATGTATGTCAAGCAATGACTGTAGAAAGATGATTACTGTGGTCAGATGGGTACTGCGCGTAGGCCATCTCATCCTAGCTTGTATGACTGATAAAAGAAAAATTATCGATCTACTGTGATGTGTGCAAGGTCAGCATCATCTTGTGATATTTGTTTGATGTCACAAAGATGATTGTAGCTTTCCGAATTGGAAGAGCCGTGTGGAAAGTAGAACAATTTTTAAAACTCTCTTCAGGAAGCAGTGTCCATTGCATCACTGCCCATGATTTCCTGGACCTTCCTGTCATTGAAATGATCCTCAAGGAGGTAATAATGTCTCCCCTGATCAGGATCCAGAGCTTGCCAAGCAGTGATGCAGGAGTCCTGCAGGACTGAGAGAGGGTCCAGGAGAGGGTAATGCTCCCCCTAGATGGATAGGAACCCAGCAGGAGGAACTCTGTGCATAGTGGGTTCATGACTGAGCTACAGTCGGCTCTTTCACTGCGCAGCACAAGGGCTGAGATTTACGAGGCCCGTGGCTCAGGCTGACGCTTTACAAATGTCCTGTTTTCAGTCTGCAGCCTGGATGACTATCAACAACTGTTTGAAAAGAAGAAGGAAAATAAAGGGAGAAAAAGAAAGCTAGAGCAGGGGAATGTAGGTCACATGACACCCTCCACGTCAAAAGTCTGCATAGCATCATGCTTGAAACCAGCCACAGTCGGCAGCACTGCGTGTGGCGAAATAAAAGATGGCATGTAATGGTAGGCCTACATGTAGGGTCTACATTCTGAAGCTACTTGTAATTGTCTTATTTTATGTTCAGAGATATTGGGTAGAACAGAAGGCTGTTTTCTTTCCAGTTGAGTAGTACTCTGAAAGATGAAAACCATTTTCCTAAACATTCATTCCCATACAGAATTCCTTGCATAAATACTGTACTTATGTCACTTTAAGTTGCAACTGGTAGACACAGTAGTGACAGTGATAAATATGATAAAAAATGATGATAATATAGCAACAGCTGAACAGGTAACTGGTGCTTGCACTCCATTGCAAATAAGAAATAAAAGTAAAGTGGATTTATAAAAGATGTGACACTAATAAAAGAATGCACAAACACAAGTATATTCATTGTTTTATTGCTAAATGTTTATCAGCATTTCAGCCTTATTGTGAGTGAAGACCTCTGTCTCTTATACTGTAGGCCTGCTTAAAAAGCAAATAACATATTAAGTAACAAAATGCATTCCTCTTTTTGTGGCGACACTTTGTAAATGTAGTGTTGCTTTAAAATTGTGGGTTATGTTACATGTGTGCTTGTCCTGCTTGTGACCATTAGAGGTGAGATAACAGCAAACAAGCAGCTGTATGTGTGTATGAATATGTATGTGTGTGTTTTTTTGAATGTGTATGTGTATGTGTGTGATGGGGCGGGGTGTTAAAAGCAGCTTTGTGAAGTCATACGCTGGATAGTGGGCTCTTTGCAATTGCCTGAAAAACTCTCTCTTTCTGCCCCTGGGTAGACAGGAAGTTGATTGATCATTACGAGTGGCTGAGCCAAGACAGGCAGCCTGGCTTCTGGGCACGGCCAGTCTCCCGGCTGCAACTTGAACTGTCTGCACCAGAGCAGATAAGGTCTCCCAGAATTTTAAACTTTTAATATTCTCTATTTAAAAAAAAACAAAATGTCCCCAAGGGTGTCTTCATGCAGTCACACACTCTCTCTGTGTGTGTGTGTGTGTGTGTGTGTGTGTGTGTGTGTGTGTGTGTGTGTGTGCACAACTTGGTACTGCTATGACACATAGAAATGGAATCTTTTCAAATGGTACTAAAGCGTCTATAGCGACCACCGGTGCAACATTCTTGAGTTTTTTTCTGTCCCTCGTAGCTGTTCACAGGATTGCCCATTGATGAACTGAAATATCATGGCTAAATTTGTCGGGAAACATGATAATCTCAGTGATGTGCAGAAAGAAATCAACTACTGTACAGTAGGTGAAATGCTAATATCAGTTGATTTTGACCAATGTAGCAATAAGATTTTTGCTTTTGAACGATTAAATGTGATAATATCGTGCCCATATATTTGTGCATACAGGTTGTATGTGTTTGTACCTTTATATACACTCATGTTTTTACTCTGAAAGGATGCGTGATTATGCTTTATAGTTTCACTTTCTCTCATGATTGAGAACATTTGACATTAAACTTCTGGTAGGACCTACATTGATTCCCTCCAACTTTTGTAACTAACTGTACAAGGTATTTCACTTGGACATTAGGTACTACTCTCTTTGGCAGAGTGCCACAATTTACTCGATAGGAAACTGCCCTATTATGTTTTAAGCCCCTCAGGATCACCATCTGAAATTTATAATATGGAAAGATATGTGCATGACTATTCAAAAAGATTACCCTTTTAAATTATCAACTGAATTTGTATTGTAAACATTATCTGTCCTTGCAGTGACACTCTTTTTGAATAGATTTATATTGACACAGTGTTTTATCATAGGCCTAATGAGAAATATTATCCTTTGAAGTGAGATTCTGTATCTAAATCACAAGGGCTAGTATTTTGTTATTTTGTTGTTTTGTCAGCAGCAGATCTGAATTTCTTGGTGGAATGATCAGTATGTATCATCTTTTCAAGGTCTAATGTATTTGACACTTTTGTTCAAAGGAGATTAAATACAGCTTACAGAAGTTTCAGATGCCTTAATTCAGTAATAGATGTGCCTCTATGCCACCAAGGCTTTTTATAACAATGTACTCATCTCATACATTGTCCTTATTCGTGTGTTTTCTGTTTTTAATAAACTGTCAATGAGCCTACAGTATGCTTCAATGTAGTGCAACCCTATTTTTTTAATGACTTTCTTCACAGAACACATTGTGTTTCAAGAAAACTGTCTGCACCAGTAAAATTTCTTGGTTTTCATGCCAGGTGAAAGATAATGTAAACAAGTTTAGCATTTAAGATAACAAGTTCAGTTTACACATGTATCTCTTGATGAAGGCACTACTATGTCAGCCAGGTGCCGGTCCATTAATCATGAATTTTTACGAGGGAATCATAGAACAGCTTTGGCAGGGCGTCCACTGTGCAATCTGAAGAAATGTCTGGACATGTAACGCATGATTTTACATGTAAAGCCTATTCAAATTAAATGAATCTGCACTGTCACTTTGAAGGATTATGTAGTGTACATGTACATGACATAGTGTAATGCAAATTTGTGACAGATATCATACATGATACAGTGCACTGGGATGAGTTTGACGGACAGTTATTACATACAGCTGGCATGTTTTAATTTTGAGCAAAAACATGACCTACGTGTGATGTTTTAAAAGATATTTGTTTCTCATATTTTGTTCATAAAAAGTACTTCATTGATATTGTAAAGTTATATTAAGCTCTCACCAGAGCTACTTGAAGAATGCACATTGTAGACTTTGCTCCTTTTTTTCTGTCTTTTTTTTTCTTTCAAATACCTGTTGTTGAGAAATATACAATACTACCACTTTGCACCAGCCAAATAGGCCTATAGCTTACATTTGTATACAGTATCAAGTGTGGGGTAAATGGCAACATAATAGCAAAATACAAACTATGGTAGGTAGTCATTTTTGCTATGATACTTCTTGAGAACATACAGTGTGGGCCTACATGTGCATTTTCTAAACAAACCTGAGCAATCTTACTTGGGGATCAGTCTTGGGAGCATGATCACAAAATGACAGTGTCTTTCATTTCTGGCTGAATTTATAATCCTGATGATGATTACGAGTTAGCGAAATAACAGTTTATACACCATTTGACAAGGTCATGACATGAGCATCTGTGATGTGTCAGTATTTTGTCATAAGGAACCGCAGTTACAGTACAAACTCTTTTCATTGTGAGTAGCTTGATGTGTATCCCATAGATGGCTAGTGGACTCCAGCTGACATGGAAATCTTCTCATGAAGGTTCAGCCGCTTCGCAGCTTGGCATTGAGAAGTCAAACTGGGCTCAGCATCATTAAATTTACATCTGCAAGACATAATATCCCTTTCAAATGTATCACTGTAAACTTCTCCTCCCCCATACACACTTACAGTGTATTAAAAAAAAAACCAAACCAAAATACATGTAACAGCGAATTTTCCTCGTAGGCCTGTACAGTGTAGTGCAGGCAAGTGACAATGCAGTTGAAAGGCAGTTACAATGTACATTGTACTGTAGGTACTGATATGCACAAATGTTAAAGGGACATTCCAGACGATTTTCATAATTTCACATCATGTAGTACATAAATCATTAGCTCCATGTATAGATATGTGGAATTTATTGTGGTTCTTGAGCAGAGAAACAATACTTTGATAAACCTTAAACAAATTACACTAAGGATGATGACATCTATAGGAGGTTCACATACAACTTGTATTTCAGAAATGTAGCAGTGTAATTCCATTACAATACCACTTGCTTGCAAGTTCACCTGTGTTTAATCTATGCATGTCTTCTTCTTTTGTTCTGCTTCCTTGAGCCCCAATACATGCATTCTTATGGTGACCCTGCCATGTCATCATCCTTGTTCATGACAATTTGTCATAAATTTCGAAAATATTCTTATTCTTTATCCCGATTATCATAAATTCTGAAACTCTGTCCTCAGTATAATTAATTTATAGTTGTTCAAATGTAAAAATCTGAAAATCATCCGGAGGTCTCCTTTAACCACTTCAACAATGAGTTCAGGTTTGCTCAGAGAGAAAGCAAGTTGGTTTGCAGGGTGTTATTTCAACTCTTTATCAAAACTTGACAACTTTATTATTCAAAGCTCTTGTGAAACCCCCTTCATTTCAACAGCATGGAAATAAACTATGAAATGCCTCAGGTGTACATGTATTTCAATCAGTCTAGCAAAGAGTTGTGGTCCTTAGGGTGGGATTTCACGGAGCACGCGAACGATTTGCGAAGGACGCGAATGGCAAAATCCAGCATTCGTATTTTAGTCTGCAAAAGATCGCCAAACGAACGTGAGGGTTCGGAAGCGTCGTCAATTGTTCGCGAATGTCGTTTTTACTTCGGCGATGATTTCAAAAAAGTTTGAAATTTTTTGCGAACCTTTTCCGCACACTTGGTCGTGATTTGCTCGTGAATTGTTCTCGAAAGTGTCTTTAAAGCCTCGTCATATGCGCAAGATCTTCGCAAGACACGCGCGATGTTCGCAAAATGTTCGTGAAACCCCAAATAGACTCCGAAACTTTGGAGAATGTCTCGCGTATGTTATGCGAAATCTGCGAAGTTTTTCCGATCATTTTACGACGTAATCGCAAACTGTTCGCGTACCTTTTGAGACATTCTCACGAACGTTTGGCGCACGTTTGGGGATGTATGACCTATACGTTTTCTACAAATAAAAATCGTACCATACATCTAAACATCAAACAATCATTAACAACTACAGTAACAAAAGAAATTAAAGACTACCAAAGAAAAAGACATGTTTGATATACGAAAAAAAAATCGCAAAATACACTTAATATTAATCTAAAGTATGCAAAATTTCATTTGAACTGCATATAGAGATTATGTGTTGGAGGAACTGCAAAAAAAAATAATGAAATGCTTTACTAGTGGAGATAGGTCCTAGGAAAAAAAAAAAATGTAGGCAAGCACACGATAGAGAAATGAGAGAAAAAGAAAGGAGAATAGAGGAAAGAAAAAAAAAATCAACTTAAGACAGCTTCCACCTCTCCTTGGGTACATTTTCTCCCATGATTATTGAACATTTTTCGTTGTTCGCATTCCTGTCGCGTGTTCTTCGTGTACGTAACATGCTGTACTTTAGCAATGATACACACGACATTCGCACATACATCGTGGAAACTTAGGGCAAATTGCGCAAGAATAGTTTTCGGCTTCATTGTCGGAACACATTCGGAGAAAAACTTTTCCGAATGTTGGATTTTGTCATTCGCGTCCTTCGCAAATCGTTCGCGTGCTCTGTGAAATCCCACCCATAGCAAGCAATTAATTGGTGTGAAACATCCTACTTGTGAGAACGATTTACAGTGCATAGTGCATGGGTCTTGCTGGACATGAATCTGTTGCAGCCTTAGAAAGTCTGACAAAGTAGGCCTACTATATGCAGCGCACACATGTAATATTTCTTAGCCATGCTGACATATTGTTGGATGAAGTTTGGATACAGCATGTTAATAGTACATTTGTTCGATGGGTTGCTAAAAGACGTAGGCCTATTTGTTCTCACTCTCATTCTGGCTCTGGCAATTGGTACAATGGGCTGTGCAAAACACATATTTTAGCATCATTTTTTCATGTAAAGCAGACCGGATAATATGTGAGTGCATCAAAGAGCATAGTCAGTGTAACATATTGAAGGCAGTCACTTCTAGAACACTTAACCTTCTAGAAACTCAGCGATGTACTGGCTTTGTCCTTCAGCAATGTTTTTCCTACAGTACATTTTGTAAACTTTTTTTTTTTCACTTGGGGCAGCAGGTTCCACTCGTAATTGACTGTCATGAACTATCTTTGTGTTTCAAATTATTATAAGCATACAAATTTTTAGAGATTAATTTTAAGTAGGAAACTTTAGAGAAATCATGAGAAATCGTTTTGTGGATTGGTTTTTGTTTTAAGCAAACATGTGCAGACAAACACACAATGAATCATCTGAAGTAAGATTTAGACAATAAAGCCCCTTTCTTTCTGCTCCTGGTGCAGATTGCCCACATCAGCAAGAGTGAATTGAACATTTTAAAAAGGTCAATTGATGTAACATTTCAGCCAGCTCTCCATTGCACAGTATCTTTAAAGGGTGCAAAACTCCCACTTGTTTGCTTGTGAAGGAAAACTTCAACTTACTCTTGGACAAGTGAAATGAATAGGTACATACCGGTACTCTTTAAAAAGTTCAAGCCCTTTTCAGTATGTTCTGTCAGAAAAGTGGGAGACATAGTTTCTGTGATGTCCTTCTGTATGCAGTTTCTTAAATGGGTCTCTAGCCATCTCCTATCTGGTTCTTGAACGAGGACATATGAGATTAGTGCGCAACAAGTACTTCAGTGAGCAATGCCTAATCCATTTGACATTGCCAATATTCCACACTCACCCCCTTAGACTGCAGCAAGAGAGAGAGAGATCTATGCTTTTGTGATTTCTGAAGATCAGACGGAGATATCATCCATGATTAGCCGTTTTTTAGGAATTTGCCCTAAAATCAGATTATCCACCTGTCTCCCACTCTCATTAGTTCTTCCTGACTCACGGAATCAACTGCAATCCGCCCCACCAAGCTATTTTACCGACTCGTTTTTCTTCCTCTGAAGCTCTCTCTACTGCTTCCGTTCCCTTCATCGACCCTTCCATGTCTCCGACTTCTGCGCTCTCCGCCACAAAAGGGATCTCCTTGGAGCGAGTCGGCTCCACCCTTCCTCCCCCTGTCAGACAGGTCTGGTCTTCCAATGAGGGCAGATTGTCGCTCGCTCTCGCTCTCTACCCGCAAGACTCATTTTTGTTGTTTTCTTCGGTGAGGAAAAGCCAGACAGTATCTTTGTATTGGGACTGACATTGTTTGGTGAGACTCCAATTTAGCAACAAAGTTGGGGGAATGGCAAGGGAGAAAGTGTGTGCTAGGGGGAGGGGGCGGTTAGAAGAAGGTTATTGGCTCTAATCTATCGGATTGATTTGGCAAAGAAAAGGTTGAATTAAGACATCTTGCGGCTTGCAGACTTCTGAGAGCAGGAATAGAGGGAGACGCTGGAGCGGGAGAGCTAAAGGGGAAGACCCGGTCAGACGGGAAGAGAGAGAGAACGGCACAGCTGTCGTCGTGCCATGCCGCCACTTTGCTATGGCAGACATCCAACTGAAAGCAGCCTAGATTAGCATGAGGGAATAAACAAAACTGCATTTTCTCCTGTTTGCGGCGCAGGATGTAAATATCCAGACTGATGTAAACCTGCAGAGTTTCTTCTTAGGAGATGGCAGAATTTTGGGAGCACGGATGACACATACTGGTGTTGACTGGTTGTTCACTTGGGGAGGTGTTAGACAGTGGTTTACCAGTATGTTGGTTTGATGTGTAATGTTACATGGCTTCAACCACAAAAGCCTGTTGAAGACTGCATGCTCTAGAAGTTGCCTGTTGGGACATGTGCATATGTGGGAATATATCTGGTGAGAGAGATTAGTGTTACCAAGTCTTCAATTAGACCATGAGGGTCTTTGTGGAGTTTTTGTTGAACTCTTAACCTCGACCTCATGGTTATGTGTTTTATGATAATCTTTCTCAATAGAGTGTGGCAATGTTTTAATAGGGGGAGGGTTAGTTACCTGTTGCAAAAGGCCTTTTCAAAAGTTCTGAAACCTGTGCATAGGCTACAGAGCAGTGGAATTCCCTTCTGATAGATTATCCGTTGTAAATTATTTTTCTGTCATATTCTCTTGATTAATCCTGAAATCATTCATATCAATCATCCAACAGAGTTTTCAAAGATTTATTAATGTGAAACCACAAGCTGCTCTCAGTAAGCCACAGCAGGGCCCCCATCAGAGAAAATACATGATAATGCATTTGAATTCAGGGGCTACACATGTACTTTAGAAATCAGTGTGACTTTGCTTTTTAATCGAGAAGGCTATAGTGTTCAGGACCTTTTTCTCAGACTGATATAATTTTGAAAGTAACATTACAATGTAAAGCTGTCTTTGCGTCAAACAAACTTTGGTTGATGACTGAATGATAATGTTTCAACAAGTGCCAGACATATTTCATGTATTTGTCACATATTTTCCATTTTATACACATGTCTGAAGAGACATGCCCTTAGTTACAAGTGAGCTTAATTTTCGATAAAGTTTGTGTGATGATGAACTTTGACATCACAATAATGCATGTCAAATTTCGCTGTAGGTTTGGTACTGATCAAGGATTGTTCCTAGAGCTATTCTTTTTTTTTTTAAAGCCAGTGTCCAGTCATTAGAGGATTAGTTTTGATGTCTCACACTGTTGTGTAATTCCTTCTTTCTTCACATGCCTATGCATGTGTGGTAATATTTCTGTATCTTTTTCTTTGTCATCATTCTTTACATATTTTACTCCCTCATTTTTATCATCTTTTAATTGATAATTTGTCTCTTTTTTTTGGCTTTATTAGTCATTGCATAATTTCCATTCCTCTATCATTGTATAAAAAATATGTAAATTGGACAGTTTCAGCTGGACTCATACTAGACAAAATTATGCCTTAGACAATATTGAAACAGGGCATCAAGTTACTTTTACTTGATGTCGGAGGTGATATCAAGGTGCATGGCAGCCAATTTTCAGTTCAAAATTGATATAAAAACTGCTAGGGAGTTTGCAAGTTACAATCTATTACGTAAAAAAAATATTGACCATTTTTTTCTTCTGTAATATTTATTAACTTCCATTCAAATGATGCTAAAAACAGCAATTCAAATTGGTATTTCTGTATGAAGTAATAAAAATTCTGTAGGTAACATTTCTGCACTTGGAAATAAAAATTAACAAAAGTAATAATCGAGAGACATATTTCGTTTTTCATTGTAACAAATAGAATGAAAATGGCACAACAAATAAAAAAAATGGTAGTATATCATGTTTAGTGTAAAACCCATTCCCAAGACATGCACGCACAAACACACACACACACTTAACACCGCACTATACCCAGAGCCTTGCCAAACGTTCATCTTAATTTTTTTGTTCCTGATTTATTAAATTCGTGAACCTGTATGGGTGACAACTTCTTGGCCAGCAGAGGAGAAGCAGCTGATTATGAAAGTAATTCCGGGTTGATGGTAGAAACTGAAGGGTCGGCACAAGCGTTTAAATACAAATGGTACGATTCAGAGAGCAGGGAAATTCTTCATATTTCCTCTCGTCTGCCGGCCTGCAATCCCCGCTATGCTGGCGTGTTGTCTGTGTGCAGTCATGCCGAGTTGTGAGTCATGTGACGCTGGAGCCGCTCTTGTTTTGAGGTCGTCGCTGGTATAAACACAGAGGATGACAGGGAGCTAATGAATCAAAATTTTTTTCTTATATATTTCATTATTTGAAACATGACAAACAAGAGCCAATCACACAAAACCGAACGGCTCCAGCCGAGGATTCTTATTGTTCGTTGTCGAGTTCTCAGACACTGACGCGTATTGCGTCTGCAATTGTTCTGTTGTCCCCCTTTGGTGTATGTGAGGCTCTTTTGGTGTATATGAATGTGTGTGTGTGTGTGTGTGTGTGTTGGTGTGTGTTTATTGAAGATAAAGCAGATGCTGTTGGGTGAGACTGACATTGTACATTCACAGGATGTGTTGAATAAATTGTGTTTCCTTTGCACCATGCAGAATGTGTAATGAGATGTGGAAATTGTGAATTCATGAAAAGAGGAGGGTAGCAATAAAAACAGTGTCATTTGACATCAAATGAATATTTTGCTGTGATGTGACATACAGTTATACAGCAGGCACATATGTTTGTGTGTATGCATGAACATACGTGATATACAATTTATCAATTTTCATTTTTTTTTTTTTTTTTGGTGTTCTTTTTCATTCGAGAGGGATTACAAAACAGGGTAGTTCATCCATAGAACAGTGGAATTTTCAAACATAAATTGGCTTTATTCGTTTGGTATCTAATTCATGTTGTTTGGTATCTTTGTAAAATTTATGTCCAATATTCTGATAAATACATTGCATTGACAGGAATGCAAAGGAATTGGTGCATGGGAAGGAAGATAGCCTACAATCTAAATGATATTCCAATGAATACCCCAAATATGCTTGAAGCCATCAATCGACTGAAAATGTTTTGCCTGGGAAAAAAGGGAACAGGTTTTACATTCCATATTTAATGACATGTTGGCTTTTACACACACACCATGATGGCCACATCCATGCGAGGAAGGCTGTTCCATATACTGAAGGGCAACTTGTTAATTGCTTTATTGATTTTCAAAGTGGTGGTAGCCATCACTATGTTGCTTTTGATATCACATGGATTTCACAGCTTTCCCTTAGTTATGTGATGTCTGTGATTTGCAAGGATGTCTAGAGATTATTCTGTATATCTCTTCTATTCACACTATCTGTCTTTTAGGGGTTAGGTGTCATTAAAACATATTATTCTCTTGTTGTCTAAGTATGATGATTCAATATTTGTTTGAAATGATGGAAAAGTAGTCTTTTCAAGCTACAGTGATAGAAAAAAAATACTTCATTCTTGCATATTCCTGCATAACTAGTTTTGACATTTTAAGATTGAAGAACACAGTTTGAGAGTAATATTCTCTCAGAAAGCCAATACTCCCATAAAAGTCTTGTTTGCAGGCTATCAAATATCTGGTGTAGGGTAGGAAGGAAATGAAGAGGGAGATATGAGAGAAAAATGGACGCTTGCTGGCTCCAAGAATAAGGAAACACTTCCGAATGCATACCCGTCTTTCTCTTTCAATGGAGCCGGTCGCCTGGATGGTTGATGATATTAAAGGGGCACCAGGATGTAGCCAAATAGATATCTCTAACCAGTTGCCAACGATGAAGTAATCATCCATAAAACATAATCCAAGACGTGATGAGAGCAGTAGTTAATGGTGAATAAGTTCTTTTGATCTTTAATGAAGAGTCTCAAATGCAAAAAAAAAACAATAAAAAAAATGTATATATACCATATAACCTATATCTATCTCTCTCTTTGCAGCAAAACAAAGTCTTGTTTTGTAGTACTTACTTCTCCGTAGGTTTTGACAAAAGATATGAGCCCATTCCTGCGCCATTGAACTAGTATATTGATGTGGAATGCAGTAATCTTACCTTTTAATATGGACAAGTTGAAGTCTATGAACATCTTACTAGAGAAATTAAGTTTAAAAGAAAGGTTAAGAATATCATATAACCCCCAGATCATGCAAATGTGATCTAAAATATGGTGTTGAAGCTCTTAGTACTACAGATTCTTGCTCATTCTGGAAAAGGTGTTTCTGAACTAGACTACTTTTTACTAGCTCAGACCAAAAGTATCTGTGGGAAAATACATTAAGATACAGTTTACCTTAATTTTCACCAACAAAATAGCATCGCTGGAAGTGTAACTTTAATGAGCCCAAATGCCCAGACAGTCTGATGTTTGTGTATCAGGGATACAAAATGTGTGGCAACACATGGAGGTCACTGGCACACCACGGAGGAGACTGGGTACACTGAGACCTGTGGAGCCATGCTTCCCCTGGTTTCGAGTACCAGTACCTGCTTCGTTCACACTCATTGTCTACATCATCAAGTAAACGAGTGCGCATGATAAACATACACCATCAGGACATTAATAATCCACAGTAACTACACATTCTTGACTGTTTTGGGGAGAAGAGATTACAAGAGAGAGAGAGAGAGAGAGAGAAAGAGGGGGAGAGAGAGAAGGGGTGGGAAAGGAGGGAGAGAGAGAAAGATAGAGAAACAAAAATAAATTTTGCAATACGGGCACTTGTTTATGATGTGTAGAGCTGTAATACATCAGTTAGAAACATCATGTCTTTATACATTACATTTTTTTTTTTTAAATTCATGTTCCATATTCCACATTTCCTACAAGTTTTATATTCCATTTGATTTGAAGCAGAAATGTTTTTCACACAATAGTCAGTTTGAATCAATAATGCACAAATGTATATGGACATATAATTAACGTGTAATATGAGGAACCCACTAAAAAGCAAAGCTTGTAGGATGTGGGCTCCATATTGCTTATAAATGCCATCAAATCTTTCACCTATAACACCATATATCTTCCTTTTTCTTTTTTATCTTTAGTTAAAATATTTCTTTTAAACTAGTTTTTAAAAACTGTTGCAAAATAATGAGTGATATTAAGTGCCATATGACACTCCACTCTGTTCAAAGTTGGGCTCTTGGAAAACATCCTATAATAAACTGGCCAGTAAAATCAATGTATGTCTACATTCCATATGCTCATGTATAATATATTTTTTTTCTTTCTGTGTATCTCTGTTCTGTTCTTCTCCATTGCAGGATTACCGGATCCCTTTGCCAAAGTGGTCGTGGATGGCTCCGGACAGTGCCACTCCACAGATTTCTGCAAGAGCACCCTGGACCCCAAGTGGAACCAGCACTACGATCTGTAAGTGAACTGTCCAAAGTCAGTGGTGAAAATGTGGTTACAGTATACTTCCAGTCTCTATCTGAAGGTACCAAGGGTACACTACTTATCCTCTACTCCTTGGGTTGGTTGATCCTCTTGAGCTAGAGAAATTTATGGGTCTTTCTTTTCTGCAGGTGATATGGTGGTTATGCAACAATGAACATAGATCCCCTCTTCAGATGCAAGCCAGTTTATGTCAAAGCTTGATAAAGAAACAACGTATAAAGAATCATTGTATAGCCGTCAGACCATTTAGACGCTAATCTCGACCGTTCTGGAAAACATAGTATAGATGTGCAATTTCCCACTGCGCATGCTGTTATGGTCATGAGTGACAGCTATGGGGTCACCTTTCATGTGCGCTCCCATTAAGCCCCGCCCAGTTATACTGTTCTATGGTTGCCATACATTCAGACGCACAATGGAATGCTGATTCGTTATCGAATTCTAATTCGAAACGATGCTCTGACCGTCGTTTCGTTATACATTGTTTTGTCAGTCAGCGTTCAGACGTATCAATTCATTGTATAGCTATTCTGTTTTAGCATAGCTATACCGTTCTAGTATAATTTTTTGTGTGTGTGTTTGAACACCCTGAGACTGTCATGAGACCCTGTGATTTTTATACTTGTCATGGAACAAAGAGGAGAGGTTTTTAGAGATTGAATTACTTGTGGGTCCTCGTTCACCCAGTCTGCATTGAAAAGGTATTCAGATATGTTGTCTGTTCAATATTGTACCTTTTGTATCTTAGCCTTTCGTTTGCATGGCATCAACATGAAAGTACCACCCAAAGTATTTTAACAGAAGTCAAGCCAGTGGGGATATACAATTGAAGTTGATATTCTCTCATTTTACTCATTTTAATTACACTTGTAGGTAAGCCCCACATGATTTGATTAATTATTGGTTTCTGTTTAATTGCGTCGCGATAGGACTAAACTGCAGCTGCTTCGTATTGACAGTATGTCTGTACATTGTGTGAGCATAATGCAGCCGTAACAGTGTGCACACACCAACTGTGCATGACCTAATGACTCGAGTTTCCAGGCCAGATGTTGAGGTCTTTTGTTCTTCTGTGTTTCTTTGCTTGTTTTTGTGTTGTCAAGCAAGTTTTAAATGGAGTTTGGTAGTAAGCAAGATATGAAGTTAAGAGAGCGATGAGAGTAAATGTAGTTTACTGTTGTCAGATGCAATTCCAGAGCATAAATTTGACTCATATGACCTGGTAGGTCTCATCATGAAAAGTTTCCTTGTTGCTGTGATGATTTTGTGTGGCAATTTGCACTTGATATAGAATGATGAAAAAAAAAAAAGACTTCCTATCTGAAAACTCAGTAAAAATCACAAGCGCAATCATTCATTTGTATGTTCTGAGTCTTTAAAAAAATGGATATAGAACAAATGAAATGTTTAAAGGTCCCGTTTGAGGTTATTTAGAATGACTGGAACATGCCATACAAGTTTTGTAGAATGTTTCCTGTAAGTGTGGTAGGGTCAGTGAAGCTTAATTTTCCCAATTTTCCCTCTTGGAAACTAAGCAACACAAGAATGGCTTGAGATAATCTTTCCTGGCACTGAGCAAACTTCATACCACTGACCCCTTAAGATATGAGCAGGAATTAGCCGTCTGGTGCCAAACAGACTTGTGAGACTGTGAACAAGTCAGCAGGTCCTTGTAGCCTAAAGCAGGGTAATTTGGATTAGGGTAGTGACTCCGCTCAGTGACAACAGCTTTGGTGCAGTCCAGAGCTGTGCAGACAGGGACGGACCTTGGACCGTATTTGTAAAATGGAGTTAAAGTCTCAGTAGTTCACTCGCAACATCATTCTTTCCCTGGCCTTGCATTCCTTCAGCGAGCGTTTTAATTATTCAAATGCATCCCTATGTACAAATTGTATAAATAACAATTGTTCTGTGCCATGGCTGGGCGCATTGGCCATTATTTGCCCGCTGAGGGCTACTTTTGTATTCTGACAACATTCCTTTCAGAAGAGAATCAGCTGTCGGATAACCTTTCTTCTCTCGGTGCAAATCTGACCTCTTGAAATCAAAGATGTCTAAGTATGACTCTGTGAATAGCTGTGGCCCCATTCTCCTCCTGGGGAAAAAAAAAGAAAAGAATGACGAACAACAAAGCCACCACCAAGGATTGATTTGAAAGCAGTTCAGAGGACTGGTTGAGCGGCATTCCTTGTTCATTTTCACACTGCAACTTTCCTTGTCTACATACATTTACATGTAATGCCATACCAATGTTAACATATGAGGTAGTCTCAGGTGATGCTGTTGCCATGGGAACCAAGGCTAATGGGGCTGCAGTGATGTGCACGTGCAGACCCATTGGTGGTGGAAGACTGATTTCCTGGCATTCTTGGGTTCGCTATATGGTCTTCCCAATGCTGGAGCACCTGCAAAGATGATGAGGAGGAATAGAAGATACACTGCCATGACCTCTGGGCTAATTATCTTCTAACTTGCCCTCAGGTATCTTTTGACAACCACAAGGACATTGGCATCTATTAAGATGGAATCAGGGATGACCTCTCATCATACTTTGATAGTGGGAATGAGGCCTTGGGATATCATATTCTGAGGCTTATACTGCAGTGTTGCATTAAAAGAGGATAGTAGTTGGAATTCGAAATTGCAGTGAGATTACAATAACTAAAAAGTTGCTCTTTCAGCAGCAATGTAAGTTTTCCCTTTTTGTAATTCAACTGAGCTTAAGTGAAAATAAGAAAGGATATTGAAAAATAAAGATTTTCTTCATTTAAAAAAAAGAAGTGAATTGACATTCCTGTCGTGGGCAATGCTTCTGTTGTTTCCTTTGAGCAAAGTTTAGATTAAAACTGTTCTTTCTGCTGTAAGTCTATTTTATGCAATTTTTAGGATGCCATAATTTGTAAGATGATCTGCCAATATCAAATAAACTCCACATCCTTTTATTTTTCTGGTTTCCTTTGTTTTGTTTTTTCTGAAAATTTGCTCAAGTTGCTGCATTGTTGTCATGCAAAACAACTTTGTGGGAGTCATGGGTGACATGACATAATTTGGATTAAAAAACAGCATAAATATATGTCTGTTATGTCAGAAGTGTCTCTCTGTATGAATTGTTGATGTCGGAAAAAACAAGGAGCTGCAAAGGAGGCCCAAAGCGTAAGAAAAGAGTGCAAGTTTGTTGGGTTCTAAATCCACTACTTTGCTGCATCACAACGTCAGTGGGGGCTGAACGGGTTGGGATCGTGTTAATCCAGACGAGGTCTCGTCGGAGTGAAAACGCATGATGTGGATGACTCGCAGGAGACACACTGCGCCACGGAGCAGTGCCCGCGCGCTATTTACGACTTGCCACGCTCCTAATCCCTCATAGACTGATTGACTGGGTGTTTGGAAGGGGGCAAGGATGGGAGGGATGATTCTCTCCTTTGTCTCTGCTGGAAAAGCATTCTTCTTGATATATATCATGGGGAGGGGATGATCATATCTTTGATTGAAGATCCATTTCCTCCATTTTTCTTATCTCTGCCCCCGTGAAATGATTGATTGTTTTTCTCCATGCTTCCAGCCAAGAGTCTCTTGAAGGGGGAGACGACCAGGGGGAGAGAGAGGGCGGGCAATTTGCCTGATGGACTTGTGTCCCACGACAAATACACGATGGCTCTGTGTGGCGTGGAATAAGACGATAAGGGACTTTTGCTCACAAGGATGATGCTTGTTTGGTATCTGTGCTTTGACATTTGATGTGTGTTTGTGTTCCTGCATGTCATAGTTTAGAGGTTTTCAAAGTTTTAGGAGATGGACACTCGTGGAAGTGATCTCCTGCATTTGACATTCCCACTCGAGAAGTCAGTTAGGTGATTGTGTTGCATGAGATAAAAGTCATGTGGGCCTCAAAACTGCTCACCAAGATAATTTAGTTTGCAACTTTGTGCTGAAACTGAGCAAAATGATTAAAAAAACCTCTGCAGATGGTGCATGCCTTTGGTTTGGCAGGGAGATGACACCCTTGGTTGTGGAGTATCATTGGACTTTCACCTTCATCTTTGGTGTCAAAGACTGTGGCAAAAAGATCCCCTGTGGTTTTGTCACTGTATGAAAGCCTTGTTTTGCGTTGTCTCTCTTTGTCTCTTCTTGTCTCACACTGTCAGCCATTGTTTAATATACTCTCTCCCAGTGTCAAGGCATCATATGCCCAGAATGAGCTTGGTCAGAAGACAACACAAATGGCAATGTAACAAGTGTAACAGATTTTTTCCATGTTTTGATGCATCTCTGCATCTGACCTGTGGTGTGTGTCTTCTGACATGAAGCATAGATTTTTAAGCAGCCATTTTCGTTCTTCTGTTGGACAAGGCTCAGAGCAATGAAATGAATGTGAAAATCCATTGTGAGAACCCCCCCCCCCCCATAGAAATACATTTAATTAATGTCATCATCACTCTTCTGCTATACAAAAGTTTAGTCACTGAGACTTGCCACCATCCTATAAAGGAGATCAGTTACCAATTCATTTTCTTCTAATTTTACCTATATTTTGTTTCACATTTCAAGACATATGCTGTCCCCATTGTCTGTGTCATAAAACTTGTTTTGAAGTCGGCATATCAAAGATATTGTCGGGTCATACAGAATCCCTTTTATGCTTTTCATTCCAGATGGCAAGAGGGGGAGACAAAACTTGCCCTTTCTTTAAATACCAAGAAAGAAAACTTGATTATCACTCTCATCATAATTCATCATTTTAGCCTGCCAAACTGAATGACGTATTTGAGAAGAGAAATTTAACAGCATAGAGAGATCGTAGAGCTCTAATGACTGTGGTAGAAATGAGAGTGACTAGTGTACAATTTGTATAGTAGCTGGTATCCCACGGGTCAGTTCCAGACATGGCTCCTTTTTAGTCAAGCTTGAAGATGTAGATCTCAGCGTCTGGTTGGAATGTTTATGTGTGGGGTGCTGCGGAACACGATTCCTGGCCAGACGTCAGCGCAGGGTCTGAACGGGCCGCACAGGAAGTGTGGGCTAACAGCATTTCCCTATTGGATTTCCTTACGAGGAGAGAGGGCTGGGCTGCGAGACGGAGTGGGGGTGTGTTCACACATAATACGCAGCGGAGTGTGATTAATCAGTGGACCGTTGGCACCAGCCTGCATCAAATGGTTGACCCGCTTTTCATGAGGGTTTTAAAGATGGATTACATTTGAACAGCTTTCCCTCTGTTATGTATTCTTCAGATATATAATGTGTCATCTACGAAGCGATGCTGGGGTAATATGATTTGAGTCGGTATTGTGGTAGTGGGTGTAAAGTTATACATGTAAGTTACTGATAATGACATTGAGATAAATGAAATGAGTGGCGGGGTAGTCTTTGGATGGTGATGGCTGGAAAAGTTTATCATATTAAGAAGTTTGTCTGGTGAGCGAAGTTCTGGTGTTGCTTTTAAATAGCTATTACACTATGTGCTGAAGTGTATGCTGGCAGGTGCTATATCATTACTCATACCATCTGTGATTTCACAGAGTGAGTTAATTTGTCTTTGTTCTTTATGTAGGATGAAAAAGTGATTGTAGATATTTTATTTTTGCAGTCAGACATCTACCTTTGATGCGCATGCAAGGGAAATCTGATATACTCTATCTACTGGTACTTCAAATATCAATTAATGAAATTTATTTCCTTGTTCATGCCCATAGACATATTTTATCTTATTGAATCTGATATCGGAAGCTGGTGTTACATGTGCGGGCAAATTGATGCAGAATGATGAGTTCTGAAATATGTGAGGCTCCTACAGTATGTCATCAACATTGTTCAGTGTAATTTGTTTAAGATTTTCAGAGTATTGGTTTCTCTGCTCAAGGACCACAATGATTTCCACAAATTTATACATGGAGCTGTCGATTTATGTACTTATTACATGATGTGAAATTATGAAAATGATCTGGAATGCCCCTTTGAATTGTAGATCCTATAATGTGAAAAGTAAGTCTCTTGTTGAAGGAGAATGAAACTGGAAATTTATAGTGTGCCAAATTCACAAAGTGAAGCCCCACTGTAACAGAGCCTTTCAAACTAGAGTTACTGTGGCAAGGTCCAGGTAACGTCAGGGTAATCTTTTTTCACCCTTTTGATTAAAATGGTCCCTGCAAGATGTTGCTCAGGCATTGCCATGGTGTAACTTATGTCATATTCTAGCCTATCATTACCCTGACATTACCATAATACTACCCTGACAACCCGTCCATTAAAATGGAGCCCCTTGCTCTCTCCTTCGGTTTTATTGGGATTTTAGAGGAATTTTATTCTCCAGACGTTGTCCCGATGTCCCAGTAAGGTCTGTTAACACAGGGCTTTAGATGCAAAGGGAGCAGTTTAGTGTCATTTAATCCACAGCTCAAGAACAATGGAAGAGATGAACTGAGAAATCCTGAATCTGTGCAACAGTAAAATTGAACAAGTATGCTTCCAGGCAGAGCTTGCTAAGTTTGACAGAAGGAATCCTACAGATTTGTCGGCAAAGTTCGATATTTTAAACGTATTGGATGTCACCTGTGCTGTTGCCTCATACGAAAATAACAAAAGCAGTAGAAATGTATTCGTGTAGCATTTGTACTTGAGTCTGTTAAAGGGTGTTTACTCTTTTCTTATTGCAACTGCTTCTTACAACGATGAGTAACAAGTGTGAGAATTTCTCTTCCCCAGAAAAATGATTTGCTTGAGGTTGATGGACTGAAAGCAAGAGATTACAAGTGTTTTGACCACAAATTTAAATAGAAGAAGATAAAATGACAATGTTTCATTGGGTTTGAATATGAGTAAGACATTGAGTTTGGCACTCTATCTACTTGCATGGACATTTGTTTTGTCCTCCAAAGAGACCTCAATATGACTCAATTTTGATTTGCTTTCAAGAAGGAATCGAATATGTATCATTTTAATAAGAAAAGTAATGGTAGGATATCTTTGACATTCTTTGAGCAACGCCTTCCAACAGTCATTGAATATTTTGGGATGAAGTTTGAAATAAAGTTCAAATGTTTTGGGGTAAAATTTGAAGTTAGCGACACTTTCATCATAGAGGAATTGAGGAGAGATACATTGTAGATCCTGTATATGTACAGTAACTCGGGTCAGTTTAACATTAAATCATGTGAGCTAACTGGTCATTGCTACCACTGCATTATATACTGTCAAGCAAGAAATTTTTGTGGCATGGAGTTTTCGCGAATTGCCACTGGCATTCAGTGCATATCGTGTAGACAAAATCTTTAGTGTGCATTTTAATTTCGCAAATTGTGGCTCTTACAAAACTCACATGATTAAAATGCACAGGAACATTTCTGGTTTTACAGTATGGAAGGTTACTATTGTGCAATGAGATGTTGGTTTATGTTTTTTTCATTGTTGTCATTCTTGGGTTTTATTATACATAGTTGAATGTTGTTTTTTTTCCCATTTTGATTATCTCGATTTGTTTCATGGAAGCATTTTATAAGATGTTGGAAAGGTCCTTAACCACCTTTTTCCTTCTCGAGATCAGTTATGGATGAAAATAGTCTGAGCTTGGAAAATTCCATGCATGACAGAAACTTGCATGCAATTTCCCCATGGGCAGCCATCAGGTGATTTAAAGTTTTTGCAATCAAACAGGAGGTAATTGGAAATGCCGTAATTGCTAATCTCTTACAAATGTACATTCAGGTCGCGTGCATTTCTGTGATTGCTGTGGGTGATTTTACGGCTCCGAGGACCATCTGTTTGAGGGTTGAGCATGCCTTAAACTCTGCCAGCCATTGATTTCCCAGGAGCCAATCCTGACTGCACACATGCATACAAACACACACACACACACGCACACACAGATGCGAAGCTTGGCAATGTAATTAATGACAGCGCAAGCGGGGTGTGCTACTACAGACTGATGTCGTTCTGTTCATTTACAGATTCAGAATTTATCAGTCTTTGCAGGTCTTACACATTAAGGATGTGACAATGGAGATGAGAGAGAGAGAGAGAGAGAGAGAGAGAGAGAGATGGAGGAGGCAGACAGACATACAGACACACAGACTAAATGAAAAACGTCTTGATGCCTGCCGTAAAATCAAATCTGACCGTTTTTAATTGTCGACGCAATCTTGTTGGGACATAATTAGTTGCACGTCTCGGAAGAGCTGCGTGTGAACGCGACTTTCCAGCCCAGCTGCTCAAAGTTCTAGCTTTTTTTTTCTTCTTCTTTTTGATTTCTAGATAGAAAGAGGGAGAGAGAAGAAGAGAAAGAGATGAGAAAGATGCTAAATTGGGTTTATCAGCGATGAGCCATTCAGGAACCAATTCAGGAAAAGGGGAATCTTGTCCACTAAGCCAAGCCTAAATGAGGAGGCTGGGCATACTGTCTGGGGTGAGACTAATTAGGGAGGGGGCAGCGAGTGGAGGCTCCAGGGGCAAGATGAGTGGAGGAGAGGAGAGAAAAGACAGAGAGGGGGTAGAAGAAGTCACAAGGAATGCAACAGGAGAACGAATGTTGCTGCAAATTGTATGCCAACAGTTATCATGGCCTACTGAGGGAGGAAAGATTTGTGAATTTATAAGGTGGTGGTAGTGGTGGGGGGGGGGGGGCAATGGATGCACGGCTTTCAAGATTGCTTCTTTTTTTTTTTTGTTTTGTTTTGCTTTGTTTTGCTTTAGATTGACCATATCTTGTGAGCGAGTGTTAATTCAAGGATGACACTTGTATTGTGATTTCATTATGTCCATCATATATCCCGTGATTGATGAATAAGGAGGCGTAAAATCAAAGGCAGGTCAGAGAAGGAATATTGGATGGATGAAATATAAATCTGATATATTACTCAACCTTGTAGTAAGACATACAACAAGCTACATGTAGCAGAGAGCTCAATATACATTGTATTTTTCTTTTTCTCTCTTATTTTTTTTTTAATCTCCTGTACACATTATTTGTATGGATAATGCATGGACCAGACAGTGAAGAAGTTCTTTGTCCTCTACATACCAGCTATGCCAGTATTTCTTGAATGTTTCAGCTTAATTTGAAGCTATTTCCTCAAATACAGTTGCACATTATTGTCTGGGAAAGCATAAGCTCAATCACTTCATTGTGGTGGAGGAATGCACAAAGTGGTGTCAAATTTTTACTATGTAATCCCGGCACTGTTACTCTAATGCATATACTGTATGAGCCATATGTCTTACGACAATGATATTTCCCAAATTGGGGGACTTGTACAATGTAATTTTGACAATATCATGGTTGGTTGAATTCTTGCTTGAGAACCATGTCGATAGAATGAGAAATTTATCTTTTTTTTCAGGAGAAAAGTTTGTGATTTCCCTCCTTGGAAATAATAGAGTAAAGTGATTATGTTACAGTATCTTGTTAAATAGCATGGGTTGCAACCATATGGGGCGGCAAGTGTCACATGGCCTACGTACTTCATTACGAAATCAGTCATTTCGTCAGTCATTTCGTCGATGAAATGACCACTTTGTTAACGAAATGAAATGATCATTTCGTCGACGAAATGTCATGTCATTATGAAATGACAACATCTCATTATGAAATGACTGATTTTGCAATAAAGTAGGCCATGGGACACTAGGTGCCCCATACAGCTTGCACCAGCTCGCAGGCTCAGGTCACACAGTGGGCATACTGGGCATTGGGCTTTAAACACTCGAGCCAGGTGAAGCTGTTTAAAAACAGTTTCAATGGCTATTACATCGCACTTTGATACTCTCTATAGAGTGCATTGTGTTACTCTCTATAGAGTGCATTGTGTTACGTTAGGCAATATCTTTGCGAGTTGTTTATTTCATTTAAAAAATATACGGAGTTTTGGAAAATAAAACCACAAAATTGACAGCATAACAGTTCTCTGTATACAGTCCATTCCAAGTGTATTATATGTACAGTTCATTCCAAGCGTATAGAAATAAGAAGTACCAGTAACTTACCAACATTTGACCAAGAAAAACCACTACAATTGTATGTCCCATCACATGGCTATAGACTATGATTGCAGACTGTTAAATGCCCTTAATTAAGTTGTATATTGAGTGATGAATGTAGGCCTACTTCCTAGTCTGCGCACTACACAGTCAATACAGCTACATAAAGACCGTAGGATTTCAGGGCGGGGTAGAAATCCCTCTTTTGGCGAGTCAGTCATGTATACTTTATAATGTAATGTGGTTGAACAGGCACATACATTCTGATGGAAGATGACTTAACAGCTGTATGCAGCTAATAAAAGAGACAGACACCTTGCAAATCCATGGAGGTTCAAGATTGAGGTTAAAAAAAACCAAACAAGACATTTGATGTGAGGCAGTAAAGGTGCATTTTCATTACATGTATGCCCGGGGCCCCATTTCATAAAACTTGTTGTACGTGACAAGTTGTCATAGTTGTTATAAGCTACTGAAATCCTTGCATCTGATTGGCTAAGAGCATATTTGTCACAGAAATGTAGCAGTTGTCACTGATAACAAGTTTTATGAAACAGGACCCTGGGCTTTGCTAAAAGTTTTCATTTGATGTTCTCAAAAAGTATATCTTGTGAGAATTAGGTTTCTCCGCTCAGCCGCTGTCCTTGATGAGGTCTAATCTGTCCTGGTACCTAGGGAAGAGTGGTTTTGTCCTGGGTCCCCTCTGTCTGTAGGGCCAATTAACCCAGGGGCTTGCGCCCTCGCCTCTGGTCTAGACAGGGGGCATGCCTATGTGGCTAGCATTGATGCGTAAGAGGACATGTCGAGCCATTAAGAAATCAATACAGGAAAGCGTGGCAAAATCTGTGCCCTGCCTCTGAAAACTCTTGCTAGCCTGTCTGGGCCAAGTGCCCGGGCGGCGGAAAGCTGGACAAATTGCCCAGAGTAATGTCATATTTCATCTTGTATTTTCTTGTGTGAAAGTGGGAGAGACAACTTATATCGGAGGAGTGGGGACAGAGATAAAAAGAGACCGATAAAAAAAGAATTCACTGCGTTCAGACATGACTAAACCAGTCAAAGAGGAAATAAAGGCTATTATATGCTGCAAAAATAAGGGTATGTGATAGAGTTAAGAAGGGCAATATAGAGGTCATTTGTATGTATTTGACAGTGATAGGCTTAACAGTTATTCTTATTATCTTCACTTAAGAAACTGGAATGTATGGTCATGTGATTATCAAATTATGTAATGTTATTGTTTGTCAAAAATTTTTTCCACATCAAAAAACAAGTTGATTAGAATTTGTCTGACTTTCACTCAAGATTAAAGGTTGACATGCACTTTCTACTGAAGCTGATGTTTATTGGAAAAATCAGTATTGGAAGTATCGGACAGGACAAATATTTCACAGTGATGTCATAGCAATGTATTACTTAAAGGACAAGTCCACCTTCATATACATGTGGATTGAGTGAATGCAGCAATATTTGTAGAGCACATCAGTGAAAGTTTGGGGGAAATTGGACAATCCGTTCAAAAGTTATGAATTTTTAAAGTATCTGCATAGTCACTGCTGTATGAGAAGACTACTAGAGTGTATGATGTCACATGCGTAAAACGATATAAGGAAAATATAAAGAGAATTTCACAAAATTGTACTTTTTGAAAAAGGTGCACATTTTCTCAACTTGTCACCGGCGTATGGTAAGGGTGATATTATCCCCCTGCCTTCTGAAAGAGGGAAGTCAAGCGTTCTTTTGTTATGCGAGAAAAGTGAAAATATCTTGAATTTTCCTTCAATACTTTCTTTATATCGTTGTACACATTATGTGACATCACAAGGTGTAGTAGTCTTCTCATCCAGCAGTGACTAGGCAGAAACTACAAAAATTCATAACTTTTGAACGGATTGTCCGATTTTCCTCAAACTATTGCTGATGTGTTCTATTAATATTGCTGCATTCACTCAGTCCACATGTCTCTAAAGGTGAACTTGTCCTTAAACTTGTGTTTGGTTGTCAGTGTGACTATGTTACATTGTTAATGATTTGTAGTTTACTCCATTCAAGGAGGTGTTAGAGATTAAAAAGAAACAAGAATCTCTCCTTTGTACCCATGCTCCGTGCCGTAGAGAAGTTATGCGCTCTATTGCAGGTATTAATGAGATTGCTTTGACAACAACAGCACTTCTGTTTACGTACCAGTATGCAAACTTGATAGAGATTTTTAAAGGTGGATCTAAAAGATATTATACACTGGTACAAATATGTACACTGTACAAGTATACATTTCTTTCAGTGTGTCTTGTTTGCTGTATTAAAAGATGGATGATAGTATGATATGAACATATGTGGGGAAGAATAGTTTTCCCATCTGTTCTCACTTTGAGTGAAATTATAAACTTTTCACAGGAGATCCCTGCTTTCTAAAAGGTTTGCTCTAATCGGAAATGTATATTTAAGAACTCATAAAAGGGGCCACAATCAGCCCCATGGGAAGTCTTTGTGGAGCCCACCAAGGTTAAAAATATTATAGAGACTGCAGAGAATTATGCATTTGATATTAAACTTTTGAACTGAATAGGCAATGCAAGAGTATGGGGTCCACAGGTCTGGTATGAGGCTATCCCACTAGACATTCAGGCAAGCTGTAAAGCTTTCTGTTTCAATCTCTGTGGCCAGCCGCCTGCCACCGTAATGTATCTAGCAGCGCCACTTGCTAGCCCCATAAAACTCACTTTGCCCTCCATAACTTGCCACCACTCTCTGTGTCACCAACAATTTCACACCCTCACCGTCATGCGTGCCCCGCTGGCTAGCTGACAGGAGAGATGGCGATCAATTCTCAATTCTTGGTGTCTGTGCAAGGCGAGGCGAGGCGGTCAGGAGTTGAGTCTTCTCTCTGGAGGGATGGGATGTGGTCAATTGTGAAGTGACCGATGCCTGACCCGCGCGGTCCATCAACAATTCTATTACACTGCTCCTCCACCTGGCTCTGTCATTCTTTAATCTGAAGCAAATTTGTCAACCATGTGCCATTAGCATGCATTAGCCCAATAAATCGGCTTCTGTGGTAGGAAATATGTGGATCCAGTAAAACAAATGGGTAAAGAAATCGCAGCCAGTAGGTCTACCGTATAAAACAATGTGATATTTTGTCTATATCGCAGAAACTAGACTTCAATTCGACAATATGGGAACCATTATCATTTTGAGAATAAAAAATGAAGACTTGACATTTGACCCTCGCTTGTGTGGATTACACTTGATTATACGCTATGTACTCTGGAATTCGAGCACAGAAAAAAACAGGCTTGATAATAACATGCATTCCTTCAATAGATACTGTAATACACATTTAACACACTGTTTATTACATATAAAATCAATTTTATGGATTTGTCATCTGGCATATTTTCAATCATGAAAAGCTCGAGAACATTTTCCATATAGGCCTACTGTAAATAAAGGAATGTTCGCATACATTTTAATTTCATGATTTTCGCAAGAGCTAAGATTCATGAATTAAAATGCACATGAAAGTCTTTGTCTACACTATGCGTTGAATGCCAGTGACAACACATGAAAATTTTATGCGGCGAAAAGGCTGTCGGCTCCAATTCACCAAAATTTCATGCTGTGAAAATATCTTGCTGTATAATAACTCCCCATAGATTAAACTAGGACTGTAAGAACTCTTTTGGCTGTAGATCATGTGAATATTTCACCTCAATACATCTTGATAAACAGGTCATACATTTGTCAGATGTGGATTGTTATTTCATTTTTTCATGTTTTTTTTTTCCAGTTCATTTTATAAATGGTTTGTTGTCAAAGTACTTGATTATTGTAGCTGAAAGTGAATGGAATGATGTAGTACTACTCAAATTATGATAAGAATTATTTGTGTGAAAGATAAATCATGTTGCAAGTAAATGCAAAATGCCTGTAGGTGTCAAAGAATCACATTCAGGAAGTTCTCTTTCTCCTCATACACAAAATGATAAATAGATATCAATAAAAGTATAGATGTTTTTGTGAATGATATTTTCATACATAATCCAATATTCTGATAAGTGAGATTGAAAGGAGGATGATTTGTGAAGAGAACTGATACCTTTAATGTAGACAAGAGATGGGTATTTCCTGATCTATGTTTCTCTTATCCTTTGTTTTCACTGCTTCAGATTTCTCAGCCTGAATGACAGCATCACGCTGAGCGTGTGGAACCACCGGAAGATCCACAAGAAGCAGGGTGCCGGCTTTCTGGGCTGCGTCAAAATACTGGCGCACGCCATCCAGCGACTCAAAGACACAGGATGTAAGTTAATCCCTCGTCTGCCTTGCTTGCTCCATCCGGGGGCAGGAACCACTGGCATGGCATACGTGGCGTCATCCGCTGCGGCTCACCCAGCCCGCTGGGGGGAATCAATTGGGAGTGGGTTAGAGCTGGGGGTAAGGGGGGGGGGGGGGGGGACTGCGAAAGGGCTTGAAGATCGAGGAATGGGAGGGGATGTTTGGGAGGGGCGCAAAGTTCCGACCATTGTCGAGAAATTATGGCTACTACTGTAAAAGTGGTTTCTTTCGCGGTGGTTTTATTTTCGCACTTTGAGGTTGAACCGCGAATTTAACATCACGCGAAAATGTTTTGAACTCGCTGCTTGTTACAACGCTATTGCGCACATGCACGCACAAAGATTCCGCGCATTGAGAGTATTGATGGTCAACAAAACCCACACAGCGTACCGCGCAATAGGTACAAGCATGTTATAAAGTTCTCGAGAGACAGGATTTTAGGTAAGCCTGCGTTAAATTTTAATTTCTATTTGATAAATAAAACAATATTTGGATTATAGTTTGGTTTTTCATGTGCAAAATAAAACAGTTTTTGCCAACTGTGAATTCACAGATTTTGCCAACCGTGAATTTAAACACACGCGAAAAAGTCGGCACCGATGGAAACCGCGAAAGTTTCTGTACGCGAAAGAAACCACTTTTACAGTACCTTCCCTTGTCTTTTAGATTAAAGCTGAAATCATCTATACTAAGGAGAGGTGGGTTAAATATCAAACAGTTGGCAGCCTTTCCAGTCATGTGATGCTGAATTAGGAGAGCATTATCACTATTATTAAAGGGAGGGTATAGTTTTGGTTGAGACATAATTTCAGGTTTCTAATATTTTTTGGTTAGATGAGAAACCTCTCATGAAATAGGAAAGAGCATATAATTCCGAGAGGGATCCAACATTTATTTGATGAAAATCGGTTTTAAAATGGTTGAGATATCCAAAAAGCATTCCTGATAAAAAGCGGGACCCATCTTTTATTAGGATTGCTTCGTTTTACTTTGTTTTTGGATGTCTCAGCGATTCCAAAACCGATTCGTCAAATAAACTTTGAATTTCTTTTAAAGTGGTATGCTCTGTACTATTTCAGTTTCTTGGTATCTCACAAAAAGTTAAAAGCCCAATTCTCATCTCCACCAATACTATACAATCCCTTTAACTCTATTCTTGCAAGAGTGCCGAAACACACCCAGAGCAGGTCAATTTCCTTCCATCTTCACATTGGTGAAGCCATTGTGCATGTCATCCATAGAGAAAAGTTTGTCGTGAAGAGACGTTAGCGCGTTGCCTGAAGCGTGCCAAGAAAAAGTCTGACCAGATAAACCCAGTGGGCTGGCACTTACTCTGCAACCAGTTTGTCATAAGAAGGATGCATTACATCACTTAGTTTCTATATTTGATGTGAAGGGTCTCCATACTAGGTGTTTCAAAAAACATTTCCCACTTTTGATCATTAATAGTCCAAAAACTATTCATCCGATAAAAGTGTCATTGATATGAATAATAGCTGAAAAGTGTACAATTTTGTTGAAAGTAATTTGGATGTGAAAGCATAAATCAGTTTCATTAAATCTAAAATTGATTTCGTAGTAAGGTTTCAGATTTTGGTCAAATTTTAATCCTCTGCACAAAAATGAATTTGCACAGGAACCAATGATGTGTATGTGAGTGTGTGCTGACAATGGCCCTGAACAATGGACATGCCTGAACCACCTGTTGACTAGGCGTCAGTCTCGCGCTCCCAGGCACATGAATGCTTAATCAATAATTCATGTGGATTGCCCTGGGCACTGCTAGTCTGAATTCATGCATGGTTAAGGGTGAAATGCATGCACATGGAAAAAGTACTTTAAAGCACATGCTTCCATGTGCTTGCAAACACCACATTTTATTCCAGCTGGCAATCATTTTCAGATTTTGCTTCACATTATCACGAAATCTGGGATGTAAATAAGCATAAATGATCTAAAGTTCTTCATTTTAATACAACTGTCTACTAATAGTCTGACAAATTTGTCGCTTTTTCGATAAAAGAGATCATTTTTGGTGAAGAGTTCAGCAGCATTTTTCATCAGGGTGATTTGCTACAGAGTAGATTTATTTAAGGCTCCATATACACAACTGTATACTCTGATTGATTTTCTTTGCTTCCTGTCACCATGTTTACGACAGAACAGAAGGTATTCATTGTAATTTCGTTTTTCAGAAGTAGGGAGACCACTCAACGACGGTATCGGCAGCCGTTTGACTTTACTCAGATACTGCCAGAGGCTGAATAAAGACTAGTTGTGAGAGTGGAATTTTTCATGAATTAATAATGAAGCATTCAAACCCTGGCCATTGTTCAGGACCATTGTCAGGTTGTTAACCACACACTCAGATACACACCCATTGACCCCTGTGCAAAGTGAAAGTTTTGTACAGAGGGTTGAAAATAGGGCAAAATCTGGAACCTAACTGTGAAATTAATCATAGATTTCATGAAACTGATTTATGTTTTCATATCTAAACCACCTTCAGCAAAATTGTACACTATTCAGCTATCACTCATATCAATGACAGTGTTATCTGACATATAGTTTATGAATTATTAAGTATCAAAAGTGGGAAATGTTTTTTGAAACACCTAGTACTTCCTGTCGGCCTATGTACTGTGTCATGATTGTGGTAGGCAGGGAAAGGGGAGGGGGTCATTAATTTTGCATTGGTGTCAAACTGCATCGCTTAGGAAGAGCCTGTACAAGGGACTAGAGCAAGGTCACCTGTTGTGTAAAAATAGCATATTGAGCATAGACTTGCACTGGCTTCTATCTCTTGAAGAAAATGTGCATTCTTAGTAATTAAGAAAGAATGTATAATCTGTTCGATATACTAGGAAGAAAAAAATCTTTTAGAAATCCCATTTATTATTCATCTGATTGCATGGTATACTATAGCAATAGCAAACAAATGTAGGAAATGAAGTTTCAATTAGGCCTACATGAAGGCACGACTGAAATGGTTTGAGAAAAAATGCCAACTTTAGCACGTAAGCTCTTTCAAAATTAGGCAGGACAGAAATGTATGATGTATTAGCTCTTAGGATATGTTTTCGTCAGAGTACTTAATAAAGATGGTGCATTTAAAGCTGCTGTATGGGTGAATTTGAGCCACTTACCTTGTGATCAAACACAGTGTGTGTATCAATGTGTAATCTTTCTTATTCACAGACCAGAGACTTGATCTATGCAAACACAAACCCGAGGATGGTGACAACATTCGTGGCCAGATTGTCATCAGCCTGACGTCGCGGGACCGGGTGGGCTCCTCCGCCAGTGGGGCGGTGGTCGACTCGCGCAACATCAACCCTCTTCCCATGCTCCCGTCAGATCCCAACGAGTTACCGGACGGGTAAGAACCTCCAGACATTTTTTGAGAGTGTCATGGATTTCTTTGTGTTTTCCTGGTCAATGAAGCTGCTCAGTTTCATGCACCCAGGCCTATTGCACAAGCAGGGTAGTGTAGCTTGTGTGCATCACTTGTAACAACGGCTGGTGAGAGAGTCATGGCTGGCGTGTCCCTGAATAAGTCAGGCATCTACCAGTACTATGTTTCTTGGTGCCCAGATAATGTTCATGGCTACATGGTAAGTAGAAGACTCTTGAAGTATTAGCTGACACTGGTACATCGATATTCCAGACCAGTTGCACTTCACAGCGAGTGATATGCAGTTACGAGGCAGTTAAAGGGTTAAATTGTAAAAGAATGCCAGAAACCTCTCCCTCAATTCCCCAAATCTCTGCCACTTTCCTCATCAACAGAAGAGGGAGCATGGACGTGGGTAGAACCGTCAGTCTTTGTGCCAGCATTGACAGACTTATGCCAGATATCAATTGATTTGGATTTAGATATTGAATAATGATTAGTTTTATGTGACCACTGAGGAAGCACTTGAATGGTTTTAAGCAAGCAACCACAGCACTGATGGCTGCAAGTCCCCTCAGAAGACCCAAGCAATGAAGATAGAGCTAGCCTAGGGGTACAACCACTGCAGGCAGGGGAGTTGAACCAGGAACCTCAAGATTACTAGTCAGTGGTCTACACCACTAAGCCACAACAGCACATCACTGCATGAATAGCCTTAAAGTGATCATGATGATTAAAAACTTTTATAAAGTATCTACCACTACATTTGGTAGTGCTGTATGGAGTAGAATAACCCAAGCAGACCTGATATTAATGACCAAGACCACAAGACCCAACTTTTGTCCCATTTCATACCAAGTGGCTGTTAGCTTCTGGGTTTGTGTGGTACAGTGCATTGTTAGCCATCAAAGCGTAATACATGAACATTTTACGTTCTGTACTCTATGTGATTTGTGTTTTCGTGGGATACATTATGTAAAAAAGCAACTCCCATTCTTCCAGAGTAATTTTTCCCCCTTCTTACTTGTTACACTACAACTAAGCCCCAGGCCTTTGCCACTTTATGAGAAACTCTGTGAGAAAGTGTGTTTAAATTTATTGACAGAGCATCCAAGTGGCATTGGACTTTCCTGGAAGTTTTTACAAGCCAGTCCAGACGGTTGTTATCATCATTTCGGATTACGTTTACCTTAGGACAATCTGTTTCATGATGTCTTGCTCTCTTCATTGGGGGGAAAAGAATGCCATTGAATTGTGAGGATTCTCAGGATAATTAACATCATGTGGGCAGATGATGTGTTTACACTTGAAATGTGTGGAAGATAATCTTAGCACACTACTTCTCTCCCAACCCTCAATCCCCCACCCCACCATCATACAGTAAATCACATGGGTAATATCTTGAACAAGTCATTAAGACAGAGAAGACGCTTTGCAGTGTAGCCTGTACTAACACTCCTCTCTCACTTTAAGATGAACAGGAAGAATTTACTGTCTGATTACAGGAACACACCTTTCCCTCGCATTCAGTGATGGAGTCTTCATGTAAACGTGTTTGACAGGCGGAGACGCCGTGTCCGTCAAATAGGACTGTTGATCAAGGGTACATATGGAGAGAGTTTGCTCATGTATGTACAGAGATGACAAGGAATGTTTAATTTATGTGTCAGACTGTTCAGCACTTGGGTGCACATGGCCTTGGATTCTACTGAGAATACATGAGATTGGGAACAAATTGCCATCAAGTGGATAAGTCATTAGAATTTGCCAAGCTGAATGTAAAAGCCACGCATTGCAGAAGTATCCAAATACGAGCTGTGTTGTCAAGATGTGTGACATATTTGTATACTCCTCCGTGGAATTATTTTTGATTTCAAATATTTCCTTTTTTTTCTCTTATAAAATTTATTGCGAGACTTAATCTTCAAAGTCAATCTTTGCATGTTGAATTGTAGGCTTTTGAATGTTGTTACATTAATAGTGAGCCTAAGACCAGCTGACATTTATAGTAGATTCTATGGCCCGAATTCACGAAGGTGGTACACTTGAAACCATGGTTTAAAAGACTGTATTTTTTTAAGGGCGCCAAATGTCGCATGGCCTATTTTGTTACGAAATCAGTCATTTCGTCGACGAAATAGGCCATCCGACACTTGACGCCCCATAAAAAACTATGATCTTTGTCCATGGTTTAAACCATGGTTTCAATTGTACCACCTTCGTGAATTCGGGCCTAAGAGTCTTTTCATGTAAGTGTGTTTTATGATCATCTGAAATGACTTCTGTCCATCATAGGAATAGGGTTGTAAAATCTGCTGACATGTGAACTGAAATTAACAGCAAGCAAATAACAGGCTATGAATTAGATGTTCTACAATTCTGACAGCAACAATTTGCAATGTAGTCAGAATTACAAGAAATATTTTTCTGCACATTTATGTTTCGGACAGCTAAAATATTGTTTTTCATACTGTTACAAATCTCTGATAAGACATGACTAAGGCCTTCTTTATCAACACTTCATGACCAAAGCTCTTGGTTTGATGACCTGCGATGGTTCAATGTTCCATCAGAAATGTGCCTTGAGGTTTAGCAAACTAAGAAGAGCCTGGACTTGCAGGGGGTATATGATCACCCAAGTTCTTACATTTTTTTTTTTTCAGCCCAACTGGAAAACAAAAAACAAGGATTTGGAAAATTACCTATACTGAGAGTGTTATTGACATGATGATAAATTGATTGCAATCTTTGAACCAATATAGAAGAAAAACACCAGAAGTGTTAATAGATTTCTTCACCTGTTGCCAAGGTAATTTTGTATCATAGCTTGTACAAGCGGTTAAATCATTGATCACTCCCCTTCAATGAAGCATGGCACTGATAGGACGAGGCGTGACTCGATTGACCTTCGGAGTGTCAGTCATTCATGTATAGCTGCAGAGAATTTGTCGGGTGATGAGCAAACGCCTCCACAAGTTGTTGCTGCCATAGATTGGATTAGATATATTAGGCATGAGGGTGTGAGGTTCTACCAAGATATAAATCCATCTGTAGAGAAGCTGTAGATATTTCAGACCTTTTTCAGGTCACTAGTGATTGTTGGAACTAACCCAGGGATGTTGGCCTCAAAACTGGGTACAATAATGGCTTGTTTTGGCCAAGAACAAGTGCGGTACAGTCGTATTTTCCAAATGATATGGTATTATGACTTTATGGCTTTCTTTGGTTAGGTGTTATCAAACGTTGATGGCTTTAGATTTAATAGAGTGAAATGTATTCACAAAGATAGGCTTGTAAATATTAAACACACTTTTTGATGAGATAATTTGCACATGCCTTTCCTGGAACTGTAGCATTGCAATAACATGTGTGGTGAGGTTTACTTTTTGTCAGTGCATGCAAGAGAGCATGTTAATTATTACTCATCTTTGCATCCTGCCTTAAACCAGAGAAATGTGTGTGGTTTCTGCCTCTCCGCCATCAGAGGCGACGTTACCTGATGGATTAGTCTGGGATATCATGGCGCTAATTAATGTTACTATGATTATTTGCATATTTTGAGTAGCAAGTATATTAAAGAGGTAGTGTGTTTTGCATTCTTTGCAAAAGTGTATCACTTTAGAAGGGTGGTTTTACAGGCTGGCATTGACACCCAATATCAAAATAACGCAGATGATACTGAAGGGTAAACATGCTTCTTTATATCTGCTGTGTATAACTGACAATTTCATAACATTTTATGATGTTTTAAAGGGCACGACGTACAGCTGTAGGTGATTACCTGTGTTATACAATTTTTAGTACAGCATTCGCACTGCGCAGGACACAATCTCTGGGTCAGGTTTCGTTCCTTACTGCCTATCATGGCTCTCTGGAAAAATCATCTACCAGTAATTGCCCTTCTCCAAACAGGTGCCGATTTATACTCCTGGGTAGAGGGGCTAATTGTCTTGATGAAGGACAAATATGACAGTCCTTGATTGGATTCCAAACCCACAACCTCCCTGGTTGTGGTTTGACTGTCGAAACCATTATACCACGCCGCCTCCACAAGTTTAAGTGTGAGATATTTAATTTATTCACGCTTCACCTGATTCCCAAGATGCAAAAA
This sequence comes from Diadema antillarum, assembly GCF_040938485.1. Lineage (NCBI taxonomy): Eukaryota > Metazoa > Echinodermata > Echinoidea > Diadematoida > Diadematidae > Diadema > Diadema antillarum. The sequence goes on from NW_027271887.1 coordinate 269,470, forward strand.
TTTCAGCTTTCCTGTAGGTTCCGATGAAATATTAGCTGACAAGCTCTGGAGACTTCCACGGAGGCTTATCAATGGTGATATCATTGCCAAAAAGGCTGTAGGACCTGGTCCCAAGTTGCCCAGTCTGATGACTGTTACTCATTGGACACTCAACAGACTGTCATAGGACGTCAGCTGGACACGCCAGATAGCCGCATAACACAAATCTGACACATCAGATTGACTCAACATTTGTCTGACACTGACTTGACTTGTGACTGGTAATGACGTCCAATGGTGAACTAAGCTCTGAGCATAAGTTCCTTCATCAGAGAATCTTGCCTCGTTGGATCATACCCGATGCGTTTGGCACTGACCTGATAGTCGACCAACACAAATCAGATACATTGGACTCTGATATGAGACACTTCAGAGGGTGACCTGAACACACACACAAAAAGACTATGCTTTCAATGAGTGACCAATTGGCAAAAAACTCTGTGGAAGAGGGGCATGACAAACCTATAACTATCTTTATTACTTGTTTCAGCCTGACTTGATTTCATATTCACAAAGATCATATTTCATGATTCATAAAGAGGCTCATGGTGGGCATGCAGTATAGTGGGTAGTGGGAGAAAGTGTGTGTAGATTTGATACCAAATATATTTTCTTCTACCTCGCATGGTAAAGAACAGTCAGTTACATAGGTTGCACACTTGCACAGATTGAATTCGCTGGATGTCCAGCACAATTTCTGCATTACATCATATCTGAAATGTTCAGCAAGACTTGTTCGTCTGACTCTGATGAATGCTCCAAACAATGTGCAACCTTTAATGCTGACTTCCTAGATTGCGGTGACAAAATAGGTCCATTAGTAATGCTCTGAATTTGCTCAGCCAATGTGTCAAGGTCAATTAGAGTCTAAATTGTTATTCACTTTTACTGAGGGTGCTTGTAAGTCAGACAGTGTCTCAAGGGTTGAATGCACTTTTCCCCCTTTTTTTTCCCCCAAAGGGTATTCCCCATAATCCAGTCCACAGTGAGAAAGGCCCTACAGAAGTTTAAGACAGTGCAAAATCAGCAAATATCAGATAGATTAGTTGGTTATTGCTAATAACAATGTTTAGGGATTGTTCATCTTCATGCCTGTCACATGATAAAAACACTCTTTCCTCATTATTTGTAAGAAATATTCTAGTTTTGTCCAACGGATGTAATGATCTATCGCCCTAACCTAGTACAATCTGTCTCCTTGTCTGCTCCCCCGTTCGTATTCCATCCGTATTTGAAGTTTATTGTTGATGGTAACAATGAGTAATGTGTAATGCTCTATCCACTTTACCAAGGTGCTTAAGTGACAGTGCACTATAGCATACGGCCTAAATACAAATGCAGAATAGGACTCATAGGAGATTAAGATCAAACATCTAAAAGATTTTTGTATCTTAATTGTTACCCTCCCCCCCCCCCCCTCCAAGTTTATCTCCTGTATTCATCTATCTAGTTATATCTTAAGTGCTATGGCTTTGATTTCTCTCTGGTTTATGAACTGTAATTTGGTAGAATTTATTTCAATTTGTAGTTGGGAATGTTGTGAGAGTGTTTTTGTTTTGTTTTGTTTTGTTTTGTTTTATTTCATAAGCTCACTATCTTATTGGTTTTCTGTCAAGGCTAGAAAATACCTATCATATGCTATCATAATTAAAGAGTTTCATTTCCTACTTCATGTGACTTCACTACAATTATTGTGTGGCACTAATCTAATTAGGGCATTATCATTTTCAATGAGAAGTTCTGCTGTATGTACTAATTTTACTCTGTTAGCTTGACATGAGTATATTTGTCTCCATGCAGGAAGGAAGCATGTAATAAGGTGTTCACAATGAGATTTCTGTTTTAGCTTTCCTGGCTCCACTAATGTTGAGATGAAATATAGACCTGTTATATTGGTAGTGCTCATCTAAAACCTTGTAGTTGTCCATGCCAGTTATATGGCAGTATTGTAATTTTGCCTTTATTTTGTTTTGTCTGTGTTGGATTCCACAAGGGACCACACATGCAGGTCTTGTGCTTGGTTAACCACTTTGTTTTTAGTGACTGCAATGCAGACTGAAAATTGTCTTGAAATATTCAAACTCAGGAAGGAATCATGTCTTTGTGAAAGTAATTTGCTTGAATTGTGGGATGGTCGATGCAAAGTTTGTGCAGCTTTTATTGTTATCGTAGTGTCACGATATTTCCTGCTGTTTACATCTGTTATTTTATTGCTTTCATAGTGTCATTAGCTTCCTTCATAACTTTTAATCCATCGTTTGCTTGTTGTCGCCAAATAAGTGATGGATCTCCAGCTTTGTGGAGACAGAGAGCCTGGCAGAATCCACAAATGATTGATTTGCTGGGATTTTAGTTTCAGTCATATTTGCGAAGAGTTTCCTGTCTCTCCGTGTAGTAGGAAGTGTCCTCTTGCTTCAAGTTTATGTACTCTGTCTTGATATAAACAAGTTTTGTGCTTCGATACACGTAGTTAAAAAGAAAAAGCTGTAGTCATTATGAGATCATTAGTATGAAGATAAAGCATGATAAAATGAAGCCAACCAGCAACTCCTCAAATTTAGTGTTTTTGCTCGAAGTAAGGGCTTTTTCAGAGGGGAGTTCCTTACTGTTTTAAGTCACCAACTAATTATGAGTGCCTTCTCCACATTTATATAGAAAAGGAAAATGCCTTTTTTGTTTCATTTTAATGCGACAGTACATGGTAATCAGGATCTTGATGTGGCTCCACCGTAAAGCAGTAAATGATTTTAGTAGCATCAGTCACCTCTGTTCCCCTGCCTTCCGTACCACCAAAGACAATACTTCCCATATGCCCTGTGTGGTAACATATTCTCAGGAGTAAATAATGTATCTGAGTTACCATGCACCCATGTTCATCTTTAGTGATTAAGTCAGTGGCCTAGAAGTCAGCCTGTCTAGACAGCTCCTTATCCCGTCCGGCCGGAACTCTTTCTCAGAATTCAATCAAAAGTCTCACCCTGCCGAATGATGTAATATTTCCCCTTCCAACGTACGAGCTTGTCTCCATCCCCACTCCTTGGGTCGCAGCCTGCCATATGCTTCAGTCATTGTGTTTGAGATGTTGTCAAGCACAATGCTGATGAGGACCATTAAAAAGAGAAAGTACAGCGTGACCTCGGTTATCCAGCAACCGCTTATCTGAATCTCTGTTACCTGAACATGGGCTGGCACACATCATTCTCCGTGCATTTTTATGCCTTTCTAGTGAGAAAATTTACGAATTAAAATCTTAATACAACACAGCAATTATCTCACAAATACTAAGCATTAAAGGACAAGTTCACCTTCATATACATAAGGATTGAGAGAAAGCAGCAATATTAGTAGATCACATCAGTGAAAGTTTGAGGAAAATTGGACAATCCGTTCAAAAGTTACGAATATTTTAAGTATCTGTGCAGTCACTGCTGGAAGAGAAGACTACTACAGTGTATGATGTCACATGCGTACAACTATATAAGGAAAATAAAAAGAGAATTTCACAAAACTTTACTTTTTGAATAAAGTACACAGTTCTTCGACTTGCAACTGACGTATGTTAAGGGTAATATTATTTCCCCTACCTTCTGAAAGAGAGAAGTCAAGTGTTCTTTTGTTATGCTAGAAAAATGGAAATATGTTGAATTTTCTTTATTCTTTCTTTATATCGTTGTACTCATGTGACATCACAAGCTATAGTAGTCTTTTCATCCAGCCGTGACTGAGCAGAAACTTCAAAAATTCATAACTTTTTAACGGATTGTCCGATTTTGCTCAAACTCTCACTGATGTGTTCTACTAATATTGCTGCATTCACTCAACCCTCATGTCTATGAAGGTGAACTTGTCCTTTAAGGTAAGGACACGAATGCTGTGATATTTATCTCATCCAAAAAGCTCTTGCATAGAGGATGAGATGCTGCTCAGCTGATGAGTTGCATTTATAATCTTTCCATGATTGGAACATGTTTAAATACCCACTATCAAAACACATTTCCAAAAGCCTTTGTTGTTGTTATTTTTTTAACAAAGCTTCAAATGAGTAGTATGAATATTTACAGGCTGCACAGAAAGGAAGAAAAACGTCTGGTAGGTCTTTGGCTGTACAGACCCAAATTTGCAGTTCATAGAAAGGTATACCTTGCATATATTGAAATCACATGAAAGCTTGAGATGAGATGTTTACTTTCAGAACAAACTTCTGACATCTCATTACTGTTTTACTCATTACTCATTGTGTATGTCTTTGTTTTTTGAACAAAATAAAAATATTCCTAGTTTTAATACATATCTACATGTACAATGTGTAGCCTCAACATATTCAGTATGGTGTCTGAGTAGTCATTTACCATTCAGATCAAATTTTGACTCCATCTCAGGGATCTCGCCAGCGTATATCACCCTTGTCGGCCCCTACAAGCGTGCGGTTTGAAGAAGCAATTGCCGACAAGGCTAAAACTTGCCGACAAGGGTAACACCACGCGTGAACTTGCCGACAAGGGTAACTTGCTTGTAGAGCTAAGTTCGGACCAATTTCTCGCCTTTTTCAGTCTTTATTATCTGGCTAGAAAGGAAGCTAGATGTTGAAAGCAGCAGCAGTTTACATACTTATACAAGTGCAAAAATTTACCCATGCAGTCATCGCACCTATCACAACAACGCGGCTCAACAGAGCGACGTACTAGCTGATACCAGGGAGGTCTCACCTCCCTGCTGATACACACCACATCACACACTTGCTCACTCACATGCGCTCTGATTTGGGATCCACACACACATGCACAAGCACCCAGCCGGCCACTTACAGCCGCCTGTGCGTGTACAACGGTACAGTGTATTGTGAGAGGGAGAGAGAGGACGGAAAGAGAGGGTTGGAGGCCGAAGGAGGCTGAGAAAGGCTGACACGTGCTCGCTTGTTGTCACGCTTGTTGTCGGGTTACACAAAAACAAACGATATGAAATGCATGCCCCCCTCCGCCAAAGGTTGTATTTTTTGTTTTGGCTGCTTTGGTTTGTTTGTTAGTTTGTCTGCCTGTCTGTCTCTTTTTTCGCAAAATAAGTCAAAATTTGGGAACAGATTAGGATGAAATTTTCAGGAACAGTTGGTTGGTAAAATGGCGCAATGAACAGATGATTAAATTTTGATAGTGAGCAGGATTTATAATACCAACGAAATTCACCGCCAGGATCCAGGATCTTTAGACTTTGTTTCGTATATGTGAAAGGATTCGTATCAATTCTTTAGGAAGCTGGCCATCGGCAATGACGCAAAATTAGATGCGTTCAAAGCATTGCCGCAGAGAGAAAATTAACTCCATTTTTCGTTAAAAAAAGAAAAGAAAAAAGAACTTGCGATGGAGTAAGCAAATGCAAATTGTTATTTAGGTTTTGGTAGTTTCAGTGGGTTATTTTTTTTTTAAATCTAAAAGCCATGCGTTCCATTTTAGCCTTTTCAATTTCTATGGATTTGTAAACGTCATTCGTGAATATTCCATTTTCCTTCTCCGGGCCGAAATTTATAGTAATTCTGTCATGATGGTCTTTCAAGTTCAACGTATACGTAATGCTCCACGCGCTTCTGGCTTGGGTTTGTTAAAAGGTGGGTTAGGGGGCCTTCACGGGCAGAAAATAAATGATGATCATTCATCAATGTTCCCAGTTGGTTTACATGCTATGTACATGCTGTTTACGACCACTGAAGCAAGGTGGCAGTACGCGCGAGATTCTTTATCTGACACCTGGCTTTCGTGGAAATTTCATGGAAATTTCCACAAGCCATGATATCAAGTTTCCCCACTGCTTGAGGTCGTGTTTTTTTTTTATTCTTCATTACGAACATCAATTTGTTCAACTTGAAAAGTGTAGATAATTTGCTTTGAGGACGTGTTTCTTTCTTCTTCTTTTTTTTCATTGCAGCATCGGTAACATTTTGTTTTGTTCATCGTCCCTGCATGGCAGGGGTTCATGGGAGGAGAACGATAGGAATGACTGGGGAGAAAATAAACTGAAAGGAGGAAGCATCTTTTGAGCGAGCTGTCTTTGTTTTTCTCTACACCAGCATCAGTTATCGCCACCAAGATTCATTTTTTTTTTTTCGTTACTCCGACAGATTAATGATAAAATGATGCTAGATTCTTTATTCTGAAGGTTCGTTAATCCAAAAATGATTAAGAAAAAATGTCCGTTCATTTCACGACGAAATCAGTTTTGTTATTTCGAACGTTCTGCCAGTGAAATTTCGGAATAAAACGACGGCACAAAACAGCGTGTTTTCGTACTCTAAGGGTCTGTTATTCCGACAGAAGTAGTAATGATGAAATAATAAATTGTAGATTCTTTATTCTGAAGGTTCGTTAACCGAAAATTGAATAAAGAAAAATGTCCGTAAATTTCAAAACGAAATCAGTGCGTCATTTCAAACGTTTTGCCAGTGAAATTTGGGAATAAAACGACTGCCCCAAAACACTCAGTTGCAGTTTTCTTACTCTGAGGGTTCGTTACTCCGACAGATTAATGATAAAATAATGCTAGATTCCCTATTCTGAAGGTTCGTTAATCCAAAAAATGATTAAGAAAAAATGTCCGTTCATTTCACAACGAAATCAGTTTTGTTATTTCGAACGTTTCTGTCAGTGAAATTTCGGAATAAAACGACGGCACAAAACAGCGTGTTTTCGTACTCTATAAGGGTCTGTTATTCCGACGGAAGTAGTAATGATGAAATAACAATAGATTCTTTATTCTGAAGGTTCGTTAACCGAAAATTGAATAAAGAAAAATGTCCGTAAATTTCAAAACGAAATCAGTGCGTCATTTCGAACGTTTTGCCAGTGAAATTTGGAATAAAACTGCCCAAAAAACAGTTGCACTTTTCTTACTCTTAGGGTTCGTTACTCCGACAGATTAATGATAAAATAATGCTATATTCCTTATTCAGAAGGTTCGTTAATCCAAAAAATGATTAAGAAAAAATGTCCGTTCATTTCACAACGAAATCAGTTTTGTTATTTCGAACGTTTCTGTCAGTGAAATTTCGGAATAAAACAATGGCACAAAACAGCGTGTTTTCGTACTCTATATAAGGGTCTGTTATTCCGACAGAAGTAGTAATGATGAAATAATAATAGATTCTTTATTCTGAAGGTTCGTTAACCGAAAATTGAATAAAGAAAAATGTCCGTAAATTTCAAAACGAAATCAGTGCGTCATTTCGAACGTTTTGCCAGTGAAATTTGGAATAAAACTGCCCAAAAAACAGTTGCACTTTTCTTACTCTTAGGGTTCGTTACTCCGACAGATTAATGAAAAAATAATGCTATATTCCTTATTCTGAAAGTTCGTTAATCCGAAAATGATTTTAAAAAATGTCCGTTCATTTCACAACGAAATCAGTTTTGTTATTTCGAACGTTTCCGTCAGTGAAATTTCAGAATAAAACAACGGCCCCAAAACGGTTACAGTTTTCTTTTACTCTGAAGGTTCGTTACTGCCAAAGAATAACGATATAATACTTTAGATTCTTAATTCTGAACGATCGTTAATCGGAAAACGATAAAGAAGAAATGAAAACGGTTACAGTTTTCTTACCCTCAGGGTTCGTTGCTCCGAAAGAATAATGGCAAAATAATACTCTACATTCTTAATTCTGAATGATCGTTAATAGAAAAATTATAAAGGAGAAAATATTCGTTTATATCCAAACGAAATCAGTTTTGTTATTTCGAATGTTCTGCCAGTATAATTTCGGAATACAACAACGGCCCCAAAAGGGTGTTTTCTTATTCTGAAGGTTTGTTATTCTGAAGCAATCACGATGATAGATGATAGATTCCTTTCTGAAGGTTCGTTGATCGGAAAAGAAAAAAGAAAAAATGTTTGTTAATCTTCGAACGAAATCAGTTTTATTTTGAACATTCATCTGTAGTACCGACCTTTGGTGTTGTTGTTGTTTTCGATTACAAACCTTCAAAGTACTCATGAATCGTTTCATTTTATGATTAAACAAACCTTCGGAATAATGACCATCATTACATTTTTGTATGATATCTCTTTGATGTCACGGCCAAACTACCGCAGTATACCCAGAAAGGAAAGTGCAACCATGTCCCGAAAGTTCTCGATCGCTTCTCGCGCATCTGCATGCAATAGGCCTACCACGTGGTCGAGCAGACGGCGAGAAAGCAACACGGCGCGCGTTGTTGCGATGCAGAGACGGCTAATTAGTGCAACAGTGAAACAGGAAAGGCCTAAAAGAAATCGGAACCTCCACCATCGGCACCTACTTCTCTTTCATTTATTATTTAGGAACTGCCGCTAACAAAAGGTATGGAGTTTCTGCATTGTTTCTGTGAGAATATGCCCCTCACAACGTTCATTACATCTCCGTGAAAATGTCGCATTTAGTGGCATTTTAGCGGCGATTTATCTGTGTTGTATTGAGCATTAGCGAAGGCTTCCGCGCTTCGCGCGGGAGGGGGAACCCCCCTACCGTACCCACCCCCAGAACAGCGCGCATGAATGCCGACAAGCGTGAAGAAATTCCTGGCGAGAACCCTGCATCTTATGGGAAGATGAAAAAGAAAATGAAAAAAAAGCCAAACATTCTTTTTTTCCCGGTGAGACAATACTTGGACTTTGATGCACACCAGTACAGAGAAATGAGGTTTGACATACAATATACAAAACAGATCTGTCATTGGAGATGTATAGATGATGTAATAACTGTCTAGACTACTGGATAGTGAGTGGGTGGTTGCTTGGCTGTATGTTTACAATGCCTGGTGGAAGCAAATTAACTCCTAATCTAACAGTCATACATTGTAGATGAGATTTAATGTCCTGATTAATAAAACTAACTATGCCAGCACTGTCTGCTAACTCTGACACTCTGCCAGGTGATTATTTACTTTTCCAATAACTAAACCATAGAGAATATTGTGGTGAAGAGCATTTATGTTAACTGGAAGTTAGTTAACTTTGACAGCATTCATACCGTAACTTTTACCTTCATCCAAGTCGGCCAATTCAAACTTTAATTTAGAAAGTTAAATGGGCTGTAAACAAATTTCTCCCGGAGTCCAAATATTAGTCACAGTTATGAGGAGAGTTGACTCTGCTTTCAAACTGATGAAAGGTCTGCCAAAAGTGGATCTCTCTGACCTAGTTTGTCCAGTGAAATGAGTGCCAAGTCCCAAGAGACCGTAGGATGTATGATGATATCATAAGCTGAGTGCCAGAAGGGCACTAGATCACATTCTAAGATTTGAGCATAAATAAAAGTGAAACATTCAGTTTTCGTGAAATAAAAAGTTCATTTAATCAAAAGTGGGTAAATTATTTGTTCCATATATGAGGTAAAATACCGCCTTTGTGGTTATAACTTATAATTTTTAACATTTTACTGAAAATGAAAATAGTTTAAAATGGATACCGTAATGTAGAGGAGATCGATCTTTACAACATGGTACAAATAACCCACTAAAGCCCTTCTGGTTCCCCGCCGACAAGAGTTGCGTGGACCTTATACTGGTAAGTATCAAAACTTAATAGTAACTACTGTGAAGTACACAACAACAGTGGCTTGGTGGCATGTTTTTCCTTCAAACTACATGAAAAGTTCTTCATGTAAAGATCACTGCCCATTTTGGGAAAAGTGCTTTGTGGACTTTTCAATTGACCAAGGCAACAATGGCCACCTAAGTTTTGTAAGCCAGAGTACCATGGTAGATGTTGACTGGCATGGTAGGGAATATACAGCATGATCCATTCAAAAGGTTTGATCATGCTCATCAGGGAGGAAAGAAGTTGTTTAACAAAGTCAAGGGAACAATGGCTTCTAAAATCAAACCCTGAGATTACCAGTAGAATATTCTTCAGACAATAGAAGTCATAATCTGTTATATAGGTCAGTCAGAGCACTAGAGTTTTTCACGTCAGCCAGAATTTGAATCAGTTGTAGCCATTTTGGCAGGGCCACAAACAAGCCCACAGCTATGCACAAATCATTTAATGAGAGTTTTTGAGCCTCATTTGCACAGTGCCCACCCGACCTTGTATCACCTAATTTTATTACATGCTGCATTCCCAAATCATTATTCCATGCAGTATGCAAATCAACAAATACTCCTGTTGCAGCATTACATAGAATAAGAAAATGGTGAAACATTTTAATGAATGGCCTGCTGCTTTGCATTAATCCTTATCCAATCACTGACTGTTTTCATCTTAACTACTCATGATCTTATGAAATGATACCCTAGAAAGACTTTTACTCGCATTCTTCTTTGCAATAGGCATCCCATGCTCAGCATGAATCTATAGAAAAAAAAAATGATGTCAGTGCTATAGGCCTATGGCCAACAATATGTAACAGTTCATGATATGACCAGTAATACAATTGTTTACCAAAAATGTTCGATGATATTAAAGGAATGGTAGGTCCGAATTCTGGACCCTGCTAGTAGCCCCTTTGAGGACTAAAACCAGTCACTATTTTCAGTAATGAGTCGAAAGAAGGTCGAGATATTGTGGAAGTCACATTAAGCATCAACCTGCATACAATAGTGACAGCTACAGTAATGTTCAGATGTTGTCTGCTCCCCTAGGTCAACAACAGCTGTAGCCTCTAATTGGGGCCACACTAAATTGAATTGGTGCCTAGCCTCTGGCTAGAGAACGCTGGAAGAAAACCTTCATGTCATGTATGTGTGAGTGTATGTGTGTGTTTGTGTGTGTGTGTGTGTGTGTGTGTGTGTGTGTGTGCTCGTCAGACGAAATTCGGGGAAGTGTTGCAGCATAGTGAGAAAACTCCAGATGGTACTGAGACACAGTTCTGTGTGTACGTTGTACTATCAAGGGATGTATTAAAGGGCACTGAATCCGTAGAATCACTGAGACATGACACATTACACTGTCATTGTATAGCAGCAAGAAGTCATTGCTCATTTTTAATGTTAGGTTTTTTTTTTATATACTGCTTGGCCTTTGCTATGTACACTGCATTATTGATGAGATACAAAACATTTTTTGTTTGTTTTGATAATCAATTCACTTTTACTGTCACTTTACCACAATAGTTCAGAGTCTAGTCACTCTTCATTCATCCTGCCTTTATCAATATCATCTGGGATGATTAATGAGCTGTTTTTTTGTTGCTGTTGATTTGCTCCTGGCTTGCCTATCTTGGCAACAGCATCTCTCCTGAACCACAAAGAGTCTTCCAAATATGAGTTTTAAAAACCTTTTTGCAGTCAGCGATGAATATTTTTGTAGTGGATAAGAGACAATAAATAAGGACAAAAAATGGGATATGAAATGAAATACACTTGCTGTGCATACTGTAAGGTGCTTATAGCACATGGCCCCCAAGTTCTCTGTCACACCGTAACCAGAATATTCTGGTTCCTGCATTGTAGATGCACAAGTCACCTTCCTCATGTGTTGGCATGCACATGTTATGACATAGTAGCAGCAGTAATCCTGCGGCCAAAGTAGCAGACACCTACGGACAGTGGCATTAACCGCCGGTGGGACGTGAGGCGCCCACGGTTCAAGTGTGGGGAGAGGATTACGGCGGGCCCGCGCCACTGCCGTGTGGGCTGCAAAACTGACTGTGGACAGCCCTGTGCTTGTTAGCTGGCTTAGCAGCTAGCTAGCTGGCTTAGCAGCTAGCTAGCTAGAGATCAAACTGAAAGGGTGTTCACCCTGGCCTGTGTGAAGTAGGGATGATCAGACAGCGACTGGTGCCAAATGGAGCCGGCCTTCCCTGAAGTGGTTGCACCGAGATGACGGCACGGTGACCACCACCGTCTGGTGATGTCACTGCCGACCGTCTCATGGTGCCGCGCGGCTCCATCACCCACTTCATTTTTAATTCATTCTTTCCATTGCTGGATTGACAGGAAACACTTGTTTTAACTATCATATCAAATTACAATTTGCCTGACATTCTAGGCAAATTGCTGCAAACTACTGAAGTTATTGATTGGTTTCTCTCTTTGTTGACACACTATATGCAAAACTTAAATGACTTAGGTGGTTGTCAGATGTTACCGCCTTTTACACCAAGAATTGTCCCTCTTGGCTGTATATATTATTTGTTTTTCCTCTTTTGTGTCTTGTTTTCATTGTTGATTTTTTTTCTGCCATGCATGGAGAGAAAGTGAGGATGGATAGGCACAGTTCAGTGGTAATGGAATTGTGTTCGGAAGCGTAGAAATAATGAGCCAATTTTTTGCATGAACATGATAGTGGTGATGAATTCAAGGTCAAAGGTCACTGTACTCTAGTTGAACATTATAGTTTTCTAGCCATGTATTCATTTATGTGTGTACAATGGTGATATCATTTGGTTAGAGAGATAGAAATGAATCAATCTATCAGTTTCACAGAGATGACAGATGAAAGGTCAATATCAAAGGTCATCAAAATTTGACTGAATGTTTTTACCCAATCGTCAAAATTTGCATGCTGTTAAAACCAACCACCACAAATCACAATATCACAACCCTAACCCTAACCTAATTCCTTGGTGAAAATAAGACCGGAGCAATTGTCACAGGAGCAAATGTCTTGTCACCGTCATCTCCAGAATGGGAAATCCTATTTTTCTGCTGAAAAAAAAGCAAAAAATTGATGATACGTTTACTTCTTTCTCGTTCTGTTCATATGATTGATGATGAATAGAACCTCTGGCAAAATTATCATGCATGTCCTAATTTGCAAAATATTATACTTGCAAAATAGATGGCATATGCAGTATGCTGTTGCCTTTGTGTGCAGAATCCTTGAAATGATTACTTTGGAGTGTTTGTGAATGATAGGAGGAAAAAAAAGCGAAAGTGAATGTTCTTGCATCATTTTCATATGGAAATATACCTCTGGTGTGGGTAACTGACTGAGAAGGACCGTCAGTTATTTCACTGTGAAGACACATGGAACATAATTTTCTTTGCGTATGTTTCTGTCTAAAGCATGTGTCATACTGTATTTATGTACATCAAGTAGACCGTGAGAAAATTTCACATACATGTAGTTCCTTCAGGGAAGCTACAGTTGTATTCATTGTAATCAACTTTATGTTTTCTTTCTGTTTTAAACCTGGAAGATATTTATCAGACACATTGAAAGGAGGAAGTGAATCTTGTGTTATAAGTTTAATGCGATGAGCCAATCATGTAAGCAGCATGTACTATCATACCAGCATTGTGATTTGAGAATACTGCCACATGGTACCATACATCCCCACCTCCATTTCCCCTACCTAGAAAAGGGAAGAGCAGGCTACAGAAATCAACTGATAGTCTCAAAGAACATAGAATTTTAGATTTTTCACAACACTATTGTCTTCAAACACGCCTCCCCATCTTCACAATTTGTGAAGCATGATTTGTTGCTTTTATTTTCTGTGGTAGTACAGCCATTTTTATTGTTGACAGCAACACCGTGGGAAAATTTTACCATACTAGCACAAAATGGCAGTTCCTGTAAACTGTTCATGCATAAACAAAGAGGTCATTGAACTTAAAGGGAAGGTTAATCCTGATATTCACTGAGTTTGACTTGACTTGCACAAGATCAAATTTTAGAAGGTACAAAGTTGAAGGGAATTACATATTAATTCTATATCTATAGGGAGGTACATGTCTTCCTCTTGAATAGCTGTAGATATAGATTGTGTTTGAAGAACCCTGTCTAACAACTCTGATGAGTATGTTGGTTTTGGAACTGAACATGATGTTTTCACAAATGATTTTTATCCATAGAGATAAGAGGAGAGAAGGAGATCACACAAAGAGTCTGGCAAGACGCGTTCATCAATGTCAAAAGATATTTGCAAACCTTTCAGTTTAAATGAATGTGATAATAAAGGCTCTTCAGTGTTAAAAAACAAACAAACAAACTAGCAAATTATGACTGTTTTCTATTCTTTCAATACATTTGCTACTTTTGTGCTTGCTTGTTTTTATGTGCAGCATAGATTCAGGGCCCTGTGGCTGAAGGTTTTCAAAACTAACATAAAAAATCAGTTTGAAGTGCTTCATTGTCTTTGTAAGTTGGCTATACTTTTCTATTGAGGTCATGTTCTATCCTGTAGGGAAACTTCAGCATATACTGCGGTTTCTTATACCTTATCATTTTTGGTGCTCCAGGATCGTTGACAATTTTTCGTTTTTCTGGCTTGCGTTGCTTTTTTTTCAGATGGGAAGAGCGAACATCCACCTCAGGGAGAGTATACTACGTCAATCACCTCACACGAACCACCCAGTGGGATAGGCCAACAAGGTATGATGAAGATGAATGATTCCGAGTACTACCGTCATATCATCCTATTGTAGACTACGTAGCTGTTGAGACCACTTTACATCTTGAAGGACTTCTAAACTTGATCTCTTCAAAGCAATTCACATTTAGTTTTTCTTCCTTCATGTCTGTAATGTGCTCTCTTCCTGACTAATGTAGACAGGTTTGAGTTTATTTCCTCTTTATGATTTGTGTCTGTCTTTAATTTGCCTATCGATTGTGGTACCTAATGTAGTCCCTTGTCTGGAAATCTGGTTTTCATTTTCATTATGGAATATTTATGTCAGTTTAGTTTTATATGAAAACCTCAGCAATTTTTTATTGGTGTATTATGTTTTCATACATCTAGATTTTTTAATTAAATTCTCCGACGTGGTAAATGATGACAAAAAAATTCACAGTAAATCGTAAAATTAGTTTCCTAGTTTTTATAGACTGGTTGTTGTAATTACAGGTTAAGGTGAAAAACATGTAGTTTTCATATGTGAGTGTTTTCTTTGTTCATCATTGTGGGCTTTGTGGTTTTTCTCCATAGACCTGCCACAGAGTACTCACAAGCTCCGTTATCACGAACGTCAGCCCATGCCAACGGTCACCACTACCACCACCGCCCAGCATCCCACCACAACCACCATCACCACCACCAGGGCCGACCCAGCTCCAGCAGTGAAGGGGGAGGGGGAGGAAAGGGGGTTAGTAACAGCAGTGGTAGTGAGGAGGGTCCCAGGGGGCGGTCTGGGGCGGCGAGTCGGCGGGATGTGTACGGGGAAGAAGCACTGCAGGCCTTAGAGAGGCACTACCGGCGGCAGTCCTCTCGGATGCGTAACTACATGAACCGCTCCACCCTGCACCGCGTCATTGACTTGCCTGAGGGTTACGGTAAGTCCACCAGCACTGTTTTGTTTCTCCCCTACATCCCCATTAAAGTGTGATGTAGATGTTTGTGGGAGCATGAAATGCTCTAAGAATGGAAGTGGAAGTGACATGGCTGCCAATCAAATAATTATTATTGCTATTATTATTATTATTATTATTCATTCAGCCAAATGAAAATCACAATAACAGTTACATAACATACATTTACATGTAATGATACAGTTGACATATAATACAAAAAGTATGATCAGGGAAGCAAGTTGGGGCTCACAAAAAGTAAATATTTTTACTGTTTATTGTAGACATATTACAGCTGAGGTAGGAGATTGCCTCAGGACAGAGTTGTGTGTTAAAGGGATGGTACAGTATTGGTGGAGATGAGAATTGGGCTTTTAACTTTTTTGCGAAATACCAAGAAAAACAATTATGAAATAGTACAGAGCATACCATTTTAAGAGGAATTCAAAGTTTATTTGATGAAAAATCGGGTTCAGAATGACTGAAAACATTCAAAAAACAAAGAAAAGCAAAGCGATCGTAATAAAATGTGGGTTCCACACTTTATTAGAATCGCTCGGTTTTTGGATATCTCAGCCATTTCAAAAACCAATTTTTCATCAAATAAACGTTGAATTCCTCATAGAATTACATGCTCTTTCATATTTCAGAAGAGGTTTCTCATTATCTCATCAAAAAAAATGTTTAGAAACCTGAAATTAGGTCTCAACCAAAACTAAATGATCCCTTTAACACTGTGCAACCTTATACAATGTATTAACCTCAGCTGGCATTGCATATAATCTGTTGTGTGTCTTCACGTGTACAGACATATCACCAGTAATGATGGAGTTGTCATTCATGTTTTTAAAATTTTCAGAGCAAAGAACCACTGCACAGGGCCAGGTAATACTTCCTGGACACGAGTACAGGGGTCAGCACGTGGCACGACCCCCCACGGATGCCCCGCGACCTCCACATCAACGAGGCCGACCATTGGAGGTCTGCCGGTCCGGCTGGGAGATACGCCACACTGCCAACGGGGCGTCGTCTACTTCGTGGACCACAACAACAGGACCACGCAGTTCACCGACCCACGGCTAGATGCCAACATCATCAACAGGGCAATTTCAAAGTAAGTCCTATGCCTGAGTGCTGCTCCTCACGTGAGATATCACAGCTATGAAGCTTGGTTCTCAGAATTCTACAAGAGTACCACTTACTGCATGTTTTTGTTGCTTCATTAATCTCCTTTGTCACCTATAATAACAACCAATTGAAATATTTATGCTGTGTAATAAATGGTAATGTGGAGAGTGAGAGACAAATATTATTGAATTACCAGTAGTTTTTTTTTAGCCATTATGTTTTTATTCCACTTTCACATCTCTAGTGGAAGATTCCGTCCATTTAGTTTAGAGTTCATCTTACAGCTTCTCCATTTGGCTCAAATTCTTCAAGTAGTATGAACAGAATAGATCATTTGTTTCGTCATAAACCTGATCATGTTACAGGAAAATGTAATGAGTTCAAACCATTGAGCCTGACACGTGATGCTGAGTGTCTGAATGGACGTGGGAAGTTTGGCAAGTCATTATTTTTTTGTTTGTTTGCTCTACAGAAAATGCCTCCCAAATATTCAATGGCAGATATTGTGGCTAGATGCAAAGTCAGTCCAAGAATGGCTAAATTCAAAGCAAGAGTATGATGCAGTTCTAAAGCCGGTCACTGCTGGCATTGGTTTTGTACATGCACTCCCATTATAGATAGGACACTTGCTTCTATTGAATTGACATCATAATGCATATTTCTCTTTTGGGGCCCACAGAGTTAATGGCAATAGCATGGACTCGTCACCGGTCCCCAAATACAAACGGGACCTGGTCCAGAAGATCAAGCTGCTGCATGCCGAACTGGCCACAGTCCAGCCTCAGACCGGTCACTGCAGGATAGAGGTGTCCAGGGAAAACATCTTTGAGGTGAGCATTCTAACAGACAGAAGTGTGTTTTTGCCCAGGGGTATGACTCTGCTAAATTTCTCTGTGAGGGTGGTAGCCCTCTTCTTTAACTTGTCTGAGGTTATACAAAGTTTGGTTCTGAAGATAACATAATATATATATGATCATCTGAAGAGTGCTGGTCAAATTTTAGCTCAGAACCTCCCACTGGTTTCTGCAAGTAGTCATGGAATGTTGCAGTTGCCGGGAACCCTTGATACATATATTTCAGTTTCCATGTTTATTATTATCAGTTAACCTGCCTTAGTATATCACTTATGTGACTGTTTGTAATGATAAAAGTGAGTTTCCTGTGAAAAGTATAAATTTGATGGTAATATCTTTGGATCCTTTATTAATACTATGGCCCTATCATGATTCTCTTTCACATACAGGAGTCATACCGGCAGATCATGAAGCTAAAACCCAAGGACCTGAGAAAGAGGCTGGCCATCAAATTCAAGTCGGAGGAGGGGCTGGACTATGGGGGCATTACTAGGGAGTGGCTCTACCTCCTCTCCCACGAGATGCTGAACCCTTACTACGGTCTCTTCCAGTACTCACGGGATGACATCTACACCCTACAGATCAACCCTGATTCAGGTGTCAACCCGGTAAGAATCGTTGGTCACCTGCGGCAAGCTTTTCTCTGTTTGCGAAAGATGACTTGAAGTTGTAATTGATGCCCTTGACTTATCATCATGTTCAAAGAATGTGAATTCATCCTCTTGAATATCATCCTTCTGTTGACCATCTAAGGTTTATTGTGACATTTACTCATCAGTGAGACAAGGAAAAATTTGCTGCTTCCAGATGTGCATACCAGTGTAATACTGTATAAGCTGTTATTTTCGCGTACATGGACATTTTCGCGAATGAGGAGGTCATGGACATTTTCGCAAGATGTTGCTTTTGCAAATGACACCGAATCTATGACAAGTGCACTATTACCATGACGCACAGTAACATTTTCACGTGTTGTTAAATTTGCTGTACAACAATGATTCGCAAAATTCGGGAAAATTAAACCCTCGCGAAAATTACAGCTTATACAGTATTGAAACGTAGCACCGTCATCTTTTGTATCCAGTCTAGTGGGTAGTTTATTCAGCATTTTTTCTCCACATGTTGCCCTACTATAATGCAAATGTAATCTTTGTTGGATATGAAATGAATGAGTTGGAGTGGTAGGTCTTTGACACGTCTTCAGTTTGCATTCTGTCAACACCTCTCTCCCCTCTCTCTCTCCCACACAGGAGCACTTGTCCTACTTTCACTTCGTCGGGCGGGTCATCGGTCTGGCTATCTTCCATGGTCACTACATCGACGGGGGCTTCACCATGCCGTTCTACAAGCAGCTGTTGGGCAAGCCAGTCAGCCTGGAGGACATGGAGACGGTGGACCCAGAGGTCTACCGCAGCCTTATCTGGATGCTGTGAGTAGCTGCCAACAGAGGGCGACATTCTCTCATGATTCTGCCCAACAGGCAACATTCTTTCTTGATTTAAGCCCCATACAGAGGGGCTACCGAGTTCAGTAGGCCCTATGTGGTTTGAATCCAAAAGATTATTGTTTGTGTGCATTCAGTGTTGAGGGGTGTTTGCTAAAGCAACTATTATTATCAGAAAAAGATTATAAATGCAGAGGGGGAAAGATGAGATATAACAGATTGTTGTTAATTGTCATCCCCTGTTATTTTTGAAAATTACAACTGCTGATCCACCGGTCCCAATGGTTTCTTTTTTTCCCCAGTATGTTTGTAAAAATTTCAAATCGGCAGTTGCGATCTTTGAAAATACAGAGGGCGACATTTGATAACAATTTGTTGCAGCACAACTTTTGATATCAATCAAACTGTGTAAGGAGCAGGATAATTTCATGTGTGCAAAATGAAGCAAGTGAAGTGAATATATCCAGTGAATTATGTTCACAGCTGTGATTGTATATTCGTAAAGTAATGCTGAAAGTAAACTACAACTAAGACATCAGAGAAGGAAGAAAGTAAGTCTTGATATAATGAGTTAAATAGATATTGCAAAATTGTGATAGAGGAACATGGATCTACATTAATTTCAACTCTTGTAAATGAGAGAGCAAGATCACATCTGGTTGAATTGAAATATGCTTTTATGCAAAATTTCTCAATGGAAGAGGTTTGTCATCCTCACAGGTCAACAAGTATTAGCCAATCCTAATTCACCTGCCTAGATGGTGTTTTCTCGTACTCAACAATGCTATTGTGTGTTTCGTGTACATTGTCATACTAATACAGGGAGAACGACATTACGGATGTGTTAGAGAACACCTTTGCAGTGGAACACAACTCATTTGGACAGATGCAGGTACATGAACTCAAACCCAACGGCATCAGCATCCCAGTCACAGAGGAGAACAAGAGGAAATATGTCAAGTGAGTCTGCCCTCTGTCTTACTGTAAAACCAGAAATGTTCGCGTGCATTTTATTGTTGCAAATTTCGCGAGAGCCAAGATTTGCGAAAATAAAATGCATGCAAGGTTTTTGTCTACACTATAATGAATTGGATGCCACTGGCAACTCACAAAAAAAGTTCATGCCATGGAAAAGGCTGTCAGCTCCAATTTGTGAAAATTTCTTGCCGGGAATGTTGTTTGCTTTACAGTATATCACCAGCTAAGCAAAATAGGCCACAAAGACCATGGATGATTTCAAGCTTGGTGCTAGTGCTGGTGTTAGTGTTGTTTCAAAACTAGCACTTGCAATACACCAGTGGGGTCAGGTGGTGTATTTAGGTTGACCTCAAAACTATGAGGAAGGTCCACTAGCTGGGGTTGGGCCCGGTGTTGAATGTCGTCTTCTGAACCAAACTCCACTGTATTATTTGGTGATTTACATGCTTTTTCCCCATTGGCTAGCACCGTCCCCCAGGAAGTATCAACATGTCATTTCAAATTTGGTGTTGGGGTTAGCACTGTTGTATGTATAGAAAACATCATATTCATTGCCCATGGAATGTGCAGAAACACTCTAGACATGGCCATATATTCGTGAGCCTGGGAGCAAAACTATGATCATTGTATTTTAGGGAAGTGATGGAATTTGTGGCATTTTATTCTGTTTTCCCATCATGTGTCTAAAACTAAGCAGTCATGGCTTTATCTTGTCTTATTTGACTTGAATCTAATGCCTCTTTTTTGTGTGTGGTTGCATTCTTTAGCGCCTATATTCCCAGGTATCCTAATTCAAATGAATATGTTGTCATTAAAAAATGTTAATCATAAATGTGATAGCAATGTTTTCTTCTTTGCCCACAGACTCTTTGTCCAGTGGCGCTTCCTGCGGGGGATTGAACCCCAGTTCCTGGCCCTGCAGAAGGGCTTCCATGAACTCATCCCACCCAGGCTGCTCAGACCCTTTGATGAGAGGGAGCTAGAGGTGAGCCCATGTTGCCTGTCTGGCGGATAACATGCTATATATCTTCAAAGTGTTGTCATTCTAGCTGTGCCCAAAATCTGTTGAAAGTCTTTCAGGTTGCAGACCTCATACAGAATTGGCATTTGTGTGATTATCATGACATTAGCAAATGTTCCCTCCATTCGTGTATTTCTCTGATCTCTCTTCCTCTCATCTCTTCTCATCTGTCCTTCATCTCCCTCATATCTCTCCCTCATATCTCTCCCTCATCTCTCCCATATCTCTCCCACATCCCATATCTCTCCCTCATCTCTCTCTCATCTCTCCCTCATCTCTCCCTCATCTCTCCCTCATCTCTCCCTCATCTCTCCCTCATCTCTCCCTCATCTCTCCTATATCTCTCCCATATCTCTCCCACATCCCACATCTCTCTCTCATTTCTCCCTCATCTCTCCCTCATCTCTCCCTCATCTTTCCCTCATGCCTTTTATCTCTCCTCATCTCTCCTCATCTTTCTCTCATCTCTCCCATATCTCTCCCTCTTCTCTTCCATGTTTCTCCTTCATCTCTTCCATATCTCTCCCTTATCTCTCTCTTATGTTCCTACATCTACCTCTCTCTCATCTCTCCCTCATATCTTCCTCATGCTCCTTCATCTCTCTCTCATCATTGAATACTTTATATAATTTTGCCACACAGCTTCTCATCAACGGTCTCGGCAAGATTGATGTTGAGGACTGGAAGGCCAACACCAGACTGAAGAACTGCTCACCAGACACCAGCATTGTCAAATGGTTCTGGCAGGCAGTGGATTCTTTTGATGAGGAAAAGAGGGCGCGGCTACTCCAGTTTGTCACAGGAACATCCAAAGTCCCTCTAGAGGGATTCAAGGCTCTACAAGGTAGATATCTTTCCCAACTTTTTTGTTTCTTTCCCTTTTTATGTCCCCGCCAGGAAGTGTCACTGTAGGCAGTATGTTGTCAGAACTAATATTTGTGATTTTAGTCTAAAAGGGTAACAAACAAAACCCACATCACAATGATTGTCTGTGTTTGCAACAGGCTGTAAAATTCATTGAAGTATCAGTAGTCCAGTGTTTTCAATGTGTGTTAGTTGCAGGCATGGTAAATCCCTCTTCATAAACATTCAGAGAAACAAAGGGCCATCAAGTGAAACAAGATTATTTACCACTAAGTTTCCCAACATTTTTGATTGCTCTAAGAGGTGACTTTTACAAATCTTTTGTTTGTTAGCGTTCAAAAGATTTAGGAAAAAGAGGATGTTGCAGTCAATACAAATGCTTCCAATTTCAACCCATTAGTGAATATTTTGATGTGCCTATCAGTGTTCTATGAAATCTGTGCATCAACAGTTAGCCCACTTAATGTGTGTGAAGAACCCTACATCACAGTTGAATACTGTATACACCATACATTTTGCAAGTCTAATTTTTTGAAAGTGGGGACTTCCCGACAATTTCATGACCGGTGAAATTCTTGATCGTAGAGCGCAGCAATGAAAAGAGACCTGCAAGTTTCATTCATGTGAAAGTCAGAGTTAATAATGTGCTTGTTTGTAAATTTGCGAATAGTACACGACATGTGAAATTCGTGCAAATTAAAACCTCAGGATGTATACAGTATCAGACAGTCACTAAGACAATTTCTCCCCTTTTTATCAGGTTCCACAGGTGCCATGAGTCCTAGACTCTTTACCATCCACCTGATAGATGCAAACACAGACCTCCTCCCTAAGGCCCACACGTGGTAAGTTTGCAGTTTGACCATCTACGTAGTAAGGGGAGGGGAAGGAGAGCGGGCATTTCTGTAGGGGCACAATCCACATCAGATGAAGTAAAGAAAATGAGCAGGTCTGGTATCCCTGGGAACAAGAAAATACCACAGACTTATTTTCAATTCTTTCATTCTTAAGTGATACTCAGTTTTGAGAGATATTTCTTTATTCTGACAATATTGTGAAATCAGGTTCATGCAGCGGTAGGCATGCATCAATGAGACTGCCATTATTGACTTAACATGTCGAAGATGGTAGCCTCAGATCGTAGGATATAAATATGATAATTTCAAGTTGGGAAAGAAGAAGACACATCGCTAATAAAACTTTAGATGTTCTTTTTAATGGACTGACCTGACTTCATATAGGGTGCATGATGTCCAAAGACCATAAAATTTAAACTTAGTTAATGAAAGATGGTGTGGCCGCAGTGTTAAATATCAAATTCTAGTTAGATAATAGAATCGGTTGTACTAAGTGATGTGAGGGGCAAAAAGACCCAGCTTGAGTAATGCATGTTGATAACTTGATGCCAAGAGTGTCTCATTTAAATTGATCCTGAATCTGAAGATGATTTAGCAATGATATGCCTAGAATTGTCTCAATTTGTACAAATGCTTGCCTCACTGACAAATCTCCCTTTGGTATCCTACCCAGCTTCAATCGCTTGGACATCCCACCGTATGAAAACTACTCCAAGTTTCTGGACAAGCTCACGTGTGCAGTGGAAGAAACATGTGGATTCACCGGAGAGTGATGGCTTGCCCTCAAATCCAGGCACGAAGGGAAACGGAAAAGGGAGAACCCTCATAGCATGTAATCACGTGCTGTGAAAATGTGTGGACAAAACACGCAAGTGGTGCGTTCTCAAGGAAAGCAAGTGCGACCTCCTGTGAAAAACTGAACACTACAACAAACAACACAAAATGAAGTGCTCCTTAATCAGACAGCGGAACAGTTCTTTTGACATGTGTTTTTGTTTTGCATTAATGCTGTCGTCGGTTGTATTTTGTATTCCTGACAGGTTTGATCGCCATTTAAGTCGTGTTTAAAGAGGGAGAGTTCACACGTGTTGCTCTATGTGGATTGCCAGAGCTTGTTCTCTCTGTGAGACTAGATGTGCTTCCTCTGTCGAGATCAGTTTTCTGGTGTGAATTGATCCTCCAGAAGTGAAGGGGAGAAGACTCCCAGGTGATGTGTTCAGACAGTGAAATAAGGAAGGGTTCAGTCTTTGTATCCAATATTTCCTATTTTGACCAGCATCTGGTGCAAATTGAGGGATGAATGTTCAAGAAAAAAACATGAAGATTTCATGAGCAGACAAGTGGTCTGCTAACTTTATATGAGAAGTGATTTTTTTTGAATGGATAATAGATATTCTTCTGAGAGAGTTATCATTTGATATTAATTTCAATTTTGATTTGCTTTAATTTATTTATTTTCTGGTTTTTTTTTTTCATGAGGCTCATGGATGAATTTTGATTGGAACAGGACCATGGTTTTACCCAGTGGCCATTAAAGGCACATAGAGCCTGAATTTTAGAGGGAGCTGTTGATTGTCGATGTAAAGCAAGTTAACTGTCAATCATAGTAGATCGCCGGCGGATAGCGCATGTGCTATCTTTTGCACAGGTTCAATAGCAATGCATAATTTGCTGCACGCTGAACCAGCCGGAAACAACTGCCGAATCAACAGACAACGTGATTTTGACATTTCTACCGTTTTCGACATGCTCTCTGTACAAATCGGCTTTATTCAGACGTTCAGATCATGCTGTCTATGTAAGCATTGAAATAATCCAGCAGCGCCAACTGTAATGCTGGGTCAGTGTGCCTTTAAAGAGACTAGAGATGCATGTAGCTACCCAGTTTCTTATCTACACCATGTGTAGCATTGACACTTATAAAGCAAACTTCTGGCTGATATGGTATTGTTTTACCCAGTGCAAAAATAGAATGAGATTAGCTAAGTGTCTTGGTGCATTTCTTTTATAAGTTTATTTGGAAGTGATGCCCAAGAGAGGGACTGCTTTTCAAATTAGGCCATCAAAGGACAAAGAGTTCTTTGATTGCATCCTGTTGGATGTACACATCATCAGACAGTGGATGCTGGGAATGAGTACATCATTCAGGAGTAGTGATCATGTGGTAATGAGGAGAAATCAACTCGACTGCCTCCACTCTATCAGATTGGAGCCCAGAAAATTGTCACTCAGTCCAGGGCCCTGTTTTATGAAGAGTTAAAATTGATTATATAGTTGATTTCAAATGTAAGTCTATGGCAGCATGTGTAGTAAGGAAATTTAAAATCGATTTTATCTTTTGATAAAACGGGGCCCTGGAGTGTTTTTTGTAGGACAAGTGAGAAGAGACCAGAAGTTTAACTGTGCGCTAAAACTTAAGCTGCAACAGAGCAGTGCCCAGGCGAAATTGACCAAACACTCCCTGCCCAGCCCCCAAATGAGCTATGTTTTGTTTTTGTTTTTTCTTGTTGTTACCATAGTTTAAGAATATTTTGACATTTGAAACTTTTGTTTGTTAGATTTTTGAAGCATGTCATTGTGGTGCTTTTCTAATTGTCCTGATGTTTCAAAATACTTGAACCCTGCACACTTCCCTGCTTCTAAACCTGAAAAATGACCTTCTATTTTATCTGATGACTAGCTTTGTAACTGTGTCTGTGGTAGGCTTTTTGAAATAAGGTGAATAAGATCATAGAGCCTTGGAACGTATGTTGGAAATCATTGAGAAGATAAGAATGATATATTCATAAAATCAATGATTGACAACTTTTTCAGGCTTTTGTGAAGACAGGTCACCAGAAAAAGTTTGCTGGATGTTTAGTTTAGGTTATGTATTAGTTGTGATGTTTTTAGCAATCTCCGTGAAGTGGTGCAGATAAATAGCTCGGTTCCCCGTTTCAGCTTGTTATAACAAAGTAACACAAAGTCCATTGATTTTAACCCGTTGAGGACAGGCTGATTTTGCTACAACACACATTTCCCAAAGACATGTGCCCGAGGATACTTGGGACTAATCTTCAACAGCCTAATTGCTTTAAGAATTCCACAAACAAACAAACAAAATACTTGCTCAGTCTAGTGGGGTGTTGCAAGAAAGTTGCAATCGATTGCAAGTTGCAACTGATTGTTACTGGCCAATCAAAATCATTGCTGCATGCATGTCTTCTTAAAAGGGCAGACCCTGAGCCAATCAGAATGGTTGTTTCAAAATTAGCAATTATTTGCAATTGATTGCAACTTTCTTGCAACACCCCATAGGACAGCTAGGTCTGCAGCTGGTCACATGACAGATCATGTGATCTACCTTTGTCCTCCTGACCATCAAGCCCATGTTGAGGTGCACTGAAGAGGTTAGAGACTAACTGGATTACTGTTTACTGCTGCACACAAAAAAGTGCAGATGTTTTGCAATTATAAAGAGTTTTTGCTTCATCATACACTGTCTTTGTGTGTGTGTGTATGGGTGTTTGGGTGGTGGATGAACAAGATAGAGGCTCGTTATTGGGATATTCATCTGATATTTCAGTTTATTTATTCAGCACTGTGGGGGTTAAAATTGACTTTGTTGGAGTGTTAGTCTATGGGAGAAAGCAACAGGGTACTCCAACAATGTACCTATTGTGAGTTTGTGTGTCTGTGTGTGTATGCAACAAAGGATGAAGTGTCTGATATGAATTAGCATTGTGACTGACTAGCACTGTTGTTTCACACTCCTCTTATTGTTGTGTTTTCACACTGAACAAGTTAAAATATCAAACAAAAATCTATGTACAGTGAGGTACATGTGCAGCAGCTTTTCCTCTCAGAAGTAGCCAGGTTTTTGCATTCTTTTGTTTTCATTGCTTCACTCGTGATACACTTATTTGGCACAGTATTTGAACTATACTTCTTGTAGAAATAATCTGTCACACACCAGATGTTTTGCTCGTTACCAACTTTCTCTCTGGAAGCCTATCTTTTTATATCGAGAGAACCTACCCTCTCCTCCCCAACCACCCCCCACAAAAAAAGTTCAAGAGCAGAATATATTCGACATGTTCCAATATTTCAACACGGTTGATCTGTTCTCAGAGATATTACCAAAGGAATATTATCATATGTGTGACAGTTAGAGCAACAGCATTTCTGGGATGGAGAGGAACCAGATGTACTTTCTTATTTAACCTGTGTTTTAGAGTAAGATTTGAAGTCTAAGAATGTGTTGTACAGTGATATCACACATGAATATTATCACAAAGAATCTTTGCATTAATTTGTTCCCTAATGGAACTCTGTTTATAACAACAACAAAAAAGGACAAAAATGATTTTTTTGCTCTTCACTGCCACTTGGGTTTGGTTTTTGAGAGTATTTTTTCAACTCTGTCAGTATTAACTTCAATGTAACAATATCTGTTGTGAGTATATGTTTCCTTTGAAATTTGTTATTTTTAGTGAGCAAGATGTATAAACATGTTGTGTGTACATGATGCTCATGTTCAGAGATCTGTTGACTTATTTTCTCTATACTCTCTAACTTGTGATGGATCGAACGGAGAGAATGAACTCTTTCCATACTGCATTCAAACATGTTGCAAGTGAACTTGTTTGAAAAAACTATTTTTTTTTTTTTGCATTATATTCACATCTGGAAAGCAATAGCAGGGCTATAGCTATTATGTTTACATTTTACCCACTGATGTGCAAACTTTGGTATATGAACTATTAGCTCCAAATTCTGGATGTGAAAACTCCGTGCAGGTAACAGATTTGCTGGTGTTCAAGCAGTCGGCTAAATCCCTATATTGTCAAATTTCAGTTCAGACAGGATTTCAGCATTATCAGATGTGCCTCACTTTGTTTCAATACTCAAAAAGATTTGCATGTTTAAAACTCTTCTGAATTCAAAGTATAGATTTCCATAAAAATTTGTTTTATGTGTACTATTTGAAGAAAAATTTATTTGCACACCTAATCATTATCTCTAACCTTTATCTTGTACCAGTTCTGTTTTTTATTCATTAATTAATTTATTATTTTTCATAATACCATGCTGTACTAAAGACCCAGCAACCATGATGTCTGTATGTTCCAAACGTGAAGATTTACTTGTTCTCATATTGCATCTTGCTATGAGAAAAGAAAACATGAACAAATGAACAGTCCTGAATTGTGCCTTTAATGTACAGGACTAAGTTACGTATTAATTGCTTTTCTTTTTCCTTTTCTTTTTTTGATGTTGGAGAAAACCAGTGAAAGCATGTGGTTGTGTGTCAAAGTGAGATGTGTTTGGTTCACCATGCCCATGATATGAATGAGAAAAGGGGTGTGGGAGGGGTTAAGGACTTGACTTTACTCCTTTCCAGCAGGTAGATGGTGGTTCCATGTCACCTGTTCAGGATTGATCTTCTTTTTCATCTTTTGATTTGTGTGTTTGTTTGCTCTTTTTTGAAGTGTGCACAGATGAGGCTGATGAGCTATTAGGTATGACTGATGAATTCATCAGATTTGTCAAGTGTTGAATGAATTACATGTTGTGTCAGGACTACTCTACCATATTGTGCTTATGTAGGAGTGTAAGGGGGGGGGGGGGGCGGGGGACATTATACATTGATCCTGTATGCTTATAATTCTTGTTTAGTTAGTACCCCACCTATATTCCCACGTATCCCACGTAAGGAAGAAAATCTGGAGGTTTTCTGCAATGTGACCATTACTTTGTGAGGCTTCAGATTATTTGAAAACAGTCAAAATCCATTAGAAAGTGACCCTGATTCCTAGCTTTGTGTCATTGCTAGTAACTTAATTACTTTCAAACTTGAAAAGCACTTGGAGAGTGCAGACCTCCGCCAAGCAGCTCATTTTCGCCCATACATGCATGCTGAAAGTCGCCCAATTTTCCAATATAGAAGCCTTTTGTTTAGGTCATCATCTTCCAGCTGGGCGGCGCCTGCCTGAGCAGAGCACCCACTTTAGAGCGCGTATGCAAACCTCAAATACGCACAGTTTAAACTCCCAAATTCATGGATCCTATCGGCCAAAAGATAAAAAATCCATAAAAATTCCTGGATCAGAGTCAAAATTAATCATGTTTTCCTTGTGTCTTTATCAACTTTTCCTTCCAGTTTCATTTCAAACTGTTTACAACTTTTTTGAGTTATTTTGCAAACAGACAAACAGATGTCGATGAAAACATAACCTCTTTCCTTGGCGGAGGTAATTATCCTTACAAAATATCCAAACTACTATTCACTGCTTTTGCTGAACATAAGTTCAGAAAACAGTTCACAATTCTCACTTTATTGGGGGATGTGTAGTTACCCGCATTTCTTAATCACCATAGTTCATTGGCTTTGATGCAATTACGACGTGGTGATCATCAGCGTTATTCTTAGTCCATGGATGTCTGTATTCAAGTTATTTTATTAGGCTGAACAGACCACTGGAAGCCATTATTTTCTGTCTTTTGGTGTTAGTGTAGCATTAATTGATTTTCCACATTTTGAGTGATATGATGGTTCGTGCGACATGCATCAGGCAGAGGTATGGAGACCTGTATGTAATCACCATTTTGTATTTTGTACATTCATAACCTGTTCACATATTTCTGCTTAATTTATTCACTTGTTTATATATACATATACATATAAATATATATATGAATACAAAATTGCATAAAGTATATATATGTTCATACATCAGAAGCAGGTTGAAACGGCCATGTGCAGTCATGTATAATTTGTTTGCAAGAGATGTCGGAACAGGTTGCGCGCCACAGTAGCAGTCTGGACATTCTCTTGCGAAGAATGGTAAAATGGCTGGGTGGTTATGACAATGTTGGCATTATGTATACATCATAGGGATTCATATGTTTATAGGCAGGGTTTATTATACTTTTACTATGGAGCATTCTTGTAATATCACCTCTTTTATTTATGTGAACTTTAATATTGTTTGTACATTTGTGTAGCAATGATGATATGCGAAAAAAGGCAAACAGAATAAAAGAGCTTAAACTCTGCTTCCCTTGTCTTGTTCATATTTTTGAAGGACACTATTGTAAAGAATGTAGTCTGAAATAAATATTCATATTGATAATCAAACATGGAGTTGTTTCAGATTATTGTAGTTGTGTGCATAGTTGATGTGTCAAGATTCTGACATAATGCAGTAAAAGTGCAAGTGATGCTGAATACGAGATACTCTGGACCATGCAGATTTTCTCTCTGTTATCAACCTTGTGAATTCACTTCTAACATCTATCGATAAAGGTAAACACACTATTGGTGTATTTATTGATTTCCAAAAGGCATTCGACACAATAAACCACAAGATCCTCTTAAGTAAGTTGAGTTTTTATGGCAATCGCGGCAAACCTTTACAATGGTTTCAGAGTTATCTTGCGAATCGATCACAAGTAATATGTTACAAGGAAACAGTCAGTAGTCCGAATACCTTAAAGTGTGTTGTACCACAAGGATCAGTTCTCGGGCCAACGCTATTCTTAATATATATAAACGACCTACCAAATTCAACTTCATTTTTTAATTTTAGACTATTTGCTGACGATTCAAATATATTTCATACATTCAGTGTTGGCCAGAGGGAAGTTGACATGGGGATTATCAATCTGCATTTAGGGAAAATTCAACACTGGTGCAATTCTAATAAAGTGACAATTAATTTGAAAAAGACAAATTATATGATTATAAAAAGTAAAAAATGGGAAGTTACAGTAAAAGGAACAATGAAATTATCAGATAATGTCATTAGTAGAGTTAATGAGGCATCTTTTGTTGGAATATGCATTGATAGTCATTTGACTTGGAAAAGTCACATACAAGCTGTAAATAAATGTGTAAGACGGAAGGTTGGTATTCTGTTTAAATTACGACACTGTGTCCCCCAACATACACTTATTCTACTTTACAAATCCTTTATCCAGTCCAACATAACATATGGAATTGAAGTGTACATGCAAATCTTATCTAAACTACCTTCATCTTAGAAAATGGCCATGCGAGCTATCACTTTCAGTCCACTCAGAACACCTTCTGATCCCCTATTTCAAAAACTGGGAGTAATGGATGTATTTGAACTGCATAAACTTTACATCTGTACATTTATATTTGATTTATCAAAGGGAAATATGCCACATGATCTAGTAGAATATTGTCAAAACATCCAACATTCTTATTCAACAAGGGGTAAAAAAGAAGGCTTGCTTTATCTACCAAAATGCAAAACTATGTATGGCCAACTCTCACTTTCTTATATAGGAGTGAAATTGTGGAACGCTTTGCCAAGAAAATTAAGGAGTATTAATACCAGGAAAAATTTCCGAAGTGATTTAGCAAAACACATTAAATCTGTATAGACAATGGTACTACAAATTAATAATGTTATTATAACAGTATTTTTAAATGTATTTCAATAGTTCATTATGTAATACGTGTTTAAAAGGACCAACACCTACTAGCACCTGTGCTACCTCTTGGTTCTTTTAGCAACCTCATTGTGTACAACATTGCCATATTGTAGCTCTTTTTTAGATTAATAGTTTTAGATTACATAATCATTTATAATTTTATATTATAGATTATATTCAATATGTTTTGTTTAGATCGTTTAGATAGTTACATGTAGTATGTATTAATATTGATGTATAAACATGTATTCAAACTTTCCTGTACATATGTTGTTGTTATAAATAAACTCAAACTCAAACTCAAACAAACTCAAACTTGTCAAACTAGATGCCTGTAGGTTGCTAAATAAATACACACATGTAAGACTGGACACTTGCTACACATTATTCCCCACTGGCAGATGAGAAAGTTGTCTTGTTAGCATATGTTTGCAATTGTAAATGTGTGTTTGTACACTCACACTGAAACCCTCCAATTATTTACTAAAAATTGTCATTTTTTTTTTTTTTTTTTTTTTTGGTAGATCTGAAAGTATGAAAAGTCTTATAAGAAGAGAAAGAGAGAGAGAGAGAGAGACAGGGAGAAAGGAGAGAATGTTTTATAGTTTCAGTGGCTAATTTTCAATGGATTCCTACCATCTGTACAGTAGTGAAAGCATCTGTCAATCAAAGCGGAATAATGTCACTCATACTTTTTACAATCATGTCAGTAAATCAGCAGATAAGTGTTATGCTGTATACCGCATGCTGCAGACCCCAAATTTACAAACACCACATAGCGACTGTTACCCGTCTGTTTTGGGCGTGACGAGGTGCAGCATGTTCCACATGTTTGAGTTCTGTGTGTATCAAATCATTTCCCATTGACTACGAGATGGTATTTGCATGCAACCTCTTTTCCAGTAAATCGAGTTAAGTTTTGCAAACATACAGCTCTGTGCGCATTTTTTGTTTAATATTTCATATTTTGCCTTAGAAGGACCAGCAGTATCAATAATATGTTGAATACAAATTGATTTTGAGAGCGAGCATTTATTTTTTGAATAATTTGCATACATTTTCTATCTATCTGGTAACGGAGCATGGGAAACGCCGATTGTTATATCAGAAAAATACTCTCATTTAAAAACAAAATCTTGTGATGTGTTTCCATATTTAGTTCACTATACTAAGTGAGTTGTGCCGTAGACAAACCTGTTTTTTAAAAAAAATGTACACAAGGAATATTTATCATCTTGCAATAATGAAACCTCGTATCTGTGTTTTGACAGTATTAACAAAGTCATTGTGTATATATGTGTGTGTGTGCGTGCGTGCGTTCCTACGAATGTGTGTGTGTGTGTTGTAGACAGAGTCATTAAACTGATATTCACATTCCTCTATCAGTACCCTCACACAAACTAGTCACACAACAAATCAAAGTGTGCGAGAGACCGGCACTTTTAATATTCTTTTTTGGCAAAAGTCAACTAAAACTGAAGGATAGCAGGAACAGAACAGGCAACTACATATTTTCTCCACACTTTGAACTTACACCATAGTGATGATAATCCCATATTGCCGCAGAAGTGGAAATTTGCGTGGTGTGGAAATTTTCGCGCATTTCCCGCAACCAGGAACTAGTGCGAAAATAAAAGCCTGCAAATATATTTGCTTGCCTATGTTCTAGTAGTTGACGTCTTGATTCTATGGAATTAAAAACAAGTGAAACTCTTCTTACCGGGCCGAGCACGAAAATTAGTCGTGCCAAAACATGCACTTTTACAGTATTCGTAACAGCCTTTGAGCAGAACAGGGTATCTACATAACTGAATGCTTCTTTTTTTTTCTTTACAAAATAAACCACCCAGTTATATGGAGTACTTTTTATTATGGTGGTGGGGGATAAAAAAGGGTACAATGTACACAGATCTGATTATAGGGATTGAACGAGCATCATGGATCTTGACAAGGTGTGTTGAGCAGGATAGTAAGCCGTCATAGACTGCACCACATGTGGGGCAATCATTTCAAGCCACCTCCTGCTCAACTTGGACGAAACGTCGTGGTCGTCCGTTCAGTTTGTCAAACAGTAGTCTCTATGTGCACACGGTCCCTGAGTGACTTTCGGTTCTCAGATGTGATTCGTATGTGGTATAGGAATAATACGAAACAAGAAAATTCAAACTGTACAGCCTCTTGGCTGAGAAATAAGACTGCAGAAATATTCCCAGAACTTCTTTCAATGTTTATCAATATATCAGGGCACCTTTCACTCACTTAAAAGTAAGTAGAGTTAAGTCATCACGCAAATATTGTTTTACAGTGACATATCATTTGCAGTGGTGTTTAAACAGACATCCACTTCTTTCTAAAAGTCCTGTCACACTTCCATCAACTGAACAACACTATTACATGTAGACATAGTACAGAAAAGAGGTTTGAAACATCATAAGACAACCTGCACGGATCAAAACATGACATACATGTACATGTACAAAGCTGTTGGCTGGCAGGTAAGAACAAGTCATATCTGTGTATACTGCTTTCATATACAGAATACAAAAATGTACTGTAAAACCAGGAATGTTCGAGTGCATTTTAATTTCGTGAATTTCGCGAGAGCTAGGATTTGTGAAATTAAAATGCAGACGAAAGTTCTTGTCTACACTATATGGCTTGAATGCCAGTGGCAATTCGCAAAAATTTCGTGCCGCAAGAAAGGCCATTGGCTCCAATTCGTGAAAATTTTATGCCGGATATATATCATGTTTTACAGTATACCAAATACCTTTACTCTCTTGTTCATCTTTCCAGATGAGATAAGAAAGTATAACTGGTGGATTTACACCCCTCTCAGCCCGTATGAGTGAATGATGTAGATGACACCCAGGAGAGAAGTCTTTTCACAAAAAGTCATCTGAATAATTTGAGTTGGGAGTGTAATAGTCATACTATTTGTAGAGGTCGGAGCAATGGCAGCAGTGGAGCTTAAAGTAAAGAATTTAGATCCTCTCGAGAATTTGTGGCTAGTTTAAAACTGCCTGTTGGTTTGAGTATAATCTCAAAATCAGAGATAGTCACACCAAAAAACAAAAAACAAAAAACGACCAAAGCAACGTCATAACTACGTGAAATTAAAGTTACACTGCATCTGTCTGCCGCAACAAAGAAGCAGGCTCAGCATAAACAGTGCCAGAAAGAACGGGATACATCAAATATTTACAACTTTGATTTCTTGGTTTAACATACCTGGGAAAATAAGATCCCAGACGATTTTTTATTTTGTTAATAAATAGCCCAAAGGGGCAGCATGGAATGGCCAAAAAGGAAAAAAACAAGAGACCCGCGGGTCTAGCGCTCACCTGAGTATCGCAAGTTCACCTTTCACGCAGTCACTAATCTAAATTATTCACAGCTCTACCAAAATTTGACGAGGCATTCTCAAGTGGAAGATGAAAATGTACAATAAGGGCCCAATTTTTTCAAGATTCCTTAATTTGGGGGAATTGGGGCCCCCTGGGGCCCTCTGGGTGGGGCATGGTGCCCAGTTTGATAAATTGAGATCCTGACCACCTAGGGATGCTACCTGCTAAGTTTGACAAAAATCCATCATGAGGTTTTCAGGAAGAAGATGAAAATGTACAATTCAGGCCCCCATTTGGACCCTTCCAACCACCCCCCCCCCCCTACCCCCAAGAGGGGCACCCCTGGATCTCCTATGAACAAACTTGAAACTACAGTCATTAATGCACTCACTCATAGTATTATCTCAGCTCTATAACTTCTGATTCTAGAGAAGAATTTTAAAGATTCCTTCATTTGGGGGGTTTGGGCCCCCTGGGGGCCCCCTGGGCGGGGCATGGTGCCCATTTTAACAAATTGAGATCCTAACCCCCTAGGGATGCTACCTGCCAAGTTTGGTGAAAATGGGTCATGGGGTTCTCAAGAAGAAGATAAAAATGTACAATTTAGGCCCCATTAGGACCCCTCCTCACCCCCCCCCCCCCCCCCTGGGTCCCAAGGGGGGCACCCCTGATTCTGCCATGAACAAACTTGAAACTACAGTCATCAATGTGCTAACTCATAGTATTAACCTAGCTCTATCACTTCTGGTTCTAGAGAAGAAGATTTTTGCGGATTCCTTAATTTTGGGGGGTTTGGGCCCCCTGGGGGCCCCCTGGGTGGGTCATGGTGCCCATTATAACAAATGGAGTTCCTAACCCCCTAGGGATGCTACCTGCCAAGTTTGGTGAAAATGGGTCATGGGGTTCTCAAGAAGAAGATGAAAATGTACAATTTAGGCCCCATTAGAACCCTTCCCCACCCCCCTCCCCTGGGTCCCAAGGGGGGCACCCCTGATTCTGCCATGAACAAACTTGAAACTACAGTCATCAATGTACTAACTCATAGTATTAACTTAGCTCTATCACTTCTGGTTCTAGAGAAGAAGATTTTTACAGATTCCTTAATTTTGGGGGGTTTGGGCCCCCTGGGGGCCCCCTGGGTGGGGCATGGTGCCCATTTTAACAAATTGAGTTCCTAACCCCCTAGGGATGCTACCTGCCAAGTTTGATGAAAATCGGTCTTGGGGTTTTCAAGAAGAAGATGAAAATGTAAAAAGTTTACGCACGACGCACGACGGACGACGCACGACGCACGACGCACGACGCACGACGCACGACGGACGCCGGACGAAGGGCGATCGCAATAGCTCACTTGAGCCTTTGGCTCAGGTGAGCTAAAAAGAAAAAAGAAGAAGAATAAAATAAATGATAGACACATTGTTCACTTCAGGCCTTTCAATGGCATCTTAGTATGTACAAGCAATACCTAAACCCAGTACTGTACCATGATAAATCTATATTTATGATATACATTCTTTTAACTTACTAACGTACATCTTTGTCATTCCATACTCCGCGTCTACACTCCTTGTTCACAGTCTGCTTTCTAAAAGTAATTGACTTTCGCTGAAGATATATATACCTGTTCTTGAAGCAATCACTGTGAATCGTAAATAGTAAGTAGCACAAGCACCTAGAAAGCTTGTACAATGTGACCTCTCTTATCAGGGTCAAGAATGTGCTCCATTGTAAATGCATATTCAGGTCACGGGACATGCGTTAATGTTATGCAAACTACACTTCGTGCAGCGGCGGCACAAAACATTAATGAGTTAATTGTCAACATGTGATACTACATGTAATATATAACTGA
Organism: Diadema antillarum; assembly: GCF_040938485.1. Classification (NCBI taxonomy): domain Eukaryota; kingdom Metazoa; phylum Echinodermata; class Echinoidea; order Diadematoida; family Diadematidae; genus Diadema; species Diadema antillarum. The sequence continues at coordinate 305,494 of NW_027271887.1, forward strand.
TAACATCATATTACATGTAATAGAGCCAAGATACACATTTCTCTGTGTATCACATGTAAGCCAGCTGCAGTTGGTCAACACTGTTCCCAGCCAGTGCAATACTGGATATTGCTATGTACTGCAGTACATAATGTAATAATCCAGTTAACTACCTGTAACTGTTATGATGTAAACACCATTTTTGGCCATGTTTGAATGATAATATGAAAAAAACCTGTCTTATGACTCAAGCAATGCTCAGATAAAAGTTGGTTACATCCATACGATGTAGTGCAAGAGATCATTTACAGCGATGCAAACTGCACTTCGCCCAGAACACCTTGTGTGTTTAGCTCCAAAAAGATTAATGCAACACCCGTGCTGCATAGCCCTCATACACTCACAACTACCTTATTTGATTATCCATGCAAATGACAATTGTGGGATTATGCTTTTTCTCTTTCCTCTTTCCTCTTTTTTTTTTTTAAAACATGATAAACAAATAGGAAAAGATTTAATCTGTTTCTATCTGAATTAATTTTTGTTACCTTAACTTTGCCTGGGCTTTACATCTGCTCCTAGTTGTTGACCTTGCGTCGATTTATTCAAGAACAGTTTATCTTTATTTTTTTGAAGGTTGGGGTGCCCATGCGTGATGGATGGATTCTGGAAACATGCAGGGTTAAGTGTTAAAAAAAACATACAATAAGTTTTGACAACACACAAATTTTCAATTCATAAAATCACAGAGTACATGTTGCTCCTTGTTCTGTCACAATCGACATTCACCTCTCGTCAACTATGCATTCGTTGCAGTGCTCAGATTGTTTTCCAGAGATATTGAATTAACTTTCTCTCATGGAAACTTATTGAAAATTACTATTTTTCAATAATGGTGGTGTGCAGATAAACGCCTTCCCTGCCTTATGCCATGAAGAAATACTGCCCACCAACTCAACCAACATGCTCACAGATATGTGTTGATTTAAAAGATAATACACCTGAACCATTATTCTCATTATGTAATGTTTTCCCTTGCGTACGCAACAGACTGATCTTTGCTCTCCAGACAAAATAACAGCAACAACAATAATAATAAATAAATAAATAAATAAATAAATAATGGATTCCTGGGATACACTAACTTCCTACGCTTTGGTCTGTCACTTGTTTTATTTGAGTGAGGCCTTAATAACTAAAAATGTGGGTATCAGAGTTTCCAGTATATTTTGCATCACTCAAGCTCTTATGCCACATGTGTGATCAATACCAATTTTCAAAATTCCAAATCTATTTGGATAGCAGCTGACACTAGCAAAAAAAGATTCCTAATATAATCATTTGAATCAAACATTTCAGTCCCATAAAATAGGAATGCAAACATCAGTGAATTTCCTTGGAGTAATTTGGCTGGGCATCGAAGTACCTCTGCATCCCACTCTAATGTAGTAGACAATGTTATGATTTACTGCTGATTGATCATTCAAGACTTATTCCTAAAAATTCTCTCTGCAGAAACAGTCATATTTGGTAACTTAGGACTTCCTTAAGTACATAATGACGAGGGGTATCTTGAATGGCTACAAAATTGAAATAAACTACAAAATATGGCAAAGAGGGCAGTGGGATAAACATCCTATACGATATAAAGAATGGCCACCTTTTCAAAATAATATATGAAAGAGAGGCAATGTTGAGCAGAGTGTCATTTCAGTTCTTAATATATCTACTTTGATTTTTGAGGAATAGTTCAGGCATGATACTATGGGCACTCGGTCTCTTCCTCTTACATTTACAATTTGTGAGGCACAGGAACAAACCAGACGGTTTTGTTTCTAAATCTTGTGATTGATACTAATGATTCTTTCTTTTTTTTCATCATCGAGATTCATTCATACAATGGTCAGTCGATCTGTCTCTTACATCGGTAAATACACAAAAATATAAATCCACTCATAAAACACAATTTGTCATTCTTGTAGGAATTTTATAAGTGAAATTTCTGACATATCACAGAATGTTCACAGTAAGAATATAAAAAAAAACTTGCACTACTCTACATTTTCAAATAGATTTATTACTTCACCACAAGAACCCCTTGTCTTACCTTTTAACATTGGAGAGTCAAAATACTAGATTTACAATGATGTTTCACTTTTGAATAATTACACGAGTACTGTTATGCATAAGGGTTACAACATATAATCTCACTTCAAACTCCCTAAAAGAAAGTTGTTGTCACTCTGGGTATGCAATGCACATTATAGAAGAGATAACGAAAATCCTACAATCCCATTGGTCGAGAGCTGTGTGTTGATTTTTCACTGGCCGCACATTGCCTCATGACATTAGCTACCACTGTAAACATGCTATCGCACACCTGTGGAAAGAGTTTGCGCAGTCAGAATAAGACGCCTATTGGCTCGCAAACCATGCATCCAGTAAATTTACTGTGCATCCAGTAATTACTGGATGCATGGTTGGAAATACTGTATGCATGATTTTAGTCTCTGGTAGGCCAAAAAAAAAAAAAATGCATCCAGTCAATTTGCCATCAAGTTACATGATCGAAAAATGGATTTCTGGCAAAAAAAGAAAAATCATCCCCTGTTCTATAAAACATATGCTGCACATCTTTTTTGTGCTTCAGTAGGAATAGTGTGCATGCCGTAACTATGAAATCAAGCCTAAACTCACTCAGCTTCGCCTTGTGAGTTAAACACTCCATAGTTACCTTCTGCAGACAATTTCGACTGACGCACTCAGACCTGTGCATCATTTGTATACTGACAGAGACAGAATTTCTTCCTTTCTTGTTTTGCCTAAAAACCACATTCCCAGTTAACGTTCATTGTACTACACAAGCTCTGACACTGAACGCATTGTAGGTTTCTGGGCATAAACCTTTTCATGTTCTGTTGGAAGAATAGAGCACATGTGTCACAAGTCGTGTAAGAGAAGTACTAACATATTATACACGCACATAAGTAAGACAGGAAAAGATTTCTACACGACAAGATGTATCAGCTGAGAAACGTACGTTCAGGTTAGAAAACGGTTTCTGACAAAAAGGCTAAATCTGAGTGCATGAGGACTGGATTAAGAAATAAAAATGTTAAAAAAACAGACATGAATTTATTCTCTCCTTCCATCATCAGCATGCATCTCTCTGGATTCATCTAACGCTGACAACATCCCTCCGAAGTTGAGACTACGATGGCTGCACACTCTTTTCACTAGAGTGTAGAAAATGTTTCATTAAGTCGTGGGGGCACCTCGCGATGGGGTCCTTACCAACAGCAATCCGTCTTTCCATCCATCCATCCCGCAAATCATCCCCCCCTCCCTCAAAAAAAAAAAAAACCCGCTAGACATTTTGAGGTCCCTTCTGGGGTCCCTTGCTCGCCACCGTCGTCGCTGGCTTCGGCAGGCTGTAGAGGTATACGGCCACGATCACGAGGAGAGAGCCGGTGCAAAAGAGCCATCCGAATGACTTGTGGAAGAGGATGAAGGAACCTAGAGCAGCCATCACTATGGAGACCGATGTTGAGAAGCCCTTGATGATGTTATCCGTGTATTTGACTACCACAGATGTATACAAGCCTCCTATACTGGCCAGTGCTGTAAAAGAGAGAGAGATGGGCAACAAGAACATTACAAATAGATACAGAGGATTTTTATTTCTAATGACACTGGAGTCAGAACGCTACTGTAACACGAGGAATGTTTGCGTGCATTTTAATTTTGCGAATTTCGCGAGAGCCAAGATTCGCGAAATTAAAATGCATGCAAAAGTTCTTGTTTACACTATATGCATTGCATGCCAGTGGCAATTTGCGAAAATTTCATGCCGCGAAAATGGCCATCGGCTCCAATTCGCAAAAATTTCATGCCGCGAATATATCATATTTTACAGTATGTCAATATAAATATTCTTACAATTACTGGCTAGATTAACAAAGCAGCAAACAATGATAGGGTGGAGCAAGGTGTTGAAGACTGATATTGACTATCAGAAAGGTCACTGTGAAAAATCCAAAAGTGAAACTTGAGGAAATCCACAAGCAAGTACTATTATTCATCTTGCTAATGTTTACACTGAAGACGAAAAACAGCATAGAATTATGATAGGGAAAAGCAAGCAAACTAAAACAATCAAAAACAAGGTACAGAGAACTTTATTGTAATTGAAACAGGCCTTGTTTGTTTGTTTCCACAACTGCTTCTTACAAGTCTCTTGGATAGTCAATCATTCTTTCTGAATGTCTCTATTTACTACAGTGGACTCCCATTATATCGAAGTCCTCGGGACCCGCAGTTTTCTTTCATTATATCGAAATTTCGCTGTAACCGAACAGATAAACAGTAAAAGCACATAGAGCGGATAATGTTACGGCCTGAATTTCTACTTTGTTGCAACCGGAATTTGTGTTCGTTATAATGGAAGTGCACTATAGTAAACACACAGGGTCCTGAAAATAAGGTTTACATCAATTCAATTGCACTTGTGCATTGTACTGACTAAATCCTAAAACACACAATAATTTAGACAAAGGAATGAGGACTTTTTTTCCGTCTTACCGATTATTACGTAGACATAAATATTGTAGCCATGGAGGAAACCATTTTCCACAACGTTCTTGAAATCTTTGGTGCATACACCTACGAAAGCACTGATGATTCCAAACAGATACATCTGTACGTTGCGTATCCACAGAGTTGTGTCTGAACCTTTGAGGACCTTTTCAAAATAAACACCTGCAATAAAGAACACGAGGGGGGTAGGAGTCAAGATTGTACCTACTGATGTAACAACTACAGGTCAATCAAAATGTGGACTCCTTGCAGTAAACCTGTAAGCCTTTCATTTGGCAATAAACTGCAAATGTTCTGTATCCTGTAAGCAGGGATGCAATCTTGTTAACAACATTGCAATATTCTGAAGGCTGGAAAAGCAAATTCTTTTAGTGGAAAAACAGTATTTTTCACATTTCCTTCAACAGATATGTGTAGTAATACAATGTGGAATAAAATATTTTCCATGAAACCTGCAGTATATTGGGCTAAAACTAGTACAAAATACCACAAAAAAAGTAAGTTGGCATATTTGTGTAAGAGATAAGAAGCAACAATGAATTTCCTGAAATTCAAACAAAAAGACACCAGGGCAGTGTTTCATCAACGTTAGTCAGAGCTGACAATTTCAGCAAAATCCTTGGTTTTGATTGGCTGAGATGCTCTGGTCACTGACTGTTACTATGGTGATTGTCAGCGCTGACAACTTGTCAGCGCTGACAACTTGTCAGCGCTAACAAACATTGATCAAACACCCCCCAGGAGATTAGTGAGCATATGAACCACTCAAGAAATTCACATCAAGAAATTGTTTGAAATTATGTGCTCAATAAAACGTTGTACGGTACAATTGTTTAAATGTCTTTTTTTTTGGGGGGGGGGGGCAAGATCTCAATACTTAATGTTAACAGCTATATCAATACATAAATGCCAGCTCTGTATTTCTTATTTTACAGTAGTACAGTGCAGCCAGTTCATATAAAAAGATCAGTAGCTGCATTGTGATGCCACTGTGAATAGGAATAATCTAAGAATCAAGTGGAAAGTTGAATGTTTGTGAGTGCGATTTTCACGGGCAAAAGGTGATCTGTTCAAACTTTTTTCCAACTAGACTGCCTGGGAATAGCAAGTACCTGCTTAAATTTCTAACAAATTACAAAATTACTAATAAAATCACAAACAGTAAAAGAGAAAAGAGAATAAGTGTCATAAAATACCAGAGACAAAGGCCAACAGGATTCAAAATATTCAACAAAGAGTAGAAATTCTCTGCTTAGCTAGAGAGCATTCATTAAAGGAAATGTTGACCAGAGGAATAACTGTGTACCTCCTCCCTCCCCCCCCCCCCCTCAAAAAAAAAAAAGAAGAGAGGATATTACCCCATGGTTTGTCTATCCATTCACAATGTAAGCTGTGTTGGAGGACCAACTCTGAACCAGCGTAACATTGTAACATGCAAACTTAAATCATGCACACTGTTTTGTGATACACGAGGAATTCCCTTGCTTGTAAATATCAGGAACTTGCGCATGAAGCTTTCAAAACAATGGCTGCAGTGTCTCTGTGGCCAAAGAACACAATCCTTCTGCTGTGCAGGGGATAAATTGTCATGCTAGTACTGAACCACAAGTTGCACGACAATTCAGCCAGCAAACCACAACTTGCTCAACAATATTTTGTCATATTTATGCACTGGTTCAATATATAATCTAACTTTCATCCTTAAATGAATTAAGTTTGCAACATCCGCAACAACAACAAAATCATGCCAGGAATAGTACTTTGTGAGAGTTTGGCACAACTGGCCTCACTACATGGACTCACTTCGTTGAGGGGATCATGTTAGGACAGGAAGTGTGGGGTTTGGAGACAGACAGAGGCTATATCCCTCTAATCACCCAACAGTCACAAACAGTTCGAGGAAAATCAGATTTTAACCCCCTTAGCCAGATAATCAAATGTGCTGTTGTCATGCCAATGGTGCACAGTGGGTTCCCTGTTTACGGTGTCTGGCTGCCAACATGACACAGAGTAGCCATTTCAGCATGTTATGATTAGTCCATCTTCACTGTCAACACTAGTCCTATGGGGAATACTTATCTATGAAGTAAAAAATATCAAAGAAGGATTCTTTTTAAAGTAACTTCCACTTTCTGGACGGGATGGATGAGCAGAATGCAATGTTTAGATCCTTCATTGAAGTCCTGAAGAAATGTCTTTACATGAAATGAATTCATTGGTCTTCACTGTGAATTACTTAAGTGGTTTCCCCATTCTTTTAATTTTGTGCATTTTGCTATAACATCAAAGATTTATTGGTGATATATAGTTTACCAGCATTCCATTCTCTGTGCACTTGATACAGAATTGCACTCAGTTCAGTTAAAGGGATGGTACAGTATTGGTGGAGATAAGAATTGGGCTTTTAACTTTTTGCAAGATACCAAGAAAACACTTATGATATAGTACAGAGCATACCATTTTAAGAGGAATTCAAAGTTTATTTGATGAAAATCAGGTTTGGAATGACTGAACCATCCAAAAACAAAGTAAAACACAGCCATTGTAATATTAAAGTAGTGTGGGTTCCACACTTTATTAGAATCGCTCTTGTTTGGATATCTCAGACACTTTAAAACCAATTTTCATCAAATAAACATTGAATTCCTCATAGAATTACATGCTCTTTCATATTTCATAAGAGGTTTCTCATTATTTCACCAAAAGATGTTAGAAACCCGAAATTAGGTCTCAACCAAAACTGTACGATCCCTTTAAGTTCTTGGTATGACACATGTGCCTGGTTGATACCATTCACTGACAATTTCTAGTCACCTGGGGTGAACCATGAGGATTTGGCTTCATTTCGAAATTTGCATGCTTTCAGGTGTAAGTGAAGGCCCTATTGCACTCAGTGTAAAGAGACAACATAACAACATGTGCACACAAAATGCAATTGTAAAATACCAACTAGCACATAGCTGGGATTGCTATCAATGTTGAAATACCAACTAGCATACAGCTGGGATTGATATCAATTTTAGACTAGCATATACCTGAAATTGATATCGATTTTAAAATTCTAAGTAGCATATAGCTCGGATTGATATCGATATTAAAATACCAACAAGCATATAGCTGGGATTGATCATAACACAAGACGAATTGAATTGAACTAGAATATAGTTGGGATTGATATTGATTTTAAAATACCACCTAGCATATAGGTCCGATTGATAAAGATTTTAATACCGACTAGCATATAGTTGGGATTGATCATAACACACGACAAATTGAATTGAACTAGAATATAGTTGGGATTGATATCTATTCTAAAATACCAATTAGCATATAGCTGGGATTGATCATAACACAAGACAAATTGAATTGAACTAGAATATAGTTGGGATTGATATCTATTCTAAAATACCAATTAGCATATAGCTGGGATTGATCATAACACAAGACAAATTGAATTGAACTAGAATATAGTTGGGATTGATATCTATTCTAAAATACCAATTAGCATATAGCTGGGATTGATCATAACACAAGACAAATTGAATTGAACTAGAATATAGTTGGGATTGATATCTATTCTAAAATACCAATTAGCATATAGCTGGGATTGATCATAACACAAGACAAATTGAATTGAACTAGAATATAGTTGGGATTGATATCTATTCTAAAATACCAATTAGCATATAGCTGGGATTGATCATAACACAAGACAAATTGAATTGAACTAGAATATAATTGGGATTAATATCAATTTTTAAATATCAACTACTGTAAAAGTGGTTTCTTTCACGTACAGAAACTTTCGCGGTTTCCATCGGTGCCGACTTTTTCGCGTGTTTAAATTTGCAGTCGGTAATGATAGTGTTGTAACAAGCCACGAGTTCAAAACATTTTCGTGTGATGTTAAATTCGCGGTTCAACCTCAAAGCGCGAAAAGCGCGAAAATAAAACCACCGCGAAAGAAACCACTTATACAGTAGCATATAGCTGGGATTGATGTCTGACCTGCAAATCCTGAGCAGAGACAGGAAACTATGATGGCTATCAACCCTTTGGTGTAGTTATAATGCTTCTGGTCCTTGTTGCTTGTGGCAGACTCCACCTGTACCATCGCCACGCCCGCAAACAGCAGAATGATGGCTAGCCACTGCGTTGAGCTGATCTTCTTCCCAATCATTATCACCATAAATATGGCTGTGGTGATGATCTTTACTTGGTAGGAAATCTGGACATCAAAACACAAAACAAAAATCAGTTTAATGTGACGTAAGTGTATATACCATAAATCTATACTTCATGTTTAATAACAATTTATGTAAACAGGCAAAACAAAGTTGTAACTTCTGTGCTTTTTTTTTCACTTACTGTTACCAACAAGTCTTATCAAATTAAGAAGATACTTATGGGCAGATATGTCCAACTCTAAGCTTTTCAGACTTTCAACAGTTTTCTCTATATCCTATGGTATTTTATATAAACGCACTGCAGTTTTGTGAATCTTGACCAAGTGTAGCTGCAGGTTGTGTTTCTTTGCGAACGATATTCATAATAATTATCATCTTCGTTTTCATCACAAACATAATCATCTTTATCATTATCACTGTCTTCACCATTATCATCAACATCTTCATCATTATCAACTTTTCCTATATTATCATTACCATCTTCATCATTATCATTACAAAATCTTCACCATTTCTATCACCATCTCCATCATTTATATCATCAGCACCTTTACCATGATCATCTTCTCTATCATTATCATTGCCACTTTCATCAATATCATTACCATCATCATCACAATCTTCATTACTATCATCATCAACATCTTCATCATTACGTCATCAGCATCATCCTTGGTATATTGGAGCAGCATCGGCCCGATACCTGGTATGTGGCCGCATCCAGGTTGGAGAGGGCTACGAAGGCCAGGTTGTTCTGCAGGGCGTAGATGATGCTGGGGATGCACATCTTGAAGGTGTCCGAGGGACTGCAGAGTACATTGTGGTAGACGTCCCGCACCATCCCCAGCAGGCTGCGGTGCTCGTTCACCAGGATCAGGAGACTGATGAAGAGTTTGGAGCACTCCGACAGGAACACGGTGGTGGTCGGGTAATAGAGTGGCCCATCCTGGGACCGGGTGAAGCGGACTAGGAGGATGTACCCCGTTGCATTGAAGGTTAACACACACAGGATGTAGATCTTGAAGGAGAGACTTACTCCTTCTGCAGAAAGGGAAGGAAGGTGGTGGGGTAAAGAAGAGGGTGCAAGTTGAAGGCGGCAGATCTCACCTGTAAAACAACATATCTATTCAATTGCCTTTTGATGAAGGTAATTCCTTTCAGATCAGAAAGCATAGATTCAAATTAGGGGAAATAGCAGAAAATGCAATGCCATTTGGATGATTTCCATTGTATAGTTTAAAACAACGCAACAGTTGTATTGTGTGTGTGTGACAGTGTGTGTGCACTTGAAATTTTGAAAGCATGCTGCAGCATCTGAGAGTGATCTACAAGTTAGAACATGCTTTGAAAGGTGACCAAATGTTTCAAAAGTGAACCATACCACTACAAAATATCACAAAATGTATTTTTTCATGAAAAACACTCATCCCGTGGACTTGTTACTGACTTATGCTGAGAGTAATCTCATTCCCCCTACTTTCTCTAAGAGATGAGTGCTCTTTCATTATGCTAGAAAAGTGAAAATATGTTGAATTTTCTATTTTTTAACATTGTTGTCCATAATGATGTCATCGACTGTAGTAGTAGTAGTAGTAGCAGTAGTCTCCTTATCCAGCGATGATAGCACGATACTTTAAATTCATAAGTTTGAGGAAATTTGGACATTTTACATGGATCATTTCATAAAACAATTACTTTTTGCTAAGACACCATACTGGCTAAGAAAATTAGGTTCTAACGTAAGAAATACTTCACTCTGTATCTTGGTCAGTACATGCCTCATCGCCCCACGATTTTGCACACACAAAGAACATATTGTCTAGCTCACTTCATTGACAAACTTCTTGATCTGATTCAATTTTGGTTACTGTAAAAGTGGAAATTTTTGCACATTTCGCGCAACCAGAAACTAGCACGAAAATAAAAGCACGCGAATATTTTTGCTTGCCATATGTTCCTGTGCGTGATGTTTTGATTCCGCGGAATTAAATCCATGCGAAACTCTTCTCACCCGGCCAAGCGCAAGAAATTAGTCGCGCGAAAATATCCACTTTTACAGTACTGTAAAAGTAGATTTTTTTGTGTGAGTAATTTTTCGCGCTCGGCCAGGTGAGATGAGTTTCACAGGTTTTTAATTATGCTGAATCAAGACATGAACTACTGGTACATATAGCGAGCAAAAATATTCGTGTGATTTCATTTACTTGCTGGCTTCTGGTTGCACGAAATGCACAAATATGTCAACACTTTTACAGTACCTTGGTATGTAAATTAGGATTGAACCGATCACCTAAGTTGTTAGACTTGACAGATTTCCAGGTCTGTTTGTAATGCCTACAGATTATTTGACATGAATTCAAGACGACACTGCACTGATGCAAACTGCTATATTACAATCAAACTTTGTAGAAAAAAAAATAGAAGAGAGAATGGAAAGGCCGGCAAAAGGGGTTTGCAAAATAGCATACTCTTTTCACCAAGATGTGTTGATCTTACTACAGAGAGTAGTTCAGAAACTAAGTTCTGATGTGATTGAACTTCAGGGATATACAGACAGGCCTTGAAATAGGATTTTGGAGGGGCAAGGCCATTTAGAAAAGGGCACTTTTACCATGAGGCCAGCCATGATAGGGCACTTAGGCCAGTCAGAGGGGCACCAAGGCCACATTAAAAAGGGCACGTTGGGTGTTTTTTTAAAGGGTGATTTTTGCGACGTTGCAAGAATTTTATGTTTTTTTTCATATTCTAACACCCCCCCCCCCAATACATAATAGCATACAGTAGACCTCGCCTAAGTCGACTTCGCATAAGTCGACAACTTGCTTAAGTCGACACAATAAAAAAGTCCCGATTTTTGCCTTTGTTATTCCTTGAAAATTTCCTCGTCTTAGTCGACAGTTATAAGTCGACAACTCGCGTAAGTCGACCTGATTTTTCAGTGCCAACTGAGCTGAAATACGTATTAATTCCCTCGTCTAAGACGACATAATTTTTTGCTCAAAATCTTATCGCCATTCTCTGAAAAAGAATTGTTTTCCCGCTCCGATTCGCTGCGTTTCTACTGGGTAATTCGCTAGTGTACGGCGCGGTAGCGTTCGCGCCATGCGTCTATTGTCTTGTATGCCAGAATATAGAAAGGACATACACTCATTTACACTGGAGCATTACATGTAGTCCCCAAGACAGTTCACTTTACCCCTTTTCTCCCTCTCGTTTTTCTCAAAACGCACAAATTTTGCACACTTCTATGTCCCAGTAGGTACATGTATTCACTATCCGAACATGAAATAGGTGTTTTTGTAAATCCGAATAGAAACGTTGATTATTCCGAAGCGGTATCAAAACCAGGGCCCTTTCTAAAAAGATTTATTACAATGCAACTAATGATGCAACTAAAAAAAAAATCAAATGCAGGTGATATCAAATCACACGCAACTTTTGCATTTAAACGCAATTGCGTTGCTGAAAAGACTTGCGTTTGATAATCATATGAAACTAGAAAATAATTGTTACGAACCTGAAACTCAATTGCGTTTAAATGCAACTCTAAAAATCAAATGCAAGTCCATCAAATCACACGCAACGATGTATTTAAACGCAAGAGCGTTTCAGAGAAGACTTGCGGTTTTTGTACGAAATTAGAAACTGCGTTTAAATAAATCTCTATACATCTACGGAAATGACGGAAGTGCGTTATTGTTGAAAAGACTTGCATTACTTTTTTCATTTCGTAAGCAAAATCAAAAATTAAACGCAACTCTGAAAATCAAATGCAAGTCCATCAAAACACATGGCACGCTGAAAGACTTGCGTTTGATAATCACACAATACTAGAAAATTGTAGTGAACTTTTTTTAACTCAATTGCATTTAAACGCAACTCTAAAAATCAAATGCAAGTCCATTATATCACACATAACGCTGTATTTAAACGCAAGTGTGTTGCAGAGAAGACTTGCGTTTTTTGTACGAAACTATAAGAAACTGTGTTTAAACGCATCTCTAAACATCTACGGAAGTGCGTTATTGTTTAAAAGACTTGCATTATTTTTTATTTCGTAAACAAAATTACAAATTAAATGCAACTGTATGCAAATTGTAGGGAACTTTTTTTAAACTCGCGTTTAAACGTAACTCTGAAAATCAAATGCAAGTCCATCAAAACACATGGCACGCTGAAAAGACTTGCGTTTGATAATCACACGAAACTAGAAAATTGTAGGAAACTTAAACTCAGTTGCGTTTAAACGCAACACTAAAAATCAAATGCAAGTCCATCAAATCACACGGAACGCTGAAAGACTTGCGTTTGATAATCACACAATACTAGAAAATTGTAAGGAACTTTTTTTAACTCAATTGCGTTTAAACGCAACTCTAAAAATCAAATGTAAGTCCATCAAATCACGTAACGCTGTATTCAAACGTAAGAGCGTTGCAGAGAAGGGTCTTGCGGTTTTTGTACGAAACTATAAGAAATTGCGTTTAAACGCATCTCTAAACATCTACGGAAGTGTGTTATTGTTTAAAAGACTTATCGTAAGCAAAATTAAAAATTAAACGCAATTCTGAAAATCAAATACAAGTCCATCAAATCACATGGAACGCTGAAAAGACTTGCGTTTGATAATAACACAAAACTAGAAAATTGTATGAAATTTAAACTCAATTGCGTTTAAACGCAACTCTAAAAATCAAATGCAAATCTGTTTTTAAAACGCAAGAGCGTTGCAGAAAAGACTTGCGGTTCTTGTCCGAAACTAGAAACTGCGTTCAAACGCATAAAAATGTACGGAAGTGCGTTATTTTTGAAAAGGCTCGCATTATTTTTTATTTCGTAACGGAACTTTCGCCGTGACCGAACTTAGTCTGCACTTGCAGGGGAAAGACATCGCAACATTTACACGTTTCAAACTACCGAAACGCATGCTGCTTCACAAAATGTCAATGAAAAAAAATGATTACGAATTATTGTTAAAGTTCGCTATGCCGAAGTTTTAAATCTCAGTCCAAAGTTAAATTAGTCCGACAATGGTATAAAAAGGGCCTGGAAGGAGCACAGGGGCAGGGGTACACAGTGCCCCTCCACCTTTTGGAGGATCAACTAAATGTGCCCTTTTTTCTTTGAAGGTGCCCCTCTTTTCCTGTAAAGGGGGCACACTTTTTCCTAAGGGGCAGTTTTAAGAACAAAAAGGGCACTTTGAGGAACAAAAAGGGCACTTTGAGGAACAAAAAAGGCACTTTGAGGAACAAAAAGGGCACTTTGAGGAACGAAAAGGGCACTTTGAGGAACAAAAAGGGCACTTTGAGGAACAAAAGGGGCACTTTGAGGAACAAAAAGGGCACTTTGAGGAACAAAAAGGGCACTTTGAGGAACAAAAAGGGCACTTTGAGGAACAAAAAGGGCACTTTGAGGAACAAAAAGGGCACTTTGAGGAACAAAAAGGGCACTTTGAGGAATAAAAGGGCACTTTTAACTTTCAACTAACCAGCCAACCCGTGTTCACATACAGTGTTACGGGGGTCGGGGATCTGCACAATTTTTTTTTTTACATTTTATTTCACTTTTTTTCGCATGCGTGCCCTCGATCAAAATTACTTTGAGCATGCGGGCATGAATGCAGAGCGAGAGAGATGGCAACGCTCGCAGCCGTCCGACATGCCTGGCACATGGCTTACGACCACTTGCTCCAGACGCATTCCCCACAGTAACACACGCATGCACATAGCACCCACCCAACGCGCTCAACCGCTGATTGCGACACTCGACGTACAGACACCATCAACGTACTTCCGTACATACGCGCAGGCACACTACGAATACAGTCCGGGAAGTGGACTACATAAATTATACTACCTAGCTAGTAACTCTATGGCCGCTGCGCTGCGGAGGCAGTCGACGGAACGGTCAAAGCCGGTCGGCCGTACGTACATGAGTACAAGTGTACGTTGTCTCATTGAGTTTGAATCAGATACAGGACGCGAGTGAACTGAACAGAAGGTATGATATTTGAGATGAGGAAATTTGTTCAAGCTTATTGAAGTGTAGACTTTGAGAAAGGGCATATTATACGTCATAAACAAGAACTTTCATTCTAAAAGGGCACCACGGCCACAAGAACAAGAGACCCGCGGGTCTAGCGCTCACCTGAGTATCGCAAGTTCACCTTTCACGCAGTCACTAATCTAAATCACAGCTCTACCAAAATTTGACCAGGCATTCTCAAGTAGAAGATGAAAATGTACAATAAGGGCCCAATTTTTTTAAGATTCCTTAATTTGGGGGGGATTGGGGCCCCCTGGGGCCCTCTGGGTGGGGCATGGTGCCCATTTTGATAAATTGAGATCCTGACCCCCTAGGGATGCTACCTGCCAAGTTTGACAAAAATCCATCATGAGGTTTTCAGGAAGAAGATGAAAATGTACAATTCAGGCCCCCATTTGGACCCTTCCAACCACCCCCCCCCCCCCTACCCAAGAGGGGCACCCCTGGATCTCCTATGAACAAACTTGAAACTACAGTCATTAATGTACTCACTCATAATATTATCTCAGCTCGATAACTTCTGATTCTAGAGAAGATTTATAAAGATTCCTTCATTTGGGGGGTTTGGGACCCCTGGGGGCCCCCTGGGTGGGGCATGGTGCCCATTTTAACAAATTGAGATCCTAACCCCCTAGGGATGCTACCTGCCAAGTTTGGTGAAAATGGGTCATGGGGTTTTCAAGAAGAAGATAAAAATGTACAATTTAGGCCCCATTAGGACCCCTCCTCACCCCCTCCCCTGGGTCCCAAGGGGGGCACCCCTGATATTGCCATGAACAAACTTGAAACTACAGTCATCAATGTACTAACTCATAGTATTAACTTAGCTCTATCACTTCTGGTTCTAGAGAAGAAGATTTTTGCGGATTCCTTAATTTTGGGGGGTTTGGGCCCCCTGGGGGCCCCCTGGGTGGGGCATGGTGCCCATTTTAACAAATTGAGTTCCTAACCCCCTAGGGATGCTACCTGCCAAGTTTGGTGAAAATGGGTCATGGGGTTCTCAAGAAGAAGATGAAAATGTACAATTTAGGCCCTATTAGAACCCTTCCCCACCCCCCTCCCCTGGGTCCCAAGGGGGGCACCCCTGATTCTGCCATGAACAAACTTGAAACTACAGTCATCAATGTACTAACTCATAGTATTAACTTAGCTCTATCACTTCTGGTTCTAGAGAAGAAGATTTTTACAGATTCCTTAATTTTGGGGGGTTTGGGCCCCCCTGGGGGCCCCCTGGGTGGGGCATGGTGCCCATTTTAACAAATTGAGTTCCTAACCCCCTAGGGATGCTACCTGCCAAGTTTGATGAAAATCGGTCTTGGGGTTTTCAAGAAGAAGATGAAAATGTAAAAAGTTTACGCACGACGCACGACGGACGACGCACGACGGACGACGGACGACGGACGACGGACGACGCACGACGGACGCCGGACGAAGGGCGATCGCAATAGCTCACTTGAGCCTTTGGCTCAGGTGAGCTAAAAAGGGCACTTTTTTTTTGGCCGTAACTTTGATCACGGAAGAAAGGGCATTGCAGCCAACGAGAGGGGCCGTCGGTTAATTCGAGGCCTGTACAGAGCATGAACAATTGTATTGCAAAACAAATGTTCGATAGTGCATGATCAAAATTCATACCTTTTATTGTTTTCTTTATCTATTCATGGGCTTCTTCACGGATTATTTTGTTTAGTAAGAATAATATGCAGTAAACTTTCTTGGGATCAGCCATCGGCAGCCTTTGTTTGGCCTTTGCGTGTTCCCCACAATGTTCATTCTCCTAACAGCTTTGAATACGTTTTTACCACTGTACATTATCAGTGATTCCTTCTGGACCAATGTTTGCATGTTCGTCTGTCTTTAGCAAACATGGAATACATGAACTTCTAATTTCATATCAGCTTTGAGATCCTCACTGAGATTCGTCCACTTGCATTTTATTAGTAACCCATTCCCAGGCTATGGCTCAAAATCTTTTGATTATTTGAGATCATTTGTGATTGGCCTATTGCCACTAGAGAAGATTAGTGTGCATACAGGAAAATCTTGGGAGATACTTTACTAAGCACATGCAGGCACTTCTTATAACTTTTTGAACAACTGTTAAATATAATGACAAGAGAAGACACACACACACACACACACACACACACACAAAACTTTGCTAATTTTTGCCCTGGCTGCACATTCTCATTAATTCATTTAAGTTATGATTTCAATGGCAAAAAATAAAACCAAACAAAACAACACCAAAACAAATAAGGGAACTGCAGGAGTGTAGTTTTCCAGTCTACAACACAATCACTACACAATGTACATGTGGCGCTTTGCATTATTTTCATTGAACTTCCATATATTTGGGGTTACTTTTTTGCATCTCCCAAAAGAAGTCATTGAGTTATAAAGCCATTCCCAAGTAGGAACTCTTCCCACTACACAGGAAGGACACATTTCAATAGAGTTCACTGCTACTCAACCAGGCGTGGCTTTGGGGACGTGGCACCATTCAGAGAAAGCCGGAATTGCTAATGTACACATAAATACTGGTACACCGTAGGTATTCTATTTGCTCTACAGCACATGTCATCTGAGCATTATCTGGAAGGGAGGCGCCTTTTAACGGAGTGAGGAAAGAATTTCAAGTTTCGTTCTTTATGTCTGTTGCTCATGAAGGGACAAATATAATGCACAATGCCTCTGGTAACACTTCATGGCTGGGGCATAAAACTGAACACAATACCATCGATACCACTTATGTACTACAGTGCTCACTGAGTAATCACGAACCACCTTAAATGGGAGTAAATTTTCCCCCCCCCCCCCCCCCCCCCCCCCCCCCCCCCGTTTTGCAGAGACCACTGTACTATATCATGCTTTTTTAGCACAATATGGCACGGTTTGTTAACTATAACAAGGGTTTCTGTGGCAAGTTGTGTACTGTGATATGGTACAAACATGGGTTCAGTATTAACTACTGTTTCCTGAATGAGTGCTGATCTCAGTCTGTCTCAAAAAAGACTTGCCCTCACAAAACTTTGCCATTACATCTCATTTACGGAGAATGACAGAAGACCCTAGGTAGTACTCTGAAATCCTTCCTAGTTCCTAGAAAGAAATTTCTTCCTAAGTCAGGATTTTTTTCCTAAGTTTCTTCCAAGTGTTGGCATAACTTTTTTCCTAAACTTAGGAAGAAACTTAGGAGAATATGCAAATGATGATGAGATATGCAAATTTCTGAGTTAGGAAGAAGTTGGTATTCTAGAAGGCACTTCGGAAAGAATTAGAGAAAAATATTTAGGAAAGCTCCACTCCTGTCCTAAGTATGTTGTTAAGATAAAGCAAGCTGCAAATCATTGTCATAGGCGCTTGGCATTCAATGCACGCAACATGTACTTTGATGTGCGAAATGGGCATGAGAAAGGGGACATGCCGCGCACACATGTCTTTAACCCTACGTCATAACTAATACGCGATTGCCATTTATAGGTGGGTTCCTTAAGATACGGCATGCTGTATTGGCTTAGGAAAGGACGTGGGAGGGGATAAGGATGGCTTAATTTGCATTAAGAAGTTCCTAGGAAGAAATTTCAGAATACCAATTCTGTCTTTCCTCGGCACATTTTAAGTTTCTGAATTAGGAAGAAATTTAGGAAGATTTTCAGAATACCCTCCTTTAGAGCTCTCCTATTGCAGATTTTCACGCAATTTTGTCTTTTACCGAAATCCGTATAAAATACCTAACTTCACATTTTCAAAGCAATTATGCTGGAGAGGCTAATTATAGTTAAATATGCACTAGTCAGCTGAAGTGCATGTGTACAATTATACATTTAATGGTCATCATTGACATTTGGCCGAAGCACTCGGCACGAATTCGATCAACAGATGCCTTCACAAGTGAGATTTCACAGGTGTATAAAATCAATATTTGCTATATGCCAATTGCTTTTCCCAAATACAAACTTATATTCTAGGCTACAGATGTTCACAATATCATATGTCACCTACATGAATGGAAAAGAAAAGAAAAACCTCTTAGGCAGGATAATGATTAACGATTGTAAAGCTTCAAGATCATTCCACTACAAAACTTAACATGGTAAATGCTGGTAAGGTTGGAGATTTTATAGACCTCTTGCTAACACAATAATGTCACTTGGGCATGAAATGGGCATTTATAGAGTGAAGGCATCTATGTATGACTTGTTAAGTCAAAGTCTTTGTGGCATAGCCAATTATAATGAAAGGTGAAACATTTAAACATTCATGTGTTCCTTTTCAAACCCTGAAGATTAGCTTCCCTTTATAAGCTGGCTTACTGTAGAGGTAAATAATTCAGATCTTTCAAAAGAGTGATAAAATTTGAAACTTCATTATGATGGAGGGAGAAACAGTACTACAAATTTCCAGTGAATCTATTCGGCTCCCGAAAAAAATCAAACCTTTATTACTGCTGCAAAAGGGGAGGCTGCAACTTCTGGAGTACCATGGGATTAGATTTTCATTTCTATTTTAAAAACTCTGAGGTGTATTACCGTAAGATTTCATACACAATGCTGGGCGACATAGTTCTTCAACTACACAAAATTTTGTGATGTTTGCAAAAGGAATATTATGACCTTTGAACAGGATGTATCAAACATCAAACTGACTGTTCATTGTTGCCACATGTAAATTCTTCAGAGGAATCTCAGATGGTCAAAATTTCACATTCATATTGACAAAATCAAACACACAGAACAGTCGTTGTTTCCTTAAAATCAGACAAAAATGAGGGGTCGAAAAAACCAAGTCTTCTCACAACAGTGAGACTGGTCAAACATACCTACAAAAATTCAGGTAGAGCAAAGAAGTTACAACAAAATACTTTGCATCAGATTAGTTCAGACAGCTGACGATTTAATAAAAGGCCCATTCTCAAAGAGAAAATTTGCAATTTACTTTGTGTTTTGTTTTTTGTGCTTCACCATATGGAGCCATACAGTGTGTGCTTCACTGCAAAGTGCATCAGTAAAAACAAGGAAAAGTAGAAATTACGCGATGCGTAATATATGTCCCCGCCGGAAGTAGCATTTAGTAGCAAAATGTACAATATAGGCAAAAATATCAAGGTCAAAGGTCAAAGAAGTCAAAGGTCAAAATTCTATGCAGAAGTTTTGAAGCCCTAACCTAGTGCCATCACATAAAGCAAACGGAATCGAAATCGG
Organism: Diadema antillarum; assembly: GCF_040938485.1. Taxonomy (NCBI): domain Eukaryota; kingdom Metazoa; phylum Echinodermata; class Echinoidea; order Diadematoida; family Diadematidae; genus Diadema; species Diadema antillarum. Next base: position 325,502 of record NW_027271887.1, read on the forward strand.
GTTAGAAATGGCGAAGGAGTAGCATTTGGTAGCAAAATGTACAATACAGGTCAAAAATCAAGGTCAGAGGTCAAAGAAGTCAAAGGTCAAAATTCTGTGTAGAAGTTTTGAAGCCCTCACCTAATGCCATCACTTAAAGCAAACGGAATTGAAATCGGGTTACAAATGGTAAAGGAGTAGCATTTTGTAGCAAAATGTACAATATAGGTCAAAAATCAAGGTCAAAGGTCAAAGAAGTCAAATGTCAAAATTCTGTGTAAAAGTTTTGAAGCCCTCACCTAGTGCCATCACATAAAGCAAACGGAATCGAAATCGGGTTAGAAATGGCGAAGGAGTAGCATTTTGTAGCCAATGTACAATATAGGTCAAAAATCAAGGTCAAAGGTCAAAGAAGTCAAAGGTCAAAATTCTGTGTAGAAGTTTTGAAGCCCTCACCTAGTGCCATCATATAAAGCAAACGGAAGCAAAATCGGGTTAGAAATGGCGAAGGAGTAGCATTTTGAAGCAAAATGTACAATATAGGTCAAAGGTCAAGGTCAAAGGTCACAACTGAAATTCTGTATAGAAGTTTTGAAGCTCCCATGTAGTGCTATCATATAAAGCAAACAGAATCAAAATCGGGTTAGAAATGGCAAAGGAGTAGCATTTTGAAGCAAAATGTTCAATATAGGTCAAAGGTCAAGGTCAAAGGTCACAACTGAAATTCTGTGTACAAGTTTTGAAGCTCCCATGTAGTGCTATCATATAAAGCAAACAGAATCAAAATCGGGATAGAAATGGCGAAGGAGTAGAATTTTGAACATTTTGATCACACACGGACGCACGGACGGACAGACACACGGACAGACACACGGACACACACACGTATGGAGCCCGTTTCATAGTCCCCTGCTCGAACTCGTTCGGCGGGGACAAAAATAATCAACCAACCTACCCTATTTTTACACGACCCGTTACACCAATACAATTTTTTTTTTTTTTTTGTGCCTAATTTGACTGCATAATACATGTAAATATCGTCTCTTCGGGTTGTACTTGATTGTTCCGAGCCTAAATGGCTTTCAAGTGGTATCAAGGCCGTGTCACACCTTTCCGGGCAAGCGTTGCGTACGACTTACGAAGAACAATTTTTACTACCCGAAGGTCCCCGCAGATGACTCGCAGATGACCCGCACATGACAGTACCTTGCACATATCTCATCTGAAGTCGCCCGGAGGTGCGCACGTAAATCTTTTTACCCGCAACTATGTTTAGGCCCTGTCACACCTTTCCGGGCAAGTTACGCGGGCTTGTTGAGTGTAGGGATTTTCTAGCATACCGGGCATTCCTGAGGGCGGACAAGGATTTGAGCGAATCAGTGCATGTGTCTTACTTGCTGGACGCGTTCTACCTAAATTCTACTTGCGAGTATACTGTGTGACCTTTGTACCAGTCGCGTGGGGGCTGACAATTCAGTGAAGGAATTCCTCTGAAGGAACAGCTGAAATCCCACAGAATGTCATTATCTTGGCTGCATACGAGACTGCGAAGTACCTGCATGGGAGTTGCCTGCGAGGTGCTGCCGCTAAGGGCCTCCTCCTGGCGTTCTGCTTTAATAGACCTCTCCGGGCATTCCTGCGACTCACCCTGAAAAAATGTTGGTCATGCTCAAAACTTGGCTGCGGTTAAATCAGACTTGCGTGCACACCTCCGGGCAACTACAGGCGAGATACGCACTAGGTACTGTCAGGTGCGAACCAACTACGGAGAGCTCCGGGTAGCAAATTCGTTTCCCTGCAAGTCAAGCCGCAAAACTTCCCCAGATGTGGTATGACAAGGCCTTGAGCATGCTCAAAACTTGTTCCGAGTGAGTCATGGGGTTCGCTCGCAGAGGTACACACAGAACACCAGTACGAGACCCTTACCAGCAGCACCTCACAGGCAACTCCAAAGCAGGTACATTTCAGTACCTGTAAGTCACTCGTAACAGAAAACGGATCGGTTTCAAAGCTCTCAAGCAGGTCACACGGAATACACGCAAGTGGAAGGCAAGTAGTACGTGTCTAATATGTAAGAAACAGGTGCGAAACTCGCAAACATTCTTGTCCGCCCACGGAAAATTTCCCTGCCTGCGGAAAATCCCTCCTCGCAACAAGCCCGGTTAGCTTGCCCGGAAAGGTGTGACACGGCCTTTACATTTCAATTTTCTTCCACAATCTCCACAGTGGGGATTATCATAAAAAGTAAACTTCAGCGATTCAAACTTAATCAAAAAAAAGAAGAAATAAAAGCCTTCATACCCACATCTAAGCTGGAACTGCATTTGGCTTGATGAAGAAAAAACTTGCATTTTCTTCCTCCTCCAACAGTCAAAATGATCATGAACATATATGAAAAAATCTGAAAATATATTCAGTTCTTATTCTCTCCAATATATCGTTTGGATTCTATAAACCTCTAGATGAGACTGTAATACACGTGTACATTCCTAAAGTTGATGACCTTTCCCTATGTGGGTGCTATCATTCCCTTTTCCTCTATTGCTGCCATCTCAGAGTTCTGAGCTTTGCTCGTGACTTTGGTTGCATTTATCTGACTCGAGAGGGAGAATCAAGTTTCAAAATGTGTTTCCAATGGCATTTACGAAGGTGGTTTGAAATGCGCTTCTTGGGTGCCGCGTTTATCTAAACTATCTATAATCGCGATTTGAGTGTTGTCACTACGCAGTTGCTTTGCGCCGTTCGATCCAGGAAGTAGAGGTCAACGAAGGCGTGATCTTTTTCTTTTTTTTTTTTTTTGGTAATCGACAGCACGTACAGTATACTAGAAGTTGATCTTACCATCTTGGAGAAAGGAGTATCAAAACGGCATTGCCTTCATCTACTCGCAGGAAGGCGATCATGATCTCAAACGTGTTTCAAATCACCCTTTGAATAGTGTTTCGAGTTGGCATTTGCAAATGCGTTTGAAAACACAGTTGAATTCATCTATCACCAAAAAAAAAATGCTTCATTAAGTGTTTAGGATCATGATTCTGCCTAAAAATGCCATTGTGTGTGTGTGCGTGTGTGTGGGGGGGGGGGGGGGTTGCAAGTTTGTAACAATTCCCCTTCCCTCCCCAGCACACATACACACACACACACACACACACACAATGCAGTGGGCAAAGAATGCAATGGGTGAAACACATTTAGCGTACTTGGCCCCTTGGACATTAGTAACCCAAAGAAATTATGGTTTGAATGCATAATTTTACAATTTAGTACAGTCAGATTAGTCTCCGGGTCAACAGCCCTATTGTTCCTCACAAACACCCTGCCTTTGGATTTGTGCCGTTTGTATGAATTGTTTGAGAATCAGCTGACAGTGAGGGATTGGTCAGGGATCTAATAGGAGACAAAGCTTTGGCTGGCCTTCACAGGTCACGTCCATCATGAATATGATATCCTGATCATTTTGGGGGAAACAATTACAGCTTTACAAGGCAGTGAATAACACAAAGGAGCAAGGAGCCAAGAAAAGTCCCATAGCATCAACAAAGCAGATGTCATTTTTACATACAGGGTAGATATAACATTCACATATATGTGTGTGAAGAACTGCTTTTGGTTGTACTGTACTGTAAAAGCGGATATTTTTGCGTGACTAATTTTTTGTGCTAGGCCGCGTAAGATGATTGTCGCGTGTTTTTAATTCCAGGGAATCAATGTTGTTGAGGACTATATGGCAAGCAAAAAATATTCATGTGCTTCTATTTTTGTGCTAGTTTCTGGTTGCGAGAAATGAGTGAAATTTTCAACACCGCGAAAAATTTCCACTTTTACAGAATGGACCTAATCTGAAGCATAACAGAAATCAAGGTACATTAATGTACCACATATCTTTTCTTCTTTTTTTTTTCTTTTTTTGACAAGTTGTATTTCACATTCCATTAACATTGCACACTATAATGGACACACATTATACATCTCAAAAGAATTGAGAATTTTACATCTCAGTCATCATTAAATTTGTAACTCACCAGACCTTTTCTGCAGAATGTTAACATTCATAAATGAATACATGTGTTACTTGCAACCATGCAAACTAGACCATATTTGCACAGCACTCAATTTTTTTTACAGAGGGCCAAACCAGATGATTTGTCAGACCTTTTTTTTTTTTTTTTAGGTTTTGCATTAACTCATTTCAGGCTAAGTGCAAACACAAAGAAATACACACTAATGGTTCAGAGATATCCCATTCATATTCCTGGGACAGAACAGCCAATAAGCAACACATGATGTGTTCAAATATTTGACAAATCTTGTTCACTTTACTGTAAAACAAGATATATTCGCAGCATAAAATTTTAGCGAATTGGAGCCGATGGCCTTTTTTTGTGGCATGAAATTTTCGCAAGTTGCCTTAACATTCAATGCATATAGTGTAGACAAGAACTTTTGCATGCACTTTAATTTCCTGAATCTTGGCTCTCGCGCAATTAAAAATGCATGTGGACATTCCTCATTTTACAGTATTTTTTTTTCAATATGAGTTTGAATTTTGCATTACGGATTACGAACATCCAAATTTTTTTGACCTATGTGGGTATGATAGTCAAGTTCTTTTAGGCTGCATGGTTTAAGGTATATTTTGTGCTTCTTCCCCTACTCATGCTTTCTAATAGGAAGCTGGTGTCTTTAGTTCTTAGAATGAGTAAACTCATACACACAGGATGATACAGATTTTTTTCACTATCAGGCACAGAATCAAGAAAGTTATGGGCTATTAAAGCTGAAGATGTTTTCACTACCTGATTTCTTCCTTTTTTTTAATCATGCAAAGTCAATAAGGTGTTATCTTACCTCATATTTCTCTTATTGACAAACACACAAATCTTAAGGCATTATTTACCATTTGCAGGTGAAACAAAAACCCAGCTTTAGTGCTTCAAAATACAGTTCTAAAATGTGAGTTATGGATAGAAACAACCAATGTGAAAATTTTCATTAGGATAATTAATGTTAAGTATTGTTAAATATTCAAAATGTAAACAACAGTTAAAATAAGAGTGTTTCTACGACTAAACCGTCTACAGTTATGGTTTATTGAGGAAAACAGTGATATCTCCATTTATATTTTCCATATATTTTAGGTTTTATTGCAAATTTTTATATGGTGGGATGTTTGGTGATACAACTGACCTACACATGATGCATCCAATGTGATAACTTGAACATTTTTAGAATCACTGCTCCCAATGGTAAACTGTACCTTTAACAAAATGTCCTGTGTTTTTATTGATATCATACCGGAAAAGTGGTAGCTTTCACACTGCTGTTGCAATAACTGTGCAATTACTGCTAGGAGTGAAGGGACACAGTTCTCAAGATGCTAGTTTACAACTGCCATAAGTCAACACTGAGGTTTATGTAATGAGATTTGTTGATGAAACCATTCAAACAAGGAAGTGACCAATGAAAATGCAACTTAGCGTGAAGACAATTTTTAAAGAATAAGCTGTAATGTTGCTTTTTCCTTCATGCACACATTTACTCACTGTTATGCTTGGAGCCATGAATGTCAGCAATGTATAAGATATATTGTGCTTTTTGTCACAAAATCAATCAATATTTATGATCATGATACACATCATAAAAATGATGTTATACACTGTATATTAAAGAAAAAATTAGGATCATCACATCTGACCTAGTGTTTCTCCACAAGGCACCTTCGTGTCAATTTCAAAGCTCGAGTGAGGCTTCACACAAATCCTTTTAACGGTATCATAGAAGACCCAAAGAACATAAAAAGTATCATAAATTATGACAGAGAAGAGGGCGTATTCATGCAATCTGTAAAAACATTGTTCTAGAGTGCAGTTTACACATCTTTGTAATATCATGAAGATTTCTAAGGCCTACACCATGTAACTCTAGGTCAACTTGTCATGCATTAAAATGACACAAAATAAGACAAAATAATTATGTAAACAAAATCTTTGGTTGGTATTTCATGCATGGAATATGACTGCTTCTGAAAATCTCTACCCATCACGACACTGCGCAAAAAGACGTCATGATGCTGTACTGAAACTTCATGATCAAATAATAGCATGTTTGCACTTGTAGTAATTTTAATGAGCAAAAGATGATATAATTGGTTCTCAACATGCACAAAATGAGAGAAACAAAAACATAAACATTCATAGACAAGAATGTCTCTTGGGAAAAATAAAACATATAAGCAGATACTGTGCCATACCCCGTTCAAATGTAGGACGCCAGAATGATGACAAATATGAGAAGCGTTATATGATCTGCACTTCAAGAGATACTCCCAAAGATTAATATTAACATATTTCACACAGGAGGGATGTCACTTGAAACATACGTAAGCTTTGTACCAAATTAGCAAGCTCCTCAGATCCCACATACACGATAGACGGAGAAACACATATAAAGATGGACAGACATACAGGTGGGAAGTTATACTTGAATCACTTTCTAGTGGATTGATTTAAAGGGATGGTATAGTTTTGGTTGAGACGTGGCTTCAGATTTGTAACTTGTTGGTGAGATAATGAGAAACTTGTTATGAAATATGAAAGAGTATATTGGGTGGCACACATAAGTATGCATACCTCATGGCATTAACCTGACTAAAGTGTTCACAACTTCCATATCTTTTTAAAGAAACTTCATAGTTTTTTCTTACTGCAAAAATCAGAAAATACAGAATTGTATTCATGCCTAAGATTTACCAGTTACTAGTATGAGCTGCTTTCCCTCTGATTTTTGATAACATTGTTCTTAACAAAAGCAGTAATAAATCTTTTTGGTAGGACAGTCAATTTGCTCTTCTTAACCTTCCGCTTCCTGTCTGAAAGATGTTATTCCTTCTTAGCCCAGGTGGCTGTAACAAATCTTTTACTTTTTGTCTTTTCTGTTTAGTATCTGTGCAACTTCTCAAATGATTTTAGCTGCTTGCCATAGTTCAATTACCCTCTTTCCTTCTGAAACAAATACATTTCCCCTTGTTTCTTGCCATTTTGTCGATCCAGCAGATTGACAGTGAAAATTCCAGTCCTTCAAGGACAACCTCAAAGATATAGTCCAAATAAAACAGCTGTAAATCCATGAAAAATTATCAAAAATTCAGCAAATTTCACATCAGGTAGGCTGACATCTTGGCAGCAATAGTCTGTAATTTCAGACTGATTGGACCTACAGCTACCGAGACAGAGCAGTATTGCACAATGAGGAGGGTATGCATACTTATGTGTGTCACTCTATATAATTCCAAGAATTCAATGTTTATTCGATGAAAATTGGTTTTGAAATGGCCGAGATATCGAAATGAAACAATCCTAAATAAAAAGTAGGACCCACCTTTTATTAGGATCGCTTTGTTTTTACTTTGTGTTCAGATATCTCAGGCATCTCAAAACTGATTTTCATCAAATGAACTCTGAATTCATCCTTAGACTGGTATGCTCTGCAGCATTTCAAAGTGGTTTCCAAGTATCTCGCAAAAAGTTAAAAGCTCAATTTTCATTTCCACCAATACTATACCATCCCTTTACACAAGTCACAAGTGGAGATGGGGAAATATCTGGCAGCAATAGAGTACGAACATAATCTATTACTAACACAAATATGCCCTTCATTCACAAAATATCGATAGAATATATAAAGTAGAGAAAAGGAAAAAAGGAGACACACTTATACAAAAGTACCCTGTATCCAAGCTTACACCATACCAAGCTGCAGACGTGGAGAGCTATGCGCAACTACCACTGCATTTCATCTTGCGAAGGGTTCAAAGACTTTTTTTTTTCACACCAAGATTTTGCCATGATAAAAAGATAATTTGTAGTAGAGATGATAAAGCTGTAGACTCCTTACCACTCTTTCTTGTGGCTGTAGATACTTGAGATGTGCTGCTGCTGGAGTCTAGTGGAGAGTGTCAGAGATAATTGCATGAGACCACTGTGCAGTATACAATTTATAGTCAGCCTACGATGTCTTCTTTCTTTTTCGGGTTTGTCTCACGATAAACGGTCCGAATGTTTTATCTTTAATAGTGCATGTGTGTGTGTGTGTGTGGGGGGGGGGGGGGAGCTGCAGGACGCAAGTGTCAAAGGTCACTGGTATCCCCACCATTTCAACTCGAATATCAGGACAAAACCCTTGGAAAATCACTTTTTTTGGGGGGGGAATTATTTTGCTGTTTGTTTGTTGTGGTTGTGGCTGTGGTTGTGGTTGTGGTTGTGGTTGTGGTTGTGGTTGTGGTGGTTGTGGTTGTGGTTGTAGTTGTAGTTGTAGTTATAGCTGTAATGTAGTTGCAGTTGTAGTTGTAGTTGTAGTTGTAGTTGTAGTTGTAGTTGTAGTTGTAGTTGTAGTTGTAGTTGTAGTTGTAGTTGTAGTTGTAGTTGTAGTTGTAGTTGTAGTTGTAGTTGTAGTTGTAGTTGTAGTTGTAGTGGTAGTTGTAGTTGTTCTTTTTCAAAGAGCCAAACTGTGTAGGGACCTGCACCACCCCCCCCCCCCCCCCCCCCCCAACACACACACACTCCTGTTTCCACTCCTTGGCCCCTGATGGTGGTTATTCATTTATTCATCTATTTATTTTAAGTTTTCAACATGGCCAAGCATGTTGAGAACCATAAAGAAGAATGTGTGGTAAAGCAGTCCTTGCTGGTTGTGATAGTATTTCCTGCTGTACAATATCTTTCCTAATTATCATCTCCGAATACACATGTCCCTACCTTTACTCTTCTGGTTCCAATATCTACAGTTGTAATGAACAGACTTTAGCACAACTGATGAAACTAAGCTGTAGGTCCTGCTTTAACAAAATGCCTGTAGGATAAGTGCTGTAGTTATGTTTTCTGTGATCGTGCAGATTAAAATGTTTGTACAATGTACAGTGTACGCTGTATGAGTAAAAAAAATGCATCAAATTGAATTAAGTAAACCTCACACATATTTATTTCTTGAATGCATTTTTACAACATATGATAAGTTTGTGTACCCTTTTTTTAAAGTACATGTACACAGCATCATGTACTTTGAACTGTTCAAACAGGATTCAATTCAGCTTGTTTAATTGAATAGCGATCTTCATTCCACATGAACAACACGATGACAAACGGTGGGGGGGGGGGGCACACAGCTATCCCAAAGTAGACATGATCATGACGACTTTGGTATGCTCTTTCGTTGTTTGTGCAACATAGCCTAAACTACATTATATCAGTGGAAAGGATCACAGACTTTCATAACTTTCGTGAATAAGGGGCACTGACGTGCTCAATCACTACATTTTTCTCTTTCTGGAATATGGAACTGTTCTGGCACAGTTTCCAGGGTCATGATAACAATATATTGCTACAAAAAAAAAAAAAAAAAAAAAAAAATAGACAACTAACACTGGCTCTCGTCTCCTTACTACAGTTAGAGCAGATGCAGTTTTGACATTGCACAGCAAATGGCACGTACATATGTATCCATCACCTTTCTTTCTCATTTCAAAGGTAGTATGCTGTTGGTAATCTTCTCCTTCTTCCTGTACTGTGCAGAACCTCCAGAGAGTATACAATGTACTCACACATCTATGGTAGGCTCTCACTCATAACAAACATGAGACTCGAGGCATAAAAGTGCACAATGTATATCGCACAATGTATATTGTACAGGTTTCTTTAAAAAAAAAAAAAAAAGTTTTGTTTGTTTGTTTGTTTGTTTTTTTTTTTTAAACAGGGCATTCAGTTACAAAAGTTAAAGTTAAAAGTTACAGGGCATTCAGACGCAAGAAATTTATACTAGAACGGTATAGCTATACCGAAACGGTATAGCTATACGATGAATTTATACGTCTGAACACTGACTAACGAAACGACGTATAGCGAAACGACGTATAGCGAAACGATGGTCAGAGCATCGTTTCGAACTAGAACGCGATAACGAATCAGCATTGTGCGTCTGAACGTATGGCGACCATAAAACGGTATAACTGGGCGGGGCTTAATGGGAGCGTGTATTTCATTCATGTTCTTGATGGCCCAGTTATATGGTAAGTTTTAATTTCATTCTAATTCATGAAATTTTGTCAATCAGTTGCAAATTTTGATCTCTCTTTCCATGAAGATCTACAGGGATTTCCTTGTTTTATTTATGTTTTTTGTTTATTTGTTTGTTTGTTTGTTTGTTTGGGTATTTTTTGGTTGTTGACGTTGTTGTTATTGTTGTTGTTGTTTGTTGTTTGTTTTTTTTTGGGGGGGGGAGCCCTTCTGATTTCTTTATACAAGGATTACCTGTGTCAAATTTTCCACAAAAGAGACAATGTACAATGATGTGTAAACTTAGTCATTATGGAAGAAACTTCATATCTGAACATGATTTCATAGACAGGGTTCAGCTACTGTACATCAATACAAGATAAGAGTATCATTTCTCATAAAATATTACAATTAACACTGACAACTGTATAAAATGTCAGAATCTAGATGATAAAAGTGTATACATGTAAATCACGTCTGAATATGGAAACACTATTAGATGTGATATTTTGATCTCAAATATAAAACTAAGTTCCTGTACTTCAGTCTACTGCTTGTACACTTGTACTTATACAAACATGAAATTTCCACTTGGCACCTAAGACCATTAAAATCTTTGTTTCAATCTAAATGACTCACAGAACCTTATAGATGTCATTAATAGACCTCTATTCTCACTTAACTGAAGAACTGCAAGAATTCATCTCAGTTTGAAGTGTGGCTTTCCCTGAGGTGGTCTACAATATAGTCTAGAACTTGCAATGATAGCACAGTTTAGTTAAACCTTTCCATGTTTTAAACTGCCGCTTCTGCCATGGTTTGTAAACAAGAAGTACTTTAGAATTAGAAATAAAGAACAGTCCGTCAGATTGACAGACGTAGAAACAGAATACATCCTACTGCAACATACAGCCTGTGTATGAAGCATTCATGACTGCCATATCAACCAACGCAGTGCAGTCATCAGTTTCAACGGCCACTTGTCATGATGTGCATACACATGGCTGTCATTAGCACAAAAGGCATGTCTTCATCAGCCCGAAGTTTCAAAATAGCACGCTATCTTGCGGTTATCAAACTAACCCGATGTCAAAATAGCGCGCTATCTGTGTAGTGAAGACGCAAATAGCGCGCTATTTGATCGGGGAAAATTTTCCCCAAAATCTTGGTCTAGTTCGTGAACTAGAGCACTAATTTGTGAAATAGCGCGCTATTTTGGGTGCATCTCCATCAGCCCGAAATTTTCTCGATCCCTCCACGCTTATGATCCGGTCAGCCAGCTGGCTATGGAAAGCGCATGTACAAGCTAGTGACTGTGTATAGTATACATACACGAATGGTGTATTCAAGGATCACATCTGTGTACTTAAACTAGGTCTACTCGTGACTCCTCTCACCTCACTGTTAAACTCAGTGCCATGCACGCTGGCTGTTTTTTTGTACTTCTTCTTCTTCTGGTCCACTCTACCTAAACTGAAGATTCTTGCAGATTGTGTGTATTTGGGGCTTTTTTAAACATTGCAAATCGTTAATTTCATATAAGATACCTCACTGGACAGAGTAGCATTATAGATACCCCTTTGGAGAGAATATGCTGTACTGCTCACCTCCCTGGTTGTAGTATCGTACATACGGTGATAAAGGAGATTTTGCGCGGGGAAATCCACTTTCGAACCGCAAGCTAAGCAGAGTAGTGATGCAAAGTGCGCATGCATCAACTTCGGGCTAATTTCCCTAAGCGGGCCGTTCGAGCCGACGACGCACATTCGCGGTATCGGGCTATTTTCCAAGACCGCAATTATATCCCGCTAGTTTGAACTTCGGGCTGATGAAGAAACGCCTAAAGAAACAGATCATACCACAAAACATCCAAGAACACACTACATGATGACGACCAGCATGAGAGGTATGGAACATCTAGCATGATCCATGTATAGGGTTTGAAATGCAAGGCCCAGATGTCGTTTCAGGATTTTAAGCCTCCTTGAAACAGCACTTTAAAGTCTAAACTCTGATGACGCATTCTCACATTCCTGACAAGTCATCATCTCATAATACATTCTATTAGTCAAAGTGCTTCTAGACTAATGCCTGTACATTAAACTTGATTCTGTGCTAGCCATTTTTGTTGCATCCCCAACAAGCCCATTACCAATTAGCTACCTGCACAACTAGACACAGCGGCACTAATGTACTTTTGTGTTCATGTAGATATCGTAAATTCCGCATAACCAAACTGCAATAAAATTACATGAAATATGTGTAAACCAATATCTAATCTCCAATCACTCATTGTGTAAATTCAACCTAATCTGTTACCAGGAATCATTGATATGGATGTTGACTCGCATGCTCAAAGCAAGTCACTCTTTACTAGCTCCACAGCATATTAACTGAAGGTTGGCATCAAATTCTGGTACCCACATGTTCACACAAAATTTGATAGCGAACTTCAGTTTCAGATTGTGTAGGCAGCGTATGCCGCAAAGCTTGTAAAGAGCAAGTTGATCTGAGCGGTGACATGAAAACATCTCATATTTGTGTAAAATTAGATGGCTAACTTCAGTTTCAGATTGCGTTGGCAGCATACCCTGTGAAGCTCGCAACATGTGAGTTATTTTGAGTGACGACATGCAAGTCGATGTCGATTTAAACTTTTTCTCATAACCAATCTGGTTCAAATTATTGTGAGAAATTACTGTATTTCCTTTATTTTGGTGCACTTTGGTTTTGTGGAATTTGAGATATTTACATGGATACTAAAGTATCATATCAGCGCTGATGCACGTACACGTGTATTATACGCACCTTCAATGTCTCTATGCCTCCTGAATGTAGTGCGTCGTAATGCCCTTCTTTCCTTCTTGGCCATTTAAATGAAACTGTTCTCTTGAGGGAGAACATTCCTGAGAATATCCTGCCCATTGCAAGCTTTTACAAATGGTCCACCATCACTATGATGATGTTATTCAATCACTGACTGGAAATTTGACTAAAACAATGACTAATCCACTGATCAATAATATTGATTAATACTGTTGTTCTATTCATTTTTTTTTCTCTTGAAAGAATATGGGTCAATTTCAATTGATTGTCATATGATTACACTGCAAATTGATTGCCTTGGGAAATTCATCTTTGAATGATTCTGAATCAGATTCTTTGTGGAAGTTCAATAAATATGCTCTACACAAGGTCAATGAATCAGATTGTAAACATCTACAGCTGGCAGTAGAAGTCTAACTGCTTTCATAACATAACTAGAGAGGGGCCGTCAAAGGCGGCAGACCCACGCCTTGTACAAAGTCGGGGTAAACATAATGTGCATTCGGTCATCTACCAGAATTCGGTCACTTAATTGCCAGTGTGCTTTATCACCAGCCTGTGAGTTCTACCAAAGATCGTACACTGAAGTGTACGATCTTTGGGTCTACAGTCACATCACACGCAAATCACATCATTTCACATACGGTAACACTCATTCACATCAGGAAAGTCCTTTAGTCTCCTCCAAAAATCCATCGAAAATCCCAAATACCACCGTCAAAAGTGCAGAATCAGAACTTTTCCAAGCGCGCGCGAATTAAGTCCAGTTTTAAGAGTATATTGTCTACGCGACGGGTCGTCGAAAAAGCGCTAAAAATCAAGAAATACGCCGTTTTCTTGCGGGATATTTTGCTCATAGCAAGCCGAGAGTGTGATGATATCAAAGGTCGTATGAGTGTACGATCTTTGATGGTATCCACAAAAGCGCAAAAGAAAAACAAAATTTACGTACTCCCTAGGCAATTTCCCCTATGATTAGTGTCTACGGAAATTATTCAATGCAAGGGGTAATTGAATGCAAATGTCTACTGCACCAGTATTCGGTCACCAACGAGCGCCGCAACGTCCCCGATGCAATTTTGCACCAACAGTGTAGAGCGTGATGCATTTTAGGCGGCCTTGCACACGCATTGACATTGAGCGCGCATATCGTGCAGTGTAACTGACCGAGCAAATGCTCCTCCAACGAAAAAAAAACAATCAATGTTAATTTGAAAAATCATCAAAATACGGGCCAGTTTGTGACGACGGAGAACGAACTTTCATAAATCTAGAAGGAAATAGTCCCTCAAAAAGGCCTTAACGTAAATTTCGGAATTCTTACGAACATTTGAGCAGCGAAGTCGGATCGTTTGGGAGTTTATGTGTTCGTATGGTAGCAGAAAATCGCAAAGTGAGAAACGGGAAATTTTCGGAGTGGTCACTATATCATGGGGTCAAAACTTCAAGGTCACACAGAATTTGCAAGGGTCAACCGATTATCACCAAAATCTAATCGATTCTTTCCTGCCATTACCCAAACATCCCCTGAACATTTTGTGCAAATCCGTTTACCCGTTCTCTTGTTATCTTGTACTCAAACAAACAAACAAACAAACAAACAAACAAACATACGGAACCCTTTACATAACCCCCTGCCGATTTTCATCGGCGTGGGTAATTATCCAGACAGTTACAGTTGGCATTTTTGCCATAGCTACTCAGGCCATCCTGTAAAATGAAACAGGACTGTAGATTAGACAATTTGAGCATCTATTCTTTAAAGGACAAGTTCACCTTCATAAACATAAGGATTGAGAGAATGTAGCAATATTAGTAGAACACATCATTGAAAGTTTGAGGAAAATCAGACAATCCGTTCAAAAGTTATGAATTTTTGAAGTTTTTGTGCAGTACCCGCTGGATGAGAAGACTACTGCAGTGTATGAATAACTTAGATGTCACATGCGTACAACAATATAAGGAAAATATAAAGAGAATTTCACAAAATTTCATCTTTTGAAAAAAGTACACATTCCCCTGACTCGTTACCGATAAATGTTATGGATAATATTTTCCCCCTGCCTTTAGAAAGAGTCAAGTCAATTGCTCTTTTATTATGCGAAAAAAAGTGAAAATATGTTGAATTTTCTTTTATATTTTCTTTATACTGTTGTACGCATATGACTCACAAGCTGTAGTAGTCTCCTCATCCAGCGGTTCCAACACAAAAATTTAAAAAATTCATAACTTTTGCATCGATTGTCCAATTTTCCTCAAACTTTCACTGATGTGTTCTACAAATATCGTTGCATTTTCTCAATCCTTATGTTTATGAAGGTGAACTTGTCCTTTAAGAAGACAGTATACGGCCACACATGTGTCTTTACCACCAAGCCACACACGTGTGGTTGTATCCATGGCCCGAGAAACTGGGTACAGCCACTCGCATGTATTGATACACTAGACTGTATCTGTACACACAAAGGAGAATCTGGATATCACTGTAGCCACATTATCATGCGATGTAAAAAGAAAAAAACTAGAAATGTCGCTACAGCGACTGGTTATACCCCCGCCAAACAACATTTCATAAGCTTTGGTCAAAAAACTGAGGAAGTAGTTAAATCCGCAAGATCTTTCCTTGATCTTCTGCCATTAATATGCCGTTACCATGGCAACGTACTTTCGGGTACTGTCGAAAAATGCGTCTTGCACATCTACAACCAAAGGCACACATCTGTACCAAATTTCATGGAAATTGGGCAAAAACTGAGGAAGTAGTTTGCAACACAAAATTTTCCATCATTTTGGCTCATAATATGTGAGCTGTTACCATGGCAACATACTTTTTGTCACTGTCAAGAAATGTGTCATGCTGACCTATATCCTAAGACAAACATTCAATATGAATTCCATGAGAATTGGAAGAACACTGATGAAGCAGTTTTGCCATGAAGCATTTTGCCCTATATTTTACCAATAACATGCCGTTACCATGGCAACGCACTTTTTGCCACTGCGGAAATATGTGTCTTGCACATTAACATATTCAGATGAACATCTGTACCTTATTTCATAAAAATTGATCAAAAACTGTGGGAGGAGTTCGCGACGCAAGATTTGTACCCATTTTTGCCCATAATATGCCGTTACCATAGCAACGTACTTTTGGGTACTGTCAAAAAATACGTCTTGCACATCTACAACCCAAGGCACACATCTGTGCCAAGTTTTATGGGAATCGGTTGAAAACTGAGGAAGAAGTTCGCGACGCAAGATTTGCAACGGACAGACCGCCTGACCGACCGCCCGACCGCCCGCCCGACCGCCCGACCGCCCGACCGCCCGACCGACCGTCCGCTGATTCCCATATACCCCCTTCAAACTTCGTTTAGCGGGGGTATAAAAAAACATTTTGTCATGTCAAAAACGTCAGGCCTCAGGTTTGGTGCGTTCTGATTTCGCAATCGACCGCCAGAAACAACACAGCCAGCCAGCCGCACCAGTGCAGCATAGAGAAGTTAGTGGGTGGCTTGTGGACCCTGTATGCTTACTTGGAGTTTACTTGGAGTTTACTTGGATGTAGAGACGTAAAGCGTTGCTTATTTGCCCCTCCAGGTTTCACTATCCCTCTGATATGGGCTGTACAACATACTTTAGGGGATGGCTGTTCCAGTGTTTCTCAAGGATAGTTTTGAATTGATTTACACTTGTTGCTCTGACAGCTGCATCTGGCAAGGAGTTCCAGTTGTTACAACTGCGAACAGAGAAGGACTTGTGGCCCAACATACATGTATACTGTAAAAGTGGATTTTTTCGCGCGACTAATTTTTCGCGCTCCACATGGTTAGAAGAGTTTCGCGTGTTTTTAATTCCGCGGAATCAAAACGTCAACTACTGGAACATATGACAAGCAAAAATATTCGCATGCTTTTATTTTCGCGCTAGTTTCTAGTTGCGCGAAATGCGCGAAAATTTCAACACCGCAAAAATTTCCATTTTTACAGTATCTGGATAGGGTTTTCTGACTTTCATGCTTATACTCGTACACAAGCATGTAGTGCTTATTCAGAAAATATGCACACTTTAGCTCTTTGTGTTATGTTGCTTGACCTTGATGTTTGCAAGCAACACAATAAAAGCAGTAACTTGTCGATAGTGTAATGGCAATATGCTCGTGTTAGAGTTTACGTGTTGTGTGTTGATGTGAACAGCGTTGCACTAGCTAGCATGCAGCCGCATGAGGCACGACGTGTAGCCGCATGTGATGTGGCTACACACACACACACAGCAGGTTCCCCATACGGCTGATATATCCAGCTTTTCTGTGTGTAGGCCTATATATGTACAGTATGTATGGCTGTATCCAGTGACCTTTGAATGTGGGCCTTCAAAAAACGTTTGTGACAAGACCGAAAAAAGCAAGGAGAAAAGACGAGAAGGAAATGAAACTATCATTTTAAGGAAACAAAGTTGTCTAGAAAAAAAAGTAAGAAAACTTTGAAGTCATGTTCATCGTAATAATGGACATGGTAGCGCTTGAATATTACCATGATGAACATTACGTGTTGATGGGGCTGTATCCAACTGGCCTCTCACAGCACAGGCTAACTGTGCAGCTGCTGTGCTGTGGAAACATTAATCTAACGTTAGTGTATTATACCTAGCCAGAACGTTTCTGCTGCTGTTTCTGTTTCTGTTTTGGTTCCGTCGGTATAGGAACCCTAACGTTACTCAGAATCAACTGTACGGGTAAACCAGCAACGTTGTATGGTCATGTGAAGGATGTATGTGCCGGGCAGGAGAAGTGTTTCACATTTGGAGTTCTAGAAATTAGAATTCAATACTTACTAAATAGTCACACGCACGAGTGTGGCTGTCAGTGATGGTGAGTAGGGATTCCAGGGTTCCACTTTAACGTTACAATACAAAACTGGAACTACAGTTGTAACATCGCTTTAGCCAACTTTAACGGTTAGATCTAAGAAACTCTACAACATCAAGCCCAACACAAACAGTGACAATTTACAAAATGCAATTAAAAAATAGGGTCTAAAAGTAGATGAATTAAGTTTAGATAATAAATAGACATCATAACAATTAACATATGGGCCATTCTCAGATTAAGTGTTCAATTCCACGTGAGTAAAACCGAAAAATCAACCACAAAGTAATACATTCAAAGATGTGTTTTTGGTAACTTCAAAACCAGTCAAATACGAAACAAAAAGTGGAACATTCTAAATGATGGCCATTCATTGAGTAAAAATGGATTGAAATAGAGCATCATATATGATTTTTGATCACCAATCAGATACGTTACCACAAATTTACATGTTGTAATGGATTCCTAACTTTGAATTAAATTTACTGTTTTTATCCAATTTCTGTTCAGGAAAAGACATCTGTCCCCCCTAAAGATATTGGGATTTTTCAAGAGGTAAAGACGTTGTCATCCCTTGCTAGTTGGTAGAAATTATTTCTGTGTGGTAGGTTGAAATATGTTTTCTGCTGAAATAAAATAAAACCTTAAGATTCACTTTGTATTTTTAACAAATTTCGCTTACAAATAAAGTTTTGAATGCCACAAATCATGCAAAGGGAACGATCCGATCTGGAATTTGCACAGGAAACAAATATGAATTGCTTTCCTGGGAAAATAACTATTGAAAAACATCGAATTGCCTTTGGTAACGTATCTGGTAAAATATAACTAATAATTTTAGTTGTGTATGAATTAATAAATATTACCTGTTTAGTTATTTACTTTATGAATTGATGTAAAAATGAATGATGTAAGCCCAAATTAACAATTTTAAACATTGTACTAATATTTAAACTATGAAATGTAGTGGAAAAGAGCCCTAGATATGAGAGCTGAGTTCTTCATTCACAGAATATTCTCATCTTACGTTTGAATGTATTTATCCATCTGACTATAAATATTCATTAAGTTTTGATGGATAATGCAAACAAGGTTTAAAAAATATATTTTTGCAGGCACTTAGAAGGAAGTAGGTACAGTCTCTATGAACTTGATATACTAAAACGTTGTTTTATCTATGGTAACGTATTTGGCTCACCCCTTTTAATGAAAATGAATAAATAATTGTTCAACTTATCAATGAATCTTGAGTAGTTCTTCATATGTTGAAAAACACTAGAATAAATATGCAACAGAACACTGAAACTTTTCTCGGAAGCTTTTCATAAACTAGTTTTTACTCTTTCAAAGTTAGGTAACGTATCTGGTGTACCGTAAATGAATCCGTCGGTGAAGTTACAGAGCAATATCTACTGAATATTCTTCATTTGAACATAACTTTAATTTTTTTATAGAAGCGTCATTCTATGCAGAATTGTTTTATAAACACTTTGTTTTACATAACATTATTTGTCACCGTGGGTGCCCTGAATAATACGTAACGTATCTGCTAAATCTGAAAAGCAAAAAAATGCTATGCTGAATCATAGCTTCGTCTTGTAAAATAAACATTAAAAGTTGTTGCATAGAATATGAGAGTGGCTGGGTTTTATAGATTAAAACTTTGGAATTTGTGAACACACAAAGATTTGTTTGTCAAAACATGTACAATTTTTTTTCCAGCATTTTGATTATGTGGTAACGTATCTGTCGGAAAACTTGGCATTAAGTTGTGAAACACTGACGCAGAAAGAAAAATCATGTGGAAGTGTTGCTCTTTTTCAACTTCCTGTCCTTTTGGTGTAAGAATATAATCCTGAGGTCCAACAAAACGAAGCATGTAATGTGAAGGGATGAATTTTGACCAGATTTGATCCCGTGGAAGCACAAGACCAACGAACAAAATTCGGTCACGTATCTGCGGTAACGTATCTGTGGTAACGTATATGGTCGATCATGATATTATGAGAGCGATATCTACCGAATATTTCTCACTTGTACTAAACTTTAATGTTGAATCGATGCGTCATTCCGAGGAGTAGCGTATAATATACAATTTGTCTGACATTGCAATATCTGTCGCAGTGGGTGGCGTGAAATGTATGTAACGTATCTGTCCAAATAAAAATGTAGAAAACCGATATTTCAAACATTGTACCGTATTCTCAATAAAAAGCTGTTGCACAAAAAGTACTTGCAATGTATGAAGTATATCCTCAGGGTTTCATATACTCAGGGTCAGTGCATAGTCTTGTTATTTTCGCAATGCTGTAACACTAAAGAAACTGGTAACGTATCTGGCGGTGAATTTGGCGACAGGTTTCAAAAGGCAAAAAAAAAAAAAGTCAATAGAAATTTTGGAACTTTTCGAGTATTGTGATTAGCACATATGATTTGCTTATCGTCCATGCAAATGATATTTGGAAAGTGTGTTTGTGGACGGAGAGGAGCAATAAAACATAATTCTAAAATAGCCGGCGACACTGCGTTTTGGGGGTCTTAACGAAGTTTAACAGCAAAATTTTATACAAAAAGGCAGACAACCGCATTTGATCGTGTTTATTTTTAACAAATAATGTCCTCGTGATATATTATAAACATTTAAATAGTATCTAATAGGTTTCAGGGAACCGCAAACGGTCATGGAATGTCGGCGACACCAAAATTCCGTATTTGCACGCTTTTACTGAGAATGGGCCATATTCATAACTAAGCAGCTGCCTAACCATGCTATTTAACAACTGGCATACGTTCAACATGGGTTAGAGATTGGCATTTCACTGATGAGATAAGTTCTAACGTTAACGTTAGAGAGACAGTGACCAGTGTTCTATGGCTATCTGATTATTAGATGGTTTCCATCCACTGATCCAGGAAACGAATTCATGATACTTACCACTGGTGGATGCCATCTTGGTGATGTGAGATTAACGATGATGATGTGGAACTCCTATGCCCGTTTCTGATTAAATAGAAAAATGGTTGTCGCCAAGTATTCTGCTACGGTGCAATGGTGGATTGTCACTTGGAATCAGTAGATAAGGTGGGACTTCGGTCGTCAGAGGGAGTGGGAATGTGTTGCAGAACGAGCGACCACACACGTACACGTACAGCTACAGCTAGCTCAGTGCATTGCGCATGCAGCAGCAGTAGAGCCGTAGCCAGCAAGCAGCCGCAACGTCAACGCAAATGTATTGTATGTTCAATGCACACAGTCTCGACTCGTGCGTGGATGTACTGTACGTAAGGTACGTGGAAGCTGCAAGCATGCACAGCTCGCCATGGGAGACCGAGCGAAGTACCAGCCAAACGTAGATGGCGTTAATCCCATCATGGACCTAGCTAGGTCCATGATCCCATGAACGGCACTGAAGCTAGAAGGATTTGAAGCAGAAGCGACATTGGATCTCCAAAAAGAGAGTACTCGACATTATTTGTAGTGAAAAAGAAATATCTTTGTTGATCTCCCACAACTAACAGGGACAACATTACGTAATGATTATAAATCAAAAGAGACTAGATGACAAAGAATCATACCTACAGTACCTAGTCTTCTGTTTTAAAGGGATCGTATATTTTTGGTTAAGACCTAATTTCAGGTTTCTGTATTCTGTAATTTCCCCCTAACATTTTTGGCGAGATAATGAGAAACCTCTTATGAAATATGAAAGAGCATGTAATCCATGAGGAATTCTACGTTTATTTGATGAAAATTGGTTTTGAAATGGCTGAGATATTCAAAACAGAGCGATTCAATAAAGTGTGGGACCCACATTTTATTACGATTGCTTTATTTTACTTTGTCTTTGGATGTTTCAGTCATTCCAAACCCGATTTTCATCAAATAAACTTTGAATTCCTCTTAAAATGGTATGCTCTACTCAGTATTTCATAAGTGTTTTCTTGGTATCTCACAAAAATTTAAAAGCCCAATTCTCATCTCCACCAATACTGTACTATCCCTTAATTAAGCGTGAGACCTCATGTCAAAAATCGAAATCAAAGACCAAAATCTACATCGATATACTCATGTCTTTCTCACACTCATATAGTCATATACGACTGACAAGCTTTAATTTTCTTACACCTCGTGAAGAAAACCACAAACCAGCCAAAAAAAGAAAGAAAAAAAAAGAGAGATTTCAATGGATTTGCAACCACACGAAGGGAAACATTGTCAGGCAACTATTTTTTCTTTTTTGTAAACGGAATAAGCCAAAATGTTATAATTAGAATGCACCACATCACACCGGTCTCCTTCCATTGGAGTGGATGCAGCAGTAATTTCAGTTCCTTGACAGTTACTTTTGAGACATTATTATGTGCCAATCAATGAAGATATAACACTCCAGTAATGATGTATACATTGTTATAATTATAGAAACATTTTTTCTTTATTTCAATTTTTTGTGTGTTTTTTGGGCTGTGTGGTTCATTATGTGAAGAGTTTGTTTGCAAAAAGCGATAAGTCCTTATTTTGAAGATTTTGAAGTACAGTCTCTATCATAAAGTACAAAATAATACCTTTTAAGTGATATATTGGTCACTACATATGAAGGTACATTTTTGAAGTTATGGTCAAAAGAATCAAAAATTTTCTTATTATTCTCTTTATTTTTCTTGACCTTTAATCGCAAATATCTCCATTTGGCAAATATGGACTTATCGGTTTTTGCAAACAAACTGAAGGGTTTGTTTGCAAAAACCGATAAGTCCATTTTTGAAGATTTTGAAGTACGATCTCTGTCATAAAGTAGAAAATAATACCTTTTAAATGATATATTGGTCACTACATATAAAGGTATATTTTTGAAGTTATGTTCAAAAGAAGCACAAATTTTCTTATCATTCTCTTTATTTTTCTTGACCTTTAAATTTGGCAAATATGGACTGATCGGTTTTTGCAAACAAACTCTTCAACTTTTCATGTATATCCTTTATTTTATTCCACAATTAGTTCCTCAGTGAGATCAACATTGTTATGTATAAATTTACTTATCATTGTACGACTTGCCTACTAGTGGTCATATCAAATGCATTGAAATTGTTGATTTATAATCTGTGATTTTTTTTTTTTTTTTGGGGGGGGGGGGGGGGGAGGGGGGTGTATAATCCCCCTTCTCCCTCTAACCTGCCCCTTCCCATTGTCTCCCGTTGTTTGTTCTGCCTTTGTTTACAGTGAGCGTCTTGTGCCTGCGTATGTGTTTCTGTTCCTTTACATTTTGTCTATTGCAAGTTCCATTTATTGTTATGTATTATTGTGGCCATTATCATTATCATTATTATCATCATCATCATCATCATCATCATCATTATCATTATCATTATCATTATCATTATCATTATCATTATCATTATCATTATCATTATCATTATCATTATCATTATCATTATCATTATCATTATCATTATCATTATCATTATCATTATCATTATCATTATCATTATTATCAGGAGACAACACGGGGCTAAAACTTATAGGAGTACTGTTAAAGAAGACCTGTATCATTACTGCACCAAAACAACATACAAAGTTTGTTCGCAAAAACCGATAAGTCCATATTTGCCAAATGGAGATATTTGCGATTAAAGGTCAAGAAAAATAAAGAGAATAATAAGAAAATTTTTGCTTCTTTTGACCATGACTTAAAAAATGCACCTTTATATGTAGTGACCAATATATCATTTAAAAGGTATTATTTTGTACTTTGACAGACACAGTACTTCAAAATCTTCGAAAATGGACTTATCGGTTTTTGCGAACAAACTCTTCATACCTACAAACGCACACACAAATAACAATGCACAGAATTGTCACATATCAGGGCACTACTAGAATGATTTTTTTTAAAATC
Organism: Diadema antillarum; assembly: GCF_040938485.1. Lineage (NCBI taxonomy): Eukaryota > Metazoa > Echinodermata > Echinoidea > Diadematoida > Diadematidae > Diadema > Diadema antillarum. Next base: position 349,114 of record NW_027271887.1, read on the forward strand.
ATATGGTAGCACGGAAACATGAATATAAGTATGTGTATGGAGATACAATTGTATCTCATCAAGTTTGATCCAGGTCTGTCCCTAATCACGGGGTGGCTGGATCTAACGCACTCTAAAAGGAACCGCTCTTACACTTTCTCACCATCTCACCCAATTTGGGGCATGTTTATTTTAAATTCATTTATATCTTTGGAGCATGACTCCCTAGATACAAACAGATAAATAAACATATAGTAATATCTTCAACAAAATAAATGCATGTACATATATACATGTATATATACGTACATGTATTTGTATATGTATATATATATATATATATATATATATATATATATATATATATATATATATATATGAAGACCTGAATATAAGAACGACCCAAGTCCAATTTTTGGCCAAATTCAGTTTGACATGGGAAATTGTAGCTTGTGCATGGACTCATGTGTATAAATGATATATCCTAATTACCCCCGGAAGTGCCTGGAATGAATGAGTTAAATCTTATATTAATGTAAGAATGAAGGACTTGGGTCATTCTTACATTTATATTGTAGCACCCTCTCTCATCCATCTCTCATCTCTATAGCAGAATATCATGTATATGACTCAAAGAATGACCCAAGTCCATATGATTCAAAGAACGACCCAAGTCCATCACACAAAATGGCCTCTCCACAATTAATGTAAATGTTAATTGTCATAATAATATATGTTCTAATTTGTATATACAATGTTGCCTTCCCATCACAGTTAAATAGAATATTATTGCACAAATAAACTAGAAAAGCACTCTGAGAGCGCAGACCTCCACCAAGCATGCAAATCATTTTCACCACTGATCTTGTTCTTCCATAGAGATGATATCAGTGATTTCCACCCATACCTTATAGCATTGTGTGCTGAAAGTTGCCAGATTTCCCAATATAGAAGCCTTTGTTACGTCATAAACACTCAGCTGCACGGCGCGCCTCACCCCAGCAAAAGTTTGAAAGTTTGAAAGTTTATTTACTCACAACCCAAACTCTGGGTATCGGAGTCCAATGAAAAACATATAGCACATTATAATATCAATAAATAATAATTGCAAATAACTCTGAAAAGTGTACACAACAACTATAAAAAAAAAAGAATGAAATGCGATTGATGAAAAGAAAAAAAAATGTACAGAAATATACAATATATACAAGATATATGGTGAAAAAAAAACCCCACCAAAACAAAACAAAGAAAGAGAAATATGACGAGAGAGAGAGAGATAGAGAGAGAGGAGAGAGAGAGAAGGGATATGGAGGTGAAGAGGGAGAGTGAGAAGGACATAAGACTGGTGAATTAACAAAAGATATACGAGTGACTTTTGGTTCAGGAAAAAAGGAAAAGAAAAATAGAAACAGAAAAAAAAGACATACGGAAATGAATTCATACGTTAAGTGAACAAGAATGAAGGAAATACGGAGACGGGAACGAGAAGAAGAAGTAGAGAGATGGAAGAAAAAAGGAGGAGAGAGTGAAAAGACAAATAAGTTATATATCAATTGTAAACAAGGCACAGGCACAGCCTGTAAAAAAGGCATGTAGTATTTGCAAAAAGGATAAAAATACTAATAATCTAAACATGTGTCATTATATAATTACAAAACTTGGTTAAATTGGAAAGGACTGTTTTCTTTTGAAAATTAAATAATTGATCCATCTTCATAGTGTTTGGGTATTTCCAGTAGTATCTTTTTAAGTATTTCTTTCGTTGTTCATTAAAGAGTCTACACTGAAAAAGGTAGTGAAATTCGTCACCAATTTTCTCTTCATTACAAAGGGTACAAAATCTTTCGTTTCTTGGAATCTGATTGTATCTTCCAGAAACAATTGGCAGTTTATGATTAGCGCAATGGAATTTACATAAAATTTTTGCCTGTGAATCATTAAGGTGTCGAAAATACTTCTCAAAATGAAGATCCTGCTTAAAAATTTGATAATTTAAACATTGAGAATTTTTGTCTACATTACTATGCCACTCTTGTTTATAAATATCATTTAATAGAAACTAGAGCATGCACTTTAGTGCGCGCAGGCAAACCTCAAATGCACGCAGGCAAACCTCAAATACGCGCAGCCTGAACTCCCAAGTTCATTGACCCTACCTGCCAAAATGTCAAAAATCCTTCATAAATTCCCCCAAAATTCTCGGATCACTACCAAAATTTAATCGTTTGGTACTTGTGTCATTCTCAACCTTTCCTGCAAGTTTCATCCCAATCCGTTAACTACTTTTTGAGCTATTTTGCACACAGACAAACTAACTAACAAACAAACACACAAACCAACGGTAACGAAAACATAACCTCCTCCCTTGGCGGAGGTAAAAAGATATGAAGTTTTTTTTAAGTTTACTCGAAATGGTCTTCCATGGACTTGGGTCGTTCTTATATTCAGATACTCATATATATAGGTGAGAGAAAGGATGAGACGATAGACGTAGCTTGAATCCTCACAGTTTGATTTTTATTCTCAAGCTTTCGGGCCCTGCCCTTTATCAAGACTGAGGATCAAAGAAATCGGACAAAATAATGATGATGGATACAGAACATGATATAGATATTGTATACAAAAAGTAATAATGATCAAGACAATAGTGAGAATAATGACGATAATGATAGAGGCAAAAACAGCAGAAAATAACAAAATAGGAGTGTATATATGCGTCAATCATACATAACATACATACATACAATCACAAACAAGCATACATATACACATGTATAACCAAACACATGCGCACACACATGCACATAGATACAAATATGCACGCACATATACAAATACATATCTCCACACATATTCTCACTATTGTCTTGATCATTATTATTGATATATCTATCTATATCATGTTCTGTATCCATCATAATTTTGTCCCATTTCTTTGATCCTCAGTCTTGATAAAGGGCAGAGCCCAAAAGCTTGAGAATAAAAATCAAACTGTGAGGATTCAAGCTACGTCAATCGTCTCATCCTTTCTCTCACACTACTAAGATGCGACAGCCCAGGGGTTTAACAACTGAAAACACATCTTTCACACTCACTATATATATACATATATATATATATATATATATATATATATATATATATATATACACACATAGAGAGAGAGAGAGAGAGAGATACTCTGTATTTGAAAGGTATACATTTTATGCTTTTCCGTTAGCAGTCATTTCCTGTGGATTTTTAAGTTGCACTGTAGGTTTGAAAGGACTTTCTTTAAAGAGAGAAAATTATTTCAAATTTATTTATTCATTTGCTTGCTTACTTTTTTTCTAGAGATAGTGGTTTATTCTCAATTGAAAATAGATAGAGAGGTAGATTGCACATTTTTATACACTGGGTAATATTCTACTATGTAAAGCTTCCATCTGATTTACAGCAAAATGATTTCAAAAATGTTCATTTGGTGGGACATTTTATATAGAAAATCCAATCCCTTTTCAGATATCATAGATGTGTAATGCTTCTGTATTCAGTATCTCTCGGGTATGTCTTATTTCTGAGGATGAGCTAGCTCGCTCAAGGGTCAAATATGAAATGACACATTCAGTAAAATATACACTGTACAATGACTGTCCACAAGCACACTGAAATTTAAAGAGAACACCATTCGTACTACTATAGCGAGCTTTTGCACTCTGCTAAAATCTTCTCGTTTGTTTGACAATCATGCAAGTAATGGAGCTGTGAATGCATCACATATCATATTTACTATAGGCAGGAAATGTCATTACTTCTGGCTTTGGTGCTAATTTTTTAACTTTGTTGAAAGTGTTCTGGAAAAATATCTACATTCCTACTGAAAATAGGCAACCTTTCCAGTTCAGAGGACAACCTAATGTGCATGTGTTTCAATTAAACATGTAAAATTTCCACTGTGTAAAAAATCATACTGAGATGTAAGGAACATCTCATTATTTCATGGGCTAATGATTAATACTTTTCTTTTCATTTAGAAGACAGATCAAGTACCCAAGGCAACCACTGAGATAAAATTGTTCCAAACAAAATTGGGGATTGTGATACATTCCCACATAATATCATCATGTAGGTCATGTTTGAAAATTGTATTCTTTGGACTCAATAACACTCACTATCTTTTACTATCTTGTACTTACATGTGTCTACAGAAAAGTAAATATGTAATATAATGTAACATTTGCAAGAAAATTGCAGTGGAAAATAAGTTAGCACAGAGGTAGCTCGCCTGCTGCTTCACATGAAATAGCAGTTGCATGAATTCACAGCTTTTGATTACAAACACATTGTGATCCTGGGAATGAGATGGAAATTGCCCCCCCCCCCCCCCCCCATTTTTTCATTACTTATCTTAAAGGGTTATAACACATGCTTGCTGTACACACTTTGATAAGAGGCACCCCTCCCAGATTACATAACCCCTCCCTATTGGAGAATGGAAGAGTCTAAGGAGTTTGGGTGAGGAGAGGCAGTGGCAGGAAGTGACAGCAGCCTTTGTGCCATTCCATGCATAGATGCTGCTACCATAACCAACGACTTGTTTCTCCTCATTCTTTCATCATTCTAGCCCCTATACCCTTTTAGGGGTGTTACATTTTCTGGAGGCACTGCCCAGATGATGCATTCGCAGGTAAAGTCTGCCGCTGAGCAGCCTTGCTAGCTAACCAGGGGAGAACATGGCACCACAGCAGCCCAAAGTGGAGGACTCTCAATGCCCCCTTCAGGTTAGCAGCCTGTCCCTTCGCCGGGATTTTCGCATCATGGGACAGATTGGTGAGCCCCAGCAGAAAGATCGTCTGTCATTCTCAAGTCTGGCTCGGCAAATTGACAGTGGGCTTAGGAAAGGATTTTCAGAGGAAGAGGTAACGGAGCAGGTGATCAGAGCGATTTGTCCAGGGCTAAGGATTCGGAGCTACCTGGAAGGACGGTCGGGACTAGATCTGCCAACCTTGAGGAAAATCCTTCGTGCCCACTACCGTGAGAAAGACGCAACAGCTCTGTTCCAAGAGTTGTCTACTGCTGCTCAGAGCCCAAAGGAAGCGGAACATGATTTTATCCTCAGAGCCATGGACTTGAAACAAAAGATTTTGTTTGCTTGTAAGGAAGCAGGATCGGGAGTACTGTATGGGGAGGAGCAGGTCCAGCAGATGTTTCTCCATGCAATCTCCACTGGCCTACAGAGTGATGTCATCCATCAGGAGTTGAAGCCATTCCTGATTAATAATGGCTCGGATGAGGAACTTCTGGAAGCCTTGACTGTGGCAGCAGGACATGAGACAGAGAGGCGGCAGAAGCTGATGGCAGGGAAGCCCCATCGGACCAGCTCCATCAATGAGGTTTCTGCATCACGAGAAACTTGACAAAAAAGAGAGTCATCAGCCCAAGGGAAAGCCTGAAAAACCAAACCTGCCTGACTGGGACCAGATGCAGGCAGCCATCCGTTCCATTGTCCAGAATGAGATCCAGACCTTTGCAACCCACCAGCCTCCTTCTAATAGACGCAAAAGTAGACGGGGTTGCAACATATGCCATGAAGCTGGCCGTGGAGATAGCTGCTCCCACTGTTTCAAATGTGTCAGCAGTGACCATTTTGCAAGGGGCTGCCACAACCAGGGAAACGGCAGCAGGGCGCCCCAAAGGGACATGGAGCGCCCAAATCAATCTCGTCCCGAACGTCAATGAAGCTGCCCCCAATTTCAGGAAACCGACAGAAAGTAGCCAGTTTGGTGGGGGAGAAGTGTACCTTATCGTGTCATATCAAAGGAGTTAAGACAGAGGTGTTGTGGGACACGGGAGCGCAAGTCTCTGTCCTCCCGAAGAGATGGCTTCAGCGGCATCATCCACAGGAAGGGATACGACCGATCTCTGACTTATTTCCTAACAGATCGCTACGCTTGACGGCAGCAAACAACACAGCAATACCATACCTGGGATATGTGGAACTCCCCGTCTGCCTGGATAGAGCAGAGAAGACTGAAATTCTGGTACCATTTTTAGTCACGAATTCGAGGGAAGACCACATCATTCTAGGGTACAATGTGATTGCTGAAGTAGTCGCAGACTCGACTCAAGATGTTGGCGTCTTCATGGCTGAAATCCTCCCTAATTATCCCAAGCCTACAATAACAGCTGTCATTGACTTGATAACCACGCCAGATGTCACTCCTGCCAGACCAGTCAAATCAGGAAGGAAAGTGCAATGCATACCTCCAGGCACATCAGTCATCACTTGCAAGATACATGCCAGGGGTTTGCGAGGTACCACCGCCCTGCTTGAACCAGCCCTTCCTCCATCGCTACTGGATGCCTTGGAAATCCAACCAGCCATTGTGGACATTGGAAAAGGCAAGCACTGCAAAATAGAGGTTGTGGTGACGAATGAAGCCTCATCAAAGATTTTTCTTCCCAAAACAAACAGTGGTTGCTTCACTAGAACCCATTGGAGATATCCAGTGGATCCCTCAGAATGATCATGTGACCACTAGTGAAGTCAAGGCATCTGTCTCCACCAATAACTGGCTCTCCAACTTCAAGCTCGATCACCTCCATCCATCTCAAAGGTCGATGGTATTAGATATGCTTCGAGAAGAAAAGGCTGCATTTTCCATGGGAGATGAAGATATTGGCCAGATAGGAGACCTCCATATGAAGATAAATTTGTCCGCTGATGTACCAGTGCAGAAGAATTACATGGCAATCCCACGTCCCCTCCTGCAAGAAGTGAAAGAGTACATCAACGATTTGCTGAGAAAGGACTGGATCCGAAAGTCTACCACTCCCTACTCCTCTCCAGTCGTCTGTGTCAGGAAGCGTGATGGGTCACTACGTTTGTGCATCGATTATCGGGCGCTTAATGCCAAAACGATTCCTGACAGACAGCCGATTCCAAGAATCCAAGATGTGCTAGACAGTCTTGGTGGGAACAAGTGGTTCTCGACACTGGACCAAGGGAAGGCTTACCACCAGGGTTTCGTCAGTGAAGATTGTAAGCACATGACAGTATTTGTGACACCCTGGGGCCTGTATGAGTGGAACAGGATTCCATTTGGGCTCACGAATGCCCCAGCCGTGTTCCAACGCTGCATGGAGGATTGCTTGGAGGGTCTGAGTGGAGACATTTGCCATGTCTATCTCGATGATGTGCTGGTGTACAGTGATACATTCGAAGACCATGTCCACCACCTAAAACAAGTACTGAAATGTGTCCTGGAAAAGGGGATCAACCTGAAACCCTCAAAATGCAGATTCTTTGAGAGAGAGGTCAAGTATCTCGGACGGATAGTTTCAGCAGACGGACACCGATCAGACCCGGCGATGTGGAAGCAGTTGAGGCACTCCGAGAGAAAACACCCAAGACAGTTGGTGAGTTGAGACGGGTGCTTGGGCTGATAGGTTACTATCGAAAGTACATCCCAAATTTCTCGAAGAAAGCTGGGCCCCTCTACAGCCTACTATCACCAACTTCAGACCACAAGACATCCCCAAAGCAGACCACAAAGAAAAATGAACACATCCTGCCTTCAAAACATCCCATTGAATGGAAACAGAACCACCAGGACATCTTGAACCATCTGATAGATAGTCTACTGGAGGCTCCTGTCATGGCACTTCCTGATTTCAAGAAGCCATTTGTACTACACACCGATGCTTCAAATGATGGACTGGGTGCGGTATTCTACCAGAGGCAAGAGGGAAAGTTGAGAGTGACTGCTTATGCTTCAAGAACCCTCACCCCTGCCGAGAAACAATATCATCTCCACTCTGGTAAGCTAGAGTTTTAAGCTCTGAAATGGGCCATCTGTGACCGTTTTAGGGATTACCTGTACTACTCCCCTCCATTCACAGTCTTCACTGACAACAACCCCCTAACCTATGTCCTCACTTCAGCAAAGTTGAATGCCACAGGTCATCGTTGGGTTGGAGAGTTGGCAGATTTCTCATTCAACATCAAGTACAGACCAGGCCGAGCCAATGCAGATGCAGATACGCTGTCCAGAATGCTGTTAGAAGCTGGTGACATTGATGAGTTCACTGAAGAAAACTCCCCATCCACCATCAGTGCTGTGTGCCAAGCTGTAGAAGCAGACCAGTTCCATGTTACCAGCTGGATAAATGCTGTGATGGCATCTGACAGTGATGACGGTATAGATACTGAGGTGTCCTCATCCTGCCAGTTTAGCAAGGAAGACATCACGAGAGCACAGGAGGAGGAACCGTCCATCTCATATGTACTGAAGGTTGTCCGCGATGGAAAACTCCCTGACCGGCCGGAGAGATGACAGCTGCCGAGGAAAACGTCGCAACTACTACGTGAATGGAAGAAGTTAGAGATAGATGGGGAAGGAATCCTCCGACGCAAGACTAGTTCCTACTATCAAGTTGTGCTTCCTGCAAAGTATAGACAGCTGGTGTATAAGGAACTGCATGACAACATGGGACATCTCGGCCCAGAGAAAGTCCTTCATCTTGCGCGAGAGAGATTCTACTGGCCAAACATAGAGGGTGACTTGACCAAGTACATCACACAGCAATGCTCATGTCTGAAACAGAAGAAACCCCAGAGACAAATCAGAGCAACTCTTGTTCCCATTGAAACTACACAGCCTTTTGAATTGGTTTCAATCGACTTTGTCCATCTAGAACGTAGTAAAGGGGATATGAGTACATATTGGTGGTGTTTGATCACTTCACCCGCTTTACCCAAGCCTACCCGACAAGAAACAAAAGTGGAAAGACGGCAGCCAACATCATCTTCAATAACTACTGTCTCAAGTACGGATTTCCAAAAAGACTTCATCATGACCAGGGCAGGGAGTTCAAAACTCACCTGTTCGATCATCTGCAAGAACTTTCTGGAATCTCTCACTCCCGCACTACACCATACCACCCACAAGGTAATGGTCAAGTCGAGAGATTTAACCGTACACTGCTAGCAATGCTGCGTACTCTAGGAGAGGAACAGAAGAGCAGCTGGAGTGACTACGTTGGTAAGGTTGTGCATAACAAAACGAAGGGTGAACAAGTTGAAAATTTCTCTGAACAGGTTCAGAACAGTGATGAGAGCGACGAAAAGATGGACTCTATTTTTGAAATTCCTGAAGGCAACGTAAGTTCTCAGACAAACGATGTTGAAGACGCTGCTCAGGAAAATGATACAGCTCCAGATACCAGTATTGCTCCTGAACCAGCAGATCTTCCCAACGACATGCCCATGACTGTTCCGAGAGAAGAAGAGGCCAGTGAACCCTTTACTCGAAGGCACAGCAACTCCGGAAACCGACAGGACCGAGGTGGCGACTGAAATGCCTCGCCCATGAACAAAACGCCCTCAGTCTCGCCGCACATACGACCAACTTGGGCATCCATCCCTTGTGCCCCAGTATGGAAATGTGATGTCAGTCCACCACACCCCTGACATCAACCATCCTGCCCCATTTAATTTCTCACCTTTTCAATCAGTACCTCCAATGCTTTTCCCCATGCCTTTCCATCCTACCCCAGGACCTGCTCCTTTAACCACTCCATCCCACAATCCGTTTCACTCTCACTACCAAGTGTTCCAGCCACCAGGTGATAATGCTGATAGACAGACTCAGCCAGTGCATTCTTGGCCATTCATGATGGGACCACCGTATCCAGTAGGACAACCCCTGTGGCCGCCGAGCAACGATGGACGTTGGGCGTGGCCGCCGACCAGCACAGTGCAGCAGCAAGTCCCTCAGCAGAACTGATGCAAAGGTCTCATGAACTGTAAAACCTAAGTTAGATTGAAAGTCTACAGTGACAAGATTGGTATCTGAGTTTAATTTCATTTAAGGTCAATGTTAAATATATTGGCATAGGTTTTGATGTTGGAGTGATAGTCGGAAAAGAAATCACAGCGCTGTGTGACAGGAAAGTGGGGGAATAAGAGAGTGCAGATACTCTATAAGAATGCAAAGATACTCACGATGGAGTAAATGCATTATATATTTTGCTGACATTCTTTTGACGGACATCACTCGTAAGAAAATGCCAGTAGATTATCTTTAACATCAAAGAATGCTCACTGTCACAAGTTAAAGTCAGTTGACTGCAGATGGCAACATTAATGGAAAGTGCACACCATTGATGTTTGTTTTCACTAAAATTATGGGAGCAATAATGGATAAAGCTGATCACGTGAAATATAAAAATGGGTAGTTGGTGTATGCCAAGATGGAACATTGTTCTTTACACTGCTGTTTTGTAAATAGATTGCTTAAGTGATTAAATGTCGAGGACGACATTTTTTTCTGGTCGGGAAGAGTGTGATCCTGGGAATGGGATGGAAATTGCTCCCCCCCTCCATTTTTTCATTACTTACCTTAAAGGGTTATAACACATGCTTGCTGTACACACTTTGATAAGAGGCATCCCTCCCAGATTACATAACCCCTCCCTACTGGAGAATGGAAGAGTCTAAGGAGTTTGGGTGAGGAGAGGCAGTGGCAGGAAGTGACAGCAGCCTTTGTGCCATTCCATGCATAGATGCTGCTACCACAACCAACGACTTGTTTCTCCTCATTCTTTCATCAATCTAGCCCCTATACCCTTTTAGGGGTGTTACAACATGCATTATCAAGCACTTAAAAGGGACAAGTATCTTTTAAGATTTTGGCATATCATAAGGAAAATATTATGAACATAGATTAAGTACATTCAGTCACTAATGTTAACCTGTTGAGGACGGGTTGATTTTGATACAACACGCATGTCTCATAGACACTTGCCCGAGTATACTCGGTACTCGTCCTCAACGGGGTAATTGTTATCCTTTTTTTGTTTTGACCATTATGAGGAACAACCATGCTAGGCTGTTGTAAATGGTACTTCCTCAAACTCAGAGTGGTTTGCAATGTCTCACAAAAGCATGTACCGGTAGTAAATCTGTTACAAAATGATGCATGAGCTGAACATGAACCTTCCGGCTTGAGTACCATTTACAACATGACAGAATCTTTAGTTTACTGTAACAGTGGATATTTTTGCGCGAGTAATTTTTCGCGGTCGACCGGATACTGTATAAGTGGTTTCTTTCGCGTACAGAAACTTTCGCGATTTCCATCGGTGCCGACTTTTTCGCGTGTGGTTAAATTCGCGGTCGGTAATGACAGCGTTGTACAAGCAACGAGTTCAAAACATTTTCACGTGTGGTTAAATTCGCGGTTCAACCTCCAAGCGCGAAAAGCGCGAAAATTAAACCACCGCGAAAGAAACCACTTATACAGTAATATGCATTTCGCATGTTTTTCATTCCACGTAATGATGTTAACTACTGGAACATATGGCATGCAAAAATATTTGCATACTCTTATTTTCAGTTTCACGCTAGTTTCTGGTTGCACGAAATGCATTACATGCTCAAACTGTCATGTGGAAAAGTTAATGACACGTTTATATAACTTTCTTCCAAGCTTTGATACATATTTTGTATTTGTACCTGCAGTGTATCCTTGTTACCTGCATCTAGATAATCTGGTCTTGCTTTCAAATTGAAGTATGCTCAGATCTTACATACATGTAAGCTGATTCTTCATCACTCCATTGAAGGATGTTACATGAACAGGACAAAAATGATAATAAATTATCAATTGCTACAAACTTTAAATGGACAGTCTACAAGCACGTTTGGGTATTAATAGGAGGCATGCTGGTCAATCATCATGGATTTTCTTTTTCAGGCTAAAAGTTATCATGCAAAATGACTAATGGTACAGTTGAACCTCTCGTATCCGGACAAGTCGGGACCGGGGCTCATCCGGATAAGGGATTTGGCCAGATACAGGAGACTCAATGCTTTATACATGTACATGTATACACATGATGTAGCCCATTGTAGTACCACATGTAGTAATGTGTATACTGCAACCTTTTCATTGTTACATTTGGGGATGTTTGGGGATCTTAAAATGTCTGAAGGCAACAATTTGGAAGGAAATTTGATGTAATGTATGTTAATCATGTTGGAAGCAATATGTAATTCATGTGTGTTTGTGTAGGGGTTCTCAAGGAGTTGGGAATCCCCCTTTCCTCCCATTAAAAAATCACGGCGAGATTGCGTCCGTATGATAGAGAGATCCGGATAAAGGGAGGCCAGATAAGAGAGGTTCAACTGTATATGCATGCAACTGACAGTATTTCATCTATTATGAAGTGTGTAGTGGTTTAGAATTGTAATACTGGTACACTTAGTGCTAAATGTGGTCTATCACTGATAGTATCTTTGATACTATGATATGAACTCACATGTGTGGACACTTTTACAAAACCGTAAAAAAGGCATCAATCGACCAATCAATGTGTATAGAAGACAAAGGTTCCCTACATTTAGGTTGCACTCACATTTGTGACTCCTGTCCTGAACGGACATAGCACAGCAAGCACATGGATGTCACTAAATTCATAAAAAATAAACGCAGATGCAGTATTGCAATGACAATAATGAAATCGGAGTTCACCTTTAAAGCCAAGTTACTGTAGTGATAATGGAGGATAAATGAGACATGTAAAGCATATTTGGCAAATGAAACACACAGAACTTGACATTATAACATTTGAGCATTAAGGCAAATGGAAAGACCTTCTAAAGTCTATTTCCATGACTTTCTGCCTGTCCCTGTCTCTAACTTGTGTCTTTTTATTCACAGGATTTGTCTTCACCTGGTTCTTCCTTTCTTTCTTGGGCTGCCTCCTAACAGCGTCAGTATCGTATGGCTTAAAGTGAGTAATTCTCGGTTTACTGTCTGTGTCCGCTGCACCAAGGCCACGCCTGTCTCTCTTGAGGATGGTCTTCACTGGGAACTTGTTGCCCTCCCCTGCCTTCCCCAGGCCCATCTCTTGGTCCCATCCGTCCTGGAGGAGCATCTGGTATCCCCTGTTGGACTCCGGTATATGGTAGAGGGTTGACTTTGGAGCATGCTTGCAGCTGAACAGATGTGCAGTGGAACGCTGATGCATGTCAGAAGCACTGTTGCGGATCTCAACTTGGCACGCATCACACCAGTATGGCTGGTTAGTTCTGGAAGGAGAAGAGCATGTCGCTCCCGTGACTACTTCAGTTGTAGCCGGACTGCCCTCTTCACACTGCTGCAGGAACCTAGCGATTGAGTGGTGTCCAGCCAAGTTAGCAAGATCTGAAGCAGACTGCCCTTGTTTGTTATGGTGATGACACAGAAAAGGGTCCTTCTTTGTGAGGTACTTGACAAGACGAAAGTGGCCACTGTATGCCGCACACATGAGGGCATTCCAGCCATACTGATCACTGTGTTTAAGAGATACATCTCCTTTAGACAGCAGGCCCTTCACTCCACGTAAACTCCCCTCCTGGCAGTGACGCAATAATTCATGAAGTCTCTTTGACGTATCTCCTCGACGAGAGCCTGCACTTGAACTTGAACAGCCTGCTTCGCCTTTCTGGCTTGAATTGTGAAATGAACCATGCTGTTTGTTGCCCATTTTCCTCGATTGTTGATGTTGTTCACTATTTCGTAACTCTGGTGTTGGCTGTGATGGTTCAGATGCTATGATACTCTCATAAAATTCCTTGGCTTGCCTTCCTCTCTCCTCATCATCCTGAGTCTGGAGGGGCTGGAGATGTTCTCCATTGCCTGACACATGGTCATTGCAATCCTTCGCTCTGACAAACAACACTGGCTCCAAGCCAAAGGCCATGTTGATCACTGACGACAATGCCAATTGTGGTATACCTGTAAAGACAATGGTTTACAGTGATGATCAAAAGAGCTAATATCAATGCACACATAAAATTTATCATTATTGCAACAATGGAGGGAAAGTTTGAATTCAATTTTACTTTACTTTACAAGAGGATTTGAACAGCTTGAGTGACTGGGCAGAGAAATGGCAGTTGAAATTCAATGTTGGTAAATGCAGTATCATGCACTATAGGAAACAACATTCCCCTAACACATACAGTACGATATGAGAGATGGAGTAAAACGAACCCAAATCGAGACAAGGGAGGAAGAGAAGGATCTGGGAGTAACATTTGACCCCACACTCAAGTTCAGTAGACATGTAGGAAGAGTTGCAAATAAAGCAAATAGGATAGTGGACCTAGCTTATCAGAAGGACTTTTGACCACATTGATGAAGATATGTTCTCCCTCCTCAAAGCATTAGTGAGACCACACCTTGAATATGGCAATTGTGTTTGGAGCCCACAACTCAAGCGCGACAGAAGCACCATAGAAAAAGTTCAAAGAAGAGCAACAAAAATAATACCTAATCTACATAATCTGCCATATGCTGAAAGATTAGAGAAATTGAAACTGCCTACTCTTGCCTACAGAAGACTCAGAGGTGACATGATCCAAGTCTTCAAAATCATGAATGGCTTCACTGATACCAACTGTTCCAAGCTTTTCAGAGCAAAAGATGAGAAAGTTTATCTTCGGGGCCACAACTTCAAGATCCAGAAACAACATGCACGTCAGAACATCAGGAAGAACAACTTCACTCACAGGGTAGTATCTCACTGGAACCTGCTACCAAAGTCAGCCGTGGAAGCAACTAACGTTACACTTAACTTACAAGTTACAGTTAACAGTGATAACAGATATAAATTTAGATTCAAGTCAGAAGTAGATGCATTCCTGTCAAAGAAATACAACAAGTTCACATATTCCGCAGAGCAATCATCTGAAATAGTAGCAGTCATTAGTGCAATAAAAAGATGAGGCACTTAAGTTTGATATACAGTGGAAACTTGCTGAAAGTGGGAGGGCATTACAACTACAAGACTACTGTCTTTCCAGAGAAGCCCGACAAGACAGGTGAATACAGGTGAATACGATCTGGGTGAGACTTCTCGTCGACTCATTCTTGCCCTGTACAATGCCATCTTGCGTCATGCACACTGCCCCAAAACATTCAAGGAAGGGCTCATACTCCCTCTACATAAAGGGAAAGGGAAAGACCCACACGATCCACGGAACTATAGAGGCATAACTTTGACATCTGTCCTATGTAAGCTCCTTGAGCTGTCTCTTAAGCCTCATATTGAACGTCAGCTCTATATTACCAACATCCCAGATGGACTTCAGTTTGGATTTAGGAAAGGATTCTCTTGCTCTCTCACATCCATTTCACTCGAGCTTGTTATTGAATTGAATACCATTCGTAAACAACCAACATACTTAGCTCTTCTCGATGCGGAAAAGGCTTTCGACACTGTCTGGCACAGTGGTCTTTCTTGTAAGCTGAATTCTTCGAAGCTAGAACCGTGTATTCTGGATATGTTGCAATCAATGTACAACGGCTTAGAAAGCAAAGTATTCTGGAAGGGTAAGGTCAGCAACCCGATCCCTGTCACCCAAGGTGTAAGACAAGGCGGGGTCTTGTCTCCATTACTCTACACTACATTCGTTGATGACTTGATAAAGGAGCTAAGAGAGAAGAATCTTGGATGCTCAATAGACGGCCGTTTCTCGGGTGTGGTAGTTCTTGCTGATGATGTAGCACTCATCGCTAACTCTCCAGATCAGCTGCAACAGATGTTAGAGGTCACCTTCAACTACGCGGAGTATTGGCATTACAAAATTAATCCCTCCAAAAGTACAGTGATTGCTATCAACAATGCTTAGCAACCTACGAGATCATCTTGGTGTATCAATGGATTCATTGTTGAGGAGAAATTGAGTCATCCTCATCTTGGGGTCATTAAATCAGGCTCACGGTATGATCCTACAGACAACATCATTGGAACTGGTCTCCGTACTTTTTATGCCTTGACTGGCTCTGGAGCTTATACAGGAGGGCTTATTCCTACACTTGTATCCCAGTTATGGAGGATTTTTTGTATCCCGAGAATGTTGCATGGCTCATCGACCACTAAATTCACAAAATTGATGCTGCAGAAGTTGGATGGGGCACAGTCCCATCTCTTCAAGCAAGTACTTAGAGTGCCAAAATCAGCTGCTGACGAGATAGTCTATCTGCTCACCAACCTCTTGCCTCTCTCTGCCCAGATAGATCTTGACAGATTGTTGCTTCTAGGCCAACTCGCCAGCCTTGACCATAGCCGTTATGAGTTCAGAACATTTTTAGCAGCTCTCAAAGCTTGTACACCTACGGTTCAAGTCCTACAAGAGACTGTGTTGAAATATAATCTTCCAGATCTACATAGCATTGTCTCTACACCACTCCCGTACTCAACTTGGAAGAGGTTGACTAAATACAGAGTCTATCAGGCTGTAAGACATCTTACCATACAAGGAATCCGCTCCAAGTCGTCTCTCAAGTTCTGGATAGATAACGTTCCACCCTCTGCTAATCTCCTATATCCAAAGAACCCCCCGTCTCCTATCATCCGTCATGCTTTAATAATTAGAGCCAAACTTCTGTCATTCACATACTTGACACAAGAGAGAGTCTCCGTACTCAGTCGCCACGTCTGCACTCAAGCATTGCCGCGCCGCCGCGCCTGGCGACACTCACGCCAGTAATCGCTCGCATTTCAGCATTCGCATGGGTCGTTGGACATCGCATTTAAATCCATGATTTTAGATATGATGCCTCAATCCGATTTTGCTCAAATTTCGTGAGTAACTAGGAAACTTGTGAAGCTTTATGGACATAATCAAGCGAATTGCCGCAGTCCTTTCATTTTCGCGTTGCATTGCAAAAAAGCGTGGAGACTCCTTATAAGGGGTGCCCCGGGGGTTACTTATAAGGGGGACGGGGTTACTTATAAGGGGGACGGGTTACTTATAAGGAGGGGCCCCCCTTGTGAGTGGGTTTCCCGAACTGTACTGTACCTTATATAACCTTTCAACCTTGCCTGCCATCTGTAATCCAAAATAACCTGCTTCTTCTATCCCTCTTCTTTCTTCATAAAATCCATACTTGCCGTTCTACTTATGTTTAATACCATTATCTTATCTTGCTGGATTTGCATATCTGGATTCCAGGAATCTCCAAAATAGTGGCGGGATCAGCTAAGAGAGAGGAAGATTGACAACACAAAAAGCAATAGGTGGGAACGTGCACATCACACAAGAACTTGAGTTGAAGACAGTCAGAAGATCAGTAATTAGACTTTCAGTCATGCGCTGCGCAAAATGTTATGACAAATGCGGTGTAGCTACGGTTACAATGAAAGGAATTAATCAATTATACTCACAAACTTCTCACGTCATCTTCTTTGAAGCAGTCACTAGCATTTTCGTAGTCGTAGAAATGTAGTCGCAACGTTTTCCCGACGTGATGAGTAAGCCTGTCGCTTGTAATGTGTGTGTAGTCAGCTAGTACACAGTCATCATCCGCACGCACCTAGCTATGCTACGCACGTTCGGCCGTCCCGAGACCCGCCGGCGGGGGCGGCGCGGCGTACCCGACGCGCGGCTCGGTTGCTGAAGTTGCTGTGACAACCGAAAGCGAGCTGAAAATGGCAACGGAACGAGCTGAGTCGATGTACGAAAATGCGAGATTAAATCTCCTTGAAGTCATAGAGGAGAGAAATAGGGCACTGAATAAGGTGAGGGAGTATGCCTGGTATCTAAATTTGTGATATTAACCAAATTTCTAACATATGAAAGTAGTTTTTTAAATGACTATCACGTTCCACTACTACGACCGGTCTACGTAAATACTAAGTAATAATTACAGTACATGTACCTCGATCCTCGGACTCACCACCCGCCTCTCGCAGCTCCGCCGGGCCGGGTTGCGGGTGATCTGAAGCCGATTATGCATTCGGCTCCGGCTTACCCTGGTCGTCACAGTTTTGCTTGCTTTCTTTCCCCCGCTTAGCAAAGAGAACCAATCATGACTGACATGAAATCACAAGTTAAGTTGCTACCTCTCTACTTTATGGTTATCATGGCATAAAATACATGATTTAACTTATGTTCTGTTGAGCCTAAGCCCAAGGCAGATCAACAGATTATAACTTTGTTTGGGATGAAAGTATGTGTTTCAAGAAAAAATAGACTAACAATAGTGAATAGAGACCTTTCTATATCATGAAATGAAACAATGGTAGAGATTGCAGAAAACTTGACTTGACTTGTGTAACTAGAAGTGTCTAACAAACTAAGCTTAAAAAGGCAGGAGAATTGTAACGATACACCAAAGCCAAAGGTGGACTACTGAACAGGAAGAAGAAGGCACACAGATATCTGGACTGTTGTCTGTAGTGGTAGTGGTACATGTCTAGATTCATATCGACGGGTACAGTGTTCCCTATTTGATGCACTGCCACATCTCATTCTAACTGCGACAAGCCTGACAACTAGATTTCTAAGGGAGCGCCCCAGGGTTATGCCACATCCTGCCTGGGGTACCATCATGCCAGGGAGGTCATGGGAACCTCCCTGTTCATGCCGGATTAGGGCATTTAGCCATTGTGTAGCACCATCTTGTGTTCATAAGATGTACAGACTACAGTTACACACATACTCTGCCATTATTGTGGCCAAATTTAAGCAGTCCGCGATAATGATCCCAATGGCAATTCAGCCAAGTTATGATGTTTCTACTGTACCATATACAATATAGTGATTATAGATCATAGCTCTGTACTTTTACTTTTTCATTTTTTTCCACTTTTTTCTTAGAAACGTTGGCCTGTAGAATCCAATTTTGAACAGCAATCCAGCAAGAGGTCATTTTAATCCACCCCTTTGGTAACATGCAACCCCGCATTTAATTCAGAAATCTGATTCTAATCAAGTTCTAAGATTACACATATTTTCTTCTCTTTTTTTTGGGGGGGGGGGGGGGGATGGGGCGGAGGAGAAGTCAATTCTGACCGAAAACAGAAATGGAAGTAGTTGTGATAAGACTAGCTATAATATGTGTGCTGATCAACATTGCACAGTTCATTGCTTGTGCTAGCTGGCTTGTGATACTGTGATGTTGCTGTTATTGTACAGAGATATATATTCCATATATACAATTGATGAGCTCTTGGAATATTGCTCTTGTGTACATGGAATGATTTACCAAAGAGTGATGCAAATAAAACTTGAATCGGTTCAGAGGAGAGCGACCAAGTTGGTGTCTGAATTTAAATCATTGTCATATTCTGAGAGACTGAAGTCTTTGGGGATTTTATCCCTAGAGTATCAATGCGAATGTACAGATATGATTCTAGTGTTCAAGATTTTGCTTGATCATATGGAAGATTTTGATCCAGCTGTTCTCATTTTTATCAATGATCAAGTTACACAGGGTCATATAAAGTTTAAGATGTATAAAGGAAGGTGTCAAAACTAGTATGAGGTTAAACTCTTTCAGCGTGAGAGTTGTAAATTCTTGGAATAGCCTTTGTGTAGAAGCTGTCGAGGCAACATCTGTTGACGTTTTCAAGTCTAAGCTCAATGATCACTGGAAACAAAAGCATGACAAATGTAATCCAGATTGCATAAACTGACCATCCTGTGGATACCTAACATGGAAACTCGTAAGGCTCTGGATTGAATCCTTTGAATGGCTCTCTACAAGTTTTTGACTTACTGGGTGTCATCATCTATTTAGATACCGGTAATCAATTCCGGCAATACACAAAACAAAGTGAAACAGAAAGAGAGAGTGGGGTGGGGGGGGGGGGGGGGTGTCAACAAAGAAGATGAGAAAGGAAAAAGAGATCATAAAAGATAATATTGGAAGACAGAGAATAGAAAGAACATTGACACAATCTCAAACGGTATTTACAATGACTTCAAGAGATCATACAGGAGAAATTCCTTCATGCTGGGTAAATATGTAGTACAAAACTGAAATCTTGATCAATGGAAGTTCAAGCAGTATCAGATGTAAATCTGATAAGAGGTTGACAGGTCTTGAAAAAGCTCCCCCTTCATGTAGGTTACTCATAATAGATTTAAATCTAGATCTAGTATTGATTTTGTGGTAGCAATGTAATGCTTGATTACACATTCCTGGGTCACTGTCAGGACCACAAAAGGCAAAGGCTGAAATTTGCCATGATGAACAAAAGAAGAAAAGAGAAAGCAAAAATTTAATTGATGGCTGTATGCATAAGGGGATTTATATCTCTTTGTTGTGTAGTCGAATAGATAAGATAGACACTTCTTGTTTCCGAATAGTGCAACTGAAATGACCCTGAGAAAGTACCGTGTTTTCAACCGTCCAGTGGTCTCAGGCAATATTGACTTTGTTCTGCGTTGCTTTATTTTGGCTCTGTAGTAGACAAGATGCAGGTGGTATAGGGATGAAGGATGGGAATATCAATATTTGATATAAGCCATGAATAGGTGTTTACACAATGATGATGAATGCTGTTTGACAGCTGTAGTGAATTGTTGAATGGATCTCAGTGTGTTGCTTGTTGCCATGGTAACCACACAGTATCACCTGGCTTTCCAGTCGGGTGTCCAATGTTGGTGAATTTTGAGGACAGCCAAGTTAATGACTACATGCTGCAGTGAAGTATGGCTCTTTACCTTCAGTCTGTGTATTTCTGAAATGAACTTGTGGGTCTAGCTGTACAGTAGTGTGTAGATGTGGTTTCTTTCTGGATTTTCGCTTATTTCATGTACTCAAATGCTATTGGAATACAACATGATCTTTAGCAGCATGTCTTCATTCAGCTGAAAATGTAGGATAAAGCAGTGCATTGAAGGACTGTGACCAAAAGCTGTGTTATGATACATGTGACAACTCTGAAGGTCGGGGAATTTCTCACGAGCTGAGATCAGGAAGTGACTAACCAGTATATTTGATGCATGCTCTGCCGTCAATAACCTGGAATTTAGGCCCAAGGCTTGGCACCATATGTTTTGTGTGTGCTGCACATCATTAACTGAAGACCATCTTTATCGCCGCAAGAGTAAATGATGCACTCTTACTCTTGCTGCTTCTGCAGTGATTGTGATTTAGAGTGCTAAGTGGAAAAGATAGCTGATTATTTGTAAAACTGTTTTCCGAGACTAGAGCGAAAATGCGTGCATTGTGGACAGGTCGCTGAAAACTTCCATAAGGATCCAGTATCTTCTGTACAGCCTTAGGGTACTTTGTATGATTTATTGGAGCCAGTGTTTGTGATAGAAAACATTTTTGAGATTTTTCAGCCAGCCAACAACTTCAGATGTGACTTGTTGTTTTAGATTCATTTAAAAGTTTGTGATTGCTGACGATAGATCTGCACGCGTAAGCCAAGTTTTGCTGTAGAAAGGGGTGTTCAGCATACCAGAATGGCAACTAACAGGAGTAGCCCTAAGCAATCACAGCAACCCCAGTACTGGTGGGTGGATCCCACTGAAGTGCTGACAAGACCCCGTCATAGTGTCCTGGATGCAATTCTTAGCAAGATTCGCAAAACAGATCCAGACCGGGTATTGTATAATATTGTATTGTGTTGTCACACACAGTAGAAGAGACAAGAGTACTAATTCTGAAAGACTAAGACTGCCACTGCCTCTGCTACTCTGCTGTATACTGCTTCTACAACCACAACCACCATGACTACTGTTACTTTATAGGCCTACTGTTGCACCTACAGTTGCTACTACTTCTACTACTACCACTGCTACTATCACCTGTGCACTTTGCATATATATAGTATCGCATGTTTGCCCACAACTTGATATACGAGGGAATCTGTTTTAAAGACAGTGCCACAATTCCCCTGGTAATCATAACTGATCTGTTCACTGTTGCATGTGACCATGTAAAAATGTTACAGCTAGGTTGGTTACCAGTGTTATTATTCGTGCATAAACCTCTGGAATTGCGTGAAGCTGAGTACATACCTCGATCAGGCAATCATGGTCATAGCATTCACTGTCAAATACAACTTGAACATCTGGATTCTTGATAGTAGTAAGCAAACATTTATTTTTTCCTTTTTGACCCCCCCCCCCTTCCCATCATTGCATCGTATTTTGTGCTATTAATCATTGTAAATGATGTCTAATAATGTACGGTTTTTGTATTAATATAAATTATATAGGCTGTAGAACTTTGTATATCAGGGGCCCCAATTTTTTATTATTATCATTATTATTATTATCATTACTATTATCATCATCATCATCATCATCATTCTTCTTCTTTTTGTTGTTCTTCTTATTATCATTATCATTACATTAGCATTTTTAGGGTGGGAGAGGGAAGAGGGATATCAAGGTCATTGGTACCACCATCCCATTAGACAGGAAGAATCTAAGGGTGGAGCATCCTGGGTGCTGTGATTTTTTTCCCCCCAGTTTTTTTTTTTTTTTAATTGTATTTTTGTTTTGACAAGCCAAAAGGTGGGAGCTGCAGCCCTTGCTAGCCCCCCTCCCCTTATATAGCCCCTTTGTATAGCCCCTTATATAGCCCTAGACCACTGCCTCCCCTGTATATGTGTGTCTTTATTGACAGTTTGCAGTTCATTATTTCTTATTCATTGTATTAAATGTCTTTCCATATTTCAATATCTTGCTCTGTACAGAAATCCCTTCTTCACAGACTGGTATATGTGGCCAAACTTCATGACAGTCTCAGTGATAAGAGAGACCTTGGAGGTGAGTGAATGGATCGTCTTTCTGCTCCGGGAGAATCTCTGACTTCTAGGACTTTTAAAGGGGTGGGATAGTTTTGGTTGAGATTGGGGATTCAGCTTTAACTTTTTGTGAGATACCGGTAATGAGAAACCTCTTGTGAAATATTATAGAGCTTACAATTCCAGAGGCATTCAAAGTTCATTCGATCAAAATCGATCAAAATCGATATCAGAATGGCTGAGATACAAAAAAAACAAACAAACAAACAAACAAACAAACAGAGTAAAACGAAGTGGTCTTAATAAAAGGTGGGTCCCACCTTTTATTAAGACCATATGTTTTACTTTGTTTTTGGATATCTCAGCCATTTCAAAACCAATTTTCATCAAATACTAGTAAACTTTGAATGCCTCTTAGCATTGTATTGTGTGCTCTTTAATATTTCATATGGGGTTTCTCATTATCTCACAAAATGTTGGAACCTGTTCAACGTCCCATCTCAACCAAAACTATTCCATCCCTTTAAAGGGTTGGTGGGCCTTCCCTGCTAAATGTTATGCTTTAAATGAACAGGGTGTCAGACAGAAATATAACTGTAAGCTTGTAGCAGCTGTAGATGACATTTGGAATTATTTCAGTATACTCAGTTGGTGTTTTTATTAGTTGATATATCGCCACTAAGATTATTTGTATTTTGGCAATGAGAAAATGCTGTAGTTTTTCCAAAGGCATTGTTGGGTATTCAAGTGCTGTTTTCATTTCTCACAGCTACATTTCTGTAGTTATTAGTATGAGTAGTACACATGTTGTTCTGAAATCAAGTCGCCATGAAAAACAGATGGACTGTATGGGATTCTTTTGTTTTCTTTTGTTTTTGAAGCTAGGACCTAAGTAAAGGGGCTCAAGTTTTCATAAGAAACACATACAACCAGCATCAGAAAAACAAAGTTAAACATAGATTAGCGTGTGATTTTTCAATGACCTCATTGTATCCTGCTAACGGTTCTACTATGTTCATGTCAATAACAAAAGCTAAAACATTGTATGAGAAGAAAGTCAATAAGCTCAGATGCCATGGTTCAAGCATGTTAAAATGTTGATACCGGTAACGTAACAGTGATGATTGTTTCTATCAAGCAGGAATATGTGATATTCTTTCGGAGGATGATGAAGTAAAGAATAAAGCCTAGGAATATTGTAGCCTTGATTCAGTAAATACCATATTGATATCCTGACCTTGAATATTTTGTTTGTGTCCAGCTCACTATGAGAGACAGTTCAAGAACTGGCAGAACCACTTCCAGGGTGAAGGAGCCACAGGGATGCTGCTGGTCTATCCCAACCATTTCGTGCACTTAGTAGAGGTGAGAGCTTTGCTTGTTTCTTCATTTAGCAGTAATATGATAGGGATCCATAAAGTGAAGGGAGTGTTTGCTGAAAGGGGAAAAAGTTAGTCATCCCATGAGACCAACACCCACAAGTGAGGCCGACGAGATTGACATTGAAAAAAGGTCCATGAGTCATACAGCCCTCAAGTTATACAGCCCACGAGTCATATAGCCCATGAGCTCGACACTAGACGAATAAGGCTTGTGAGTCCGACAATAGGTAAACAAGGCCCAAGAGTCCTACACTAAGCAAATAAGGCTCACATGAGGCTTACTGTGTAGAACTCATGGGCCTTTTTGGCTTAGTTTCAAACTCATGGGTCTTGTTTGCTTAGTGTTGGACTCATTGGCCTTGTTTGCCTAGTGTCGGACTCATGGGCCTTACTTGTATGGAGTCATATATCATTTTAAAGCTTTGAGTCTGCCCTTTCATAATCTGCCTTTAACTAACATCCATGTCTGGCGACTTTTTGTTGGCTTTGTGATGCAGGATCACATATTGTCTTTCCATTACTATCTTTCCCTTCGCCTTTGTCTCATTGCCTTTACACCCTAGTCATCCAGCGAGATGCTAATGGCTCTCATCCGAGATCTCCGTGACATGATCGAGGGAGGTGGCCTGGTGGAGCAGAGCAAGATTCTGGTCATCTCCAGCAATGTGCCCACCCGACTCTTTTCCCAGTGGAGCTTCCGAGTCCTCAACCTTCCAGCCTCCAGGCTTCAGGAGTATGAGACCACTGAGCCCATTGAGAAGCTGGTGAGTATGGAGGGTAATGGAACATTCCCCCTGTCAGATTTCAAGGGGGAAGGGATAAGTGAAAGAAAAAAGTAGTGGTTGAATATGAAATGAAATGAAATTTATTTACCAAACAAACATCGTCAACATAGTCAAAACAGTCAATAGTTAACGTACAGTTTTGGCAAAAAAGAACCGGCAATAGTGTGCAGGCTAGTCGAGGCCAGTCCTTTAAAGGTGCATAGTCCCAGTAGTCTAGAGGGTGCTGTTGATGATACTGCCAATCACCGTTAGCATTGATATGAAGATTACCGAAGTTGAGCTATCATCAAGAGTAAAGTGCATAAGTGTTGCTGAGTAACGTTGCCTTCGTTGTCTTCTCTGCGCATTGCGCAGTCTGTAGTAATGCCAATCGGCCTAGTTGTAGACGACAAAGTTTCAGAGCGAATCAGGAATTCCCGACGATTTCGCAAGTGGTTAAATTCGCGATTGTGGAGTCCTGTACCAGAATGGAGAAGAGTACTCGCGTACGTCACATTCACATTGGGATCAGAGTCAATATTTTGGTGTGTCTTTAATTTCGCGAATGGCACCTGACTTGCGAAATTCGCGAAAATAAAAACCTCGCGAAATATTCAGCGTATACAGTAATCTGAAATCTTTTCCGCAGATATATTACCAGTGTGTTACTGGCTTCATCAAGACAATGTTCTCATTGCATTTTGCTCTACTTGAGCAAAGATAGCATCAACAATACTAACCACACATGCATACATACTTACACACATTGATTTGTAGAATACTGCATTGTTCATATCTATTACTCCGCAAGCATGACAGAGTAAAGGGGTTCAAGTATGTTGTTCCCTTTTGTTCCCTGTACCTCACAAACGAATCTATCCCTGTGTTCACAGTAGGTCCTGCATAGCGGGGAAAGATCCATGCCGCAGGACTTTCCCCTCCAAAACCATAATGTGGATGCTCACTAGGACTTCTCCTGGTGTCCCAGTGAGGCTTGTTGGGTCCCAGACAAAATTGGAGGAGAGAGTGATCATGCCCCTCAATTTTCATTTCCATCAAGTCCTTAATGAAACAAGATGTATATACTCATCATGCCACATTATATGTTACAAGAGTATACCATCATTTTGAGATGTTTGTATTACCCATGTATATTGTTTGGAAAATAAAACATGAATGAATGAATGAATGCCACATGACTGATACTGCCCAGCTGTATTCATAAAATGTGCACATCGGTAGCATGCACAAATATTTCTTGTGCTCCTAGCTAAGTACTGCTACGTAGCAATTTCTTGTGTGATGGCATCTAAATTTGCTAAATAATATGATATAAAAGAAAAGCATTGTTTTTTTGCTATACCACAGGCACCTGAGTGTTTGGCATTGATGCTGAAGTTAGGATCATATCTTGCAAAGCAGCCAAAGGTAAGTGTCATTCATACTTCTTAAGCGATATTTGATATAGACGTGGGATGTTGATAAATGCATGGAACTTGTACAGCAAAAGCTAATCCAAATGTTGGTCATACAGTGATAGGGAGGTAATGCTTCCCCATTTGAAACTTACAGGTGGATGTTTCATTGACATAGTAAAAGACTTGACACCCCTGTCAGTAACTCGCCAGTGAGGGCCAGGCCCGCACTAAGTTGTAAAATTTTGAGTATATGAGCAGGCTATTTTGGCGCTGCTGTTATTGGCACCAGGCTAGTGCCAGACCTGCGTCAAATGGTTTATGAACCCGTAGCAGCATCATGTTCCAGCCAAAATTCCTTGCCCGGTCAAAGTTCACAATTCCCTGGCTGTGCCTCCACGGGAGTTAGCATTGCAGGTATCCCTTTCATGGCAAAGTTTTGTGAATGGGTCATTGTAAAAGTATTTGATTTGCATCTGTGGAAATGAATGTGTCATAATGGCTGTGATATTGTGGCGGAATGTTGATTTCAGAAGCATACCCCATCTCTTTTGTTACATTAGGGAGCTTTAGATTTTAGGCGCGCAGACGTTCAAAGGAAAAAAACATGTTCTGAGCGTGCGCAGTAGCGCGCGTAAAGTCAATCTATTTTTAGCTTGAGTTGCCTGAGTTTTTCACTACGCGTACTGGGCTATTTTTACGTCCGCACAGTTTGCAACGCAGAGAACTACTTCATGCACTGATCATATGGGGGCGCGATTTTATTTTTTATACGTTGCGTCCCAGCGTAATCCAAAGCTACTTTTCCACACGACGCAAGGGAGAGGAGAACGTCCAGCGCAAGCGTCGGCTCAAACGTCCGCGCGTCAAAATCTAAAGCTCCCTATTATAAAACAAATACAGAACACAATAAAGTCAGCTCATTTAGTTTGCATCAGAAGCAAAACAACATTCTTTTACAGTTTTACTGGAGATTCCACATCATTTCCAATGAATATACATTTCACCGTCTGTATATGATTTTTGTATGTATGTGTGTGTGTGTGTCTCCTAAACAAGAGCTGGGATAGGCTGATGAACCAGGATTATAGCTTGAGAAGTCATGTTCTTGATTGGGCATATTTTAGGTACATGAATGTGATATATGCCATGTATAGGGAAAGAGAGAGCACGTCTAGAACGAATGTTTAGGTCATCTGGTATTCGAGCGCTCTCTTAGAGCGCACCGTACCCTTGCCAAAGGAGCACTTAAATGCTCCCGTACCAAAGTGGACCACTTTTTGATGTGCTTCAAAAGCTTACAGTACCATGCCCTGCCAGAGAGTGCTTTAAATTAGACAGAAACTATTCCAAAAGTGTACCATGTCAGAAGTTGTTAACATTCTGAGCAGAGTGCGGGTAACCTTCATCATAATACAAAGATGTGATTCTCTTTGTTGGGGACGAGGTGAATGACCCCATTGTTACAAAATATGTTATCTCTGACTTGAGTCCAAAAATGACTCATGAGGTACGCTATCTCCACAGAGTGCTCAAACGCTGCTATTCTGGCATGGTATAGTACGGTTCAGTTTGCTTTTGAGCACTCGAACATGGCAATAGAGAGACATATGGGCTTTTACAATGTGAGATGTTTTTATATACAGCGTGTACATCGGCAGGCTGTAGTTTGAACCAGAGAGAGTAAACTGTTTACACTTTTTTTGTATTACAGTCTGTACAGTGTACTTTGTGTTATACACAGAATTTCTCTTTTCAACTTCAATTTAAACTTGCTGTCAGCATGGTGTACAGTAATGTAAATACTTGTCTCTTTAATGATGTTGTGCTACATGCCTCTAATAATTCTAAGATATCAATAGAGCACCAGCAATGTGTTCATGTATGTTTTGTGTATACATATACAGGAAATAGATAGTATACAAATGATGCACAGGATAGAGTGCGTTAGTGTAGGCGTAGTGCACTCGAGGGTATTTACAATTGTGAAACATGCACGAGGCGAAGCCGAGTGCATGTTGCACTACATTGTAAATACCCGAGAGTGAGATACGCCTACACTAACGCCACGAAATAATCCTGTGCATCATTTGTTTTATAAAATGAGTCGAAAATTCGAAAACTAACATCATTTTTCAGCGTTTTTCACGTACCTTTGTGGGTCAAGACGTCCGAAGATGTTCGTCCCAAACTTTTACGCACGTCGCACTCGCGGAAGTCCCGCACATACAGTATAAGTATAATGGGGGGTTGGGTTTCCGGACACCCGCATGAAAACTTACTTATTTTACATAGAATATGCACCCTTTACCTTAAAGACTTGATATAGACTCCTCATATAGGCCTACTAGACAACATACTCTGAAAACGGCGTGAGAATTAACCTGCTAAATCGTTGGATTTGCTCTTCAAAGTGACTCCATGTACGCGTCCGGTCCCATAACGCTTGGTCTACTGTACTGTACAAAGTGTACGTATAGTACAGTATACGTACGTACGCCACATATGTTATGCACAAGGGAAGACAGGCCGGCCGGCCGGCAGCCCGAACTAGAAGTTGTTTACAGGATTGACAGCGCGTACGCGTATGCATGCAATTCATCAAAGGAGCCGCCGCGCGCACAGACGATCGGCAATCTACCATAGGATTACAGGCAGTGCAATTGTACTGAAGTAAAGGAAGGAGGTGTGTCTCATTTCAGCGCTTCCTATTGGCTACATTCTTGAACCCATTTTATAAAAAATGCTGTGGTACACTATACATAATAATATGCACATAGAGTGTACCGGCACACATTGTTCTGATACATTCACATCTATAGCAGATATATTCTAGACACCAATCTACAATTCACTACTCATAAATTTGCAAATGCATACAGACTACAAGGAATAGTTTAATTATGTTCACAAAACACAAACCATTTGAATGACATGGCTATGTGTACTACCATAGATACAAACACACAAACATGCACACTCACCTACCCACCCACACACTCACACACGCATACACACACGCACACACACACACACACTTGTACATCAGCACCCTGGGCTCATATCGTTCAGACTTTACACAAGGGAACTCTCTTTTTTATTTGACTTACATATTTGCACAATAGCACTTCATTCACTTCAGATTGGAACAAACAACACTCTGGGGTTGGAGTGTTTTTATCTCTCCCAGGCATGTCAAATGATACTTTAAAGATTTACGTTATTAGTTCTACGTGTGTGTGTTCCATTCCTTTCTTCATTTAAATAAAAATTTGTTACAAGACATATTATGTTCAGAGGCTGTTGTCCAAGTCAAGCGCTTTGCTTATTGATAACGGTCTCCTCCACCTGTACACTTAAAGATCTGTAATATGTATCTATGCATTTGTTACACAGTATCAGTGAGCACTGTATGTTACAAACATTTTTACATGTTGCTTGAGAAATGGCATGTATGAAATATTCTTCTCTCTGATCACAGTCTACGCTGAACACTGAAAACAGGGTAGATATTTATATGGATGCATATGGCAAGAAATGTCTGGTGATCTTTACTTTAATGCATGCAGAAGTCAGGTATTGACCTTTGACCCTGTGACCCTAAAATCCACACAAAGTATTATCCCCATCATATATCGCCGCTGGGGTGACAAGACCTTGTATCTGCAATTTTGGTGAAAATGAGTTTTTTGGATTAATGGTCAGTTAATCAGTTAAGTGATGTCCTCTCAAAAACCTAGATGTCTTACCCCAAAAATGAAGCCCCCCACAGCATGTCAAAGGAATGTCTATCCCATTGGATACAGTGCTTTGGCTGCCACGATTTTTGCTCTCCTGTTTCATAAAACTTGATACAGTGCTTTGCTACTGCTGCATCTGATTGGCTGAGAGCAAATTTGATTTTTGTCACTGATCTCCTGAACATTTGACATTTTGTAGATACGAGGTCTTGTCACCCCAGCGACGATATGTAGATGAAATAGTATTCTGTAAAACCAGAAACAGTCACGATATAAACTTTCGCTAATTAGAGCTGTTGGCCTTTTCCATGACATAAAACTTACACAAATTGCCAACCATGAAAAAGTTGCGAGCTCTTACTTGTGCCACAGCAAACCGCCCTTGTTTGAAGTATTAAAGGCGGGGTAGGGTTGCAGATGGACAGACTGGGATTTTTTATATCATTTTATGCATTAGATGCCAGGATCACTGCAGTGTCCCTTATTTGGTTACGTAGCTATCTAGCCACTGCTAAATTGGAAGCAATAGCATAATAATCCAGTGTTGATTCAGTCTATGTAAGAAGCTTCATATGTCGTTAGAAAGTGGACGTCTTGTGCTAGCTGAGAGTTGAGCTTCCGTTCATTACCCCACTGAGTATTCCAGCAAAGTTTCTTGGCATATGATGTGATGGCAGTAAATGAGAAGTGGGCAGACTGATGTCATAAATCATGCTAATTACAGTGAGAGAATGTCAAATGCAAAATCACCAGAGGCAGCGGCAGGAATAATTTAGCAATAGATGTGTCATTTAGGACTGCGAGAAAGGGCATGGCGTAATTGGTAAACAGGCACCAGAATATCAAGTGTCAAATTGTTGTTAAAGTCATACTCTGGCCTAGTTCAAATGGCAGTGAGACAAAGGAAGCAGGCATCAGCATTGCTTCTTTTTGTCGTCAAGCTGGTAAAAAAAAAGAAGGAAAAAATACAGAGAGTTCTTGCTCCATTAAGTGCTTGTTAGCTAGTATGCTGCCATGTCAATTAGATAGGGCATTGTCAGCTGCTAATATGACTCATCCGTTTGAGACTTCCTATGTTTTCTTGTGTAAAGGCATTGTTTACCATTTGCAGATGAAACAAAAACCCAGCGTTAGTACTTCAAAATAGTTCTAAAATGTGAGTTAGGGATAGAAACTACCAGATTTTTAAAAAAAAGTTTATCAGTATCAGCAATGTTAAGTACTGTCAAATATACAAAATGTGAACAATAGTTGTAATGAAATTGCGTCTAGACTAAACCATCTACAGTTATGGTTTAGTGAGAAAATGGTGATATCTCCTTATCTAGGCTTTATTGCAACATTTTTATATGGTAGGATGTTTTGTGATACAACTGACCTACATATATGCATGAAATGTGATAACGCGAACATTTTTAAAATCACCACTCCCAATTGATAACAGTACCTTTAATTTATCTTTTGGCAAAAGAAGAGCCACTGCTTAGTGCAGCACCTGTAGCTTTCTAGAAGAACATTATACAACCCACATCACATGTACACAACATTCCTATGAAAAGGGAATAAAACCAAAACATTTGATGGAATGCAGCAATGTTAGAAGAACACTTCGGCCAAGTTTGAGGAAAATTGGACAATCTGTTCAAAAGTTATGAATTTTCAGAGTTTTTACAAGATTTTAAAGACTACAATACTTCTTGATGTTTACTGTGGAAAACGATATGAAGAAAATATCTTTTAAAAATCAACATATTTTCATTTTTTATGGCATAATGAAAAACACTTGACTTCCCTCTTTCAGAGTGCAGGGGGAATAATAGTACCTTCAACATATGTCAGTAGGAAATCAGGGTAACATGTATTTTTCAGAAAAGATGAAATTTTGTGGAAATTTCATATCATTTTTCATATGTGACATCACAAACTGTAGAAGTCTTCTCATCCAGCTGATGCTGCACAGAAACTTTTTTGAGGTTCATAACTTTTAAATGGATTGTCTGATCTTCCTCAGACTTTGCTTAACATATTCTACTGATAATGCTGCAGTCATATACTGTAAAAGTGGATATTTTCGCGTGACTAATTTTTCGCGCTTGGCCGGGTTGGAAGAGTTTCGCGTGTTTTTAATTCCGCGGAATCAAGACATCACGCACAGGCACATATGGCAAGCAAAAATATTCGCGTGCTTTTATTTTCGCGCTTGTTTCTGGTTGCGCGAAATGCGCAAAAATTTGAACACCGCGAAAATTTCCAGTTTTACAGTAGTCCACATATATTGGGTTTCATTCCCCTTTGATAAAAAAAAGATAGCTTGCCATATATTATGACATTGTGTGAATGAAGCACTGCTTGTAAGTTTACTTGCCGGCATTCTTTGTACCAGTTGGTACTATATTGTGTTGTTGTTAATTTGACATGGAATCGAATGCAGATTGATATGCAGACCTGACAAGACCAGTGTAAGGATGAGTAAAATATTATTAATTTAATGAACACATTCAGTGACAGCCTTGTGACTTTGTTCCAAGAAAATATTTGGTTTTTGCCCCTACCCCCCCCCCCCCTTATCAAAATCATAAGGTAAAAAACTCTCTGCTTCGATTCAAATGATACATGGATATATTACATGTCTGAATCTGTAGATTTACGTTATAGCAAATTGAAAATATGCATACATGACAGAAATGAGTCATAACATTAATTTAGCATTTTTATTTGATTCTTTTTTTGTTTCTTTAATTTAAAGAAAATAATATTAGATGCATATTATCAAATTGTATGTGTTATTGCAAGAAGCATTTACTCCTCGATCAATTGTGTGGTCTACGTTTCTGTGTCAGTTTCTGTCTGCAAATAAGATTAAACAGCCATTTTATAGCATAAAATATGTCTTGTGAATGATTGGACATTCATTATTATACAACACCTATTCAGAATGTAGCTATCCGATTGGTCGATTGCCCATCACATGACATTTGGTGAAAAGTTCCATCGCACGCTCTGGTTGTCAGCCGTGCAATTTTGTTTGAGCAAAAGTGGATAGCACATGGCTGACGTCACCCATTTCCATTGACTCCCATGTTAAACTCAAGATTGACTCGAAGTTTTTGTTCCATCGCATGGCTCTGATGTCACAATATACAAACATTTGCCGCGCACACTCAACAATCACAAGCGCGCTTACAACGAGTACTTTTGTCACTCATTTTTGTAAACAACTTTGTTTCGCGTACGTACGTACACGGTGACTGCGACTTTGCGTCTGCTCATTCGTCTTTCACGGAAAATGGTTGCCATTTCTGTGCTTAATTCAAGAATCTGTGTGGACCAAATCTGTTGACGTTCAAGGTGTTGTATAAAACAAATAGTGTATGGTCTTTACTCGTGCAATGGAACAAGATTTCGCACTCAGTGAAAGATGAGGCGCGCTATTCAACTCGGCTTCACCTCGTTGAATAGAGCGCCTCTATCTTTCACCTCGTGCGAAATCTTGTACCATCGCACTCGTGACCATTCACTATTTAGTCCATGGGCCAAGATCCGAAAAATGGGTTGTTGGTACCATCTGAGGTGGCACAACCTTTTTGGTGTCATTTTGTTTGTCGGGCATAGATATGCTTGTCAAGCTATGATAGCATTTCCAAATGAGTAGCTTAGTCATGATAAATGAATTTTTAACCAATTTGGTCTCGTATTTATATCCCTATACTTCTGAATCAAAACTAAACCGCTATACAAAGAAGAGCACTGCCTTCTGTATGTCCACAGGTGTTCTGTTGTAAACGCGGTGCGCTTAGTCTTTATTCAAGGCAGCGAAGGGAATATCCAAAGGGTTATGATGTCCACAGCTGTCACGCGGTGCGCTTAGTTCTTTATCTAGACCAATGTACCGTTATCATATCTAAAGTTCCTCATAAAAGGGATTATCTATACTGTTTTTATACCACCCTATCAACAAATACATCAGTTTTAAACAAAAATCACTCTGTTCATTTACAATGTTATTTATTATAATGTATTGTAGTGTACCGGTACATTGTTTTTGCATTATCTTTCATTGTTGGAGGGAAATAAGGCGACATTGGCGTGGTATCAGCGTTTTCACCGTAGCGTTTTCGCCGGAAAATGATAAATAATTGAAAGATACGGTAAAATTCACGAGGAATTGCTTTTGTTGTCGTTGTTGTTTTTAGATAAAAGGATATACACTGTATCATACGCTTTGGACATTCCCTTCGCCGTCTAGAATAAAGACTAAGTGCTGTGGACATCATAACCTTTGGATATTCCCTTCGCTGCTTTGAATAAAGACTAAGCGCACCGCGTTTACAACAGAACACCTGTGAACATACCATAGAGCTGCATTTTACAGCTCTATGGAACATACAGAAGACAGTGCTCTTCTTTGTATGGCGGTTAGTTTCGATTCAGAAGTATAGGGATATAACAGCGAGACCAAATTGGTTAAAAATTCATTTACTATGACTAAGCTACTCATTTGGAAATGCTATCATAGTTTGATAAGCATATCTATGCCCGACAAACAAAATGACACCAAAAAGGTTTTGCCACCTCAGATGGTACCAATATCTGGCCTGGCCCATGGACTAATTTGTGTAATATGTTATCAATGAGGCAAACATTTGATGCTGTTGTTTTGTGTTTGTTGTACATATGACTGTGGTTCTTTTGAATCAACAACAACAGCCAAAGGAAAAAACCTAAAGGAGACCAGTCTGGTGTAAAGAGGCAATTGGAGACCCCAAGTTCCGTCTTTGCAATGTTTTATCTACGTTAGAGCACGTTGTGAACGGCAGTTATATTGGAGAGATGGGCAGAGTTTTACTGTGCACTGATTACCATGTCCTTAATCCCACACCACCTTCCATCAGTAAGAATAATGTGGGTATAATTTTACCCGAGAACTCGCATTTAATCAATTTAGAATCCCTCATCATCCACTTTTCAGTCATTCTCCCGAGCCCCGAAGACGTCATCAGAGGGGGCCCCCGTGTCGACGGGCAGAAAATGCAATACGCCATGGCATCCAGGGGTGTTTAGTGCTGCTGGCGTGTTTATGGAAACAGCCAACTGTGCTGGGCGGTAATGATCGCTCCAAACAAGTTTAATGCACCCAGGAAATGCTTACGGCCGTGATTTGCTGGCCGCGATGTGCTGATTTATGGGTGCCCAAATTATATTCCCTCTGCGCCTGTGCCATTAAAGGTAGTTTGCCACTTAAAAGGAAGTGCGTGTCGTTGTTTTGAAACAAGGTTGTGTGAAGACAGTCAATTTAGATTTTTGGGGAGGACTTGTGTAGCTACCATAAATGCTCAAGTGAAGTATTTGTCCCTAGACTCTGCTGTCGTGTATGTATCTCAGAAACAATGGGAATAAATCGAGTCTCATAATTTTCAAAACAGAGCATTCCTGCATTTGTACAGTGATTTTTTTTAGTTCAGGTCATTTCATTTCTCAATTTTTCCAAATTATGAATAAAAACATGGCATGGAAAATTAGTTTTGTCACAACTTCTGTAGTTGGTAAAAGTGTATCTTAAACTGACGCAAAGTTCAGACACATAGTGTATCTCATGAGAAGGAAGGTGGGTGGGGGGGGGGCAAGAATAGTACATGTTCTCTGTAGTTTTTTATCACAGCATTATTTAGGAAAATTGTACTATTACAGTGCTTGATGTGATAGGGACTATTATTTGATCAATCCATGGTGCAAATAATCTTGCTTTTTTTTTCAAATAACCACAGTATTTATGAAATAATCAGGATTTCTCGTAATTTGGATTGCATATTTATCATTCAATTTACATTTTTTGTGTACATGGCAAAAAAATTGTAAGATATGGATTCCACTGATTTGAATCAGTGTGGATGACTTTAACATGACCAAGTGATACAAAGTGTCATCTTACCAGCCTCCAACAGTAGAATTTCAAATCATGTATTACCAATATATGCTGTAGCATTTTGATAGTTTGCTAGTAGTAGTACTTTGAGTTTCAAATGAAATGAAATGATAAAACTACAATTGCAATTTTTGAACAAAAGAGTATATTTGTACCTTTCTCTTGTCCTTTCCTGTCTTCTTTCATTTTGTTTTGGATATCAGCATCCCTTTGGCTGACTTGTGACAGAGAGAGAGTTAGCTCAGACATTCAGTATCCCTTTCAACTGTACTGCATTTGGGCTGTCATTTGAAGCAGTTTAACCCGTTCCATACAGGAACCTGGTATACCAGGTTCCTATGACGTGAACTGGCATGTAGGAACCTGGTATATTGGTTCCCAAAATGTAGACAGGAGTGGCTGCATGCGTGGCCTAAAGTCATGTTTATTTGGGTTATACTGCCCAGAAAAATGGCTTTGATAGAAAGATTA
The DNA here is from genome assembly GCF_040938485.1 of Diadema antillarum. Taxonomy (NCBI): domain Eukaryota; kingdom Metazoa; phylum Echinodermata; class Echinoidea; order Diadematoida; family Diadematidae; genus Diadema; species Diadema antillarum. Next base: position 385,318 of record NW_027271887.1, read on the forward strand.
GAGTTTCTTCTATGAATGTTTGTTGCCTTTCTGTAGGAAAACTGGTGTATCCCAGTATTATTTACCTTTTCCCAATGTAGTGCGCACATGTTTTGCTATAAAACTTGTATGATTATGTACATCGCAATCAAGGCTGAGCTCAGTGGATTTTGAGTTTTGCTGATCCCATTCAGGTACCTCATTTTGTGTACACAAAAAAGAGTTTGTGAGCCCATCAGCTTGTTTATTCATACCTCGTGCCTGATCGATATTTTATTGTTTGATGGTACATGTAGTTGACCGTACAAAGGGGGTACATGTACAATGTACCGCTTGACTGCTTTCGCACAGGTAGATTACCAACCTGTCCGTTCTCTGTTTGCCTGCAAAAAGAATCTCGTTTGGGAGCATTGAAAGCGCTTGGAGAATTTCAGAAGGAATGGGTTAACAGAAATCTCTCTGCAATTTTACCTTTCTAGAGCCGTAAAGCACATATGTGTTTGATTTTCACAATTGTTTACAAAAGTAAGCTCAAAAGCAATTTTTGTGCATGGCTGCATTGAAGAGAAACACCATCAGTAGCCATGCCTAAGACTTTATAATGAAGATTGAAGACAAGTTGCTGTTACGCTAAGTTTGCCTGTGCTGCATAATTGACATTCACCATTTCTCAAGTGAGGTGCTTGTATGCACATCTGTTCATTCAGTTCCAAACAGTACAATACTCATGTAAATCAGGTGCAAATGTGTTCTCCCCGTAATGAATCTGAGTTATGCTTAGTACCGGTAATTGCGACCAAGATGGAGCCAGTAATGATGTTAGCCGTTGCTATGGTAATGGGGGGGGGGGTGAAGGAATTTAATTTGTATGCAGCAATTAAGCCCGATATACTCCTTAAGTTAAAGAAAGAAAGAAGAAAACCCTGGTTTCCATAGCTTGCTCCCCTGTGGTATAGCAGTAAATGGCCAAATAATGGCTTGGATAGGTTCTTCCCTGATTGTTGTGCATGGTAAATGTACCTTACAAGTGTAGTAGACAGATTTGGTACATATTTCCCTAAATTTGTTTATGAATCTTACTTGCCTATTTGTTTACTGTGGAAAGAGACTTATTCCTGTAATGTATCCATCGTTCACCTAATTGGAAGAATATACTGAGAGTTGACAACAGAAGCGAGGACGTGTTTGTGACTTGATGACATCCACATGAGCAAAATACCACATAATTTGCACTAACACTTCCAACTATCCGTACGCTGTACATGTACCTCAGTGTCACTTTACGATAACGAGCTTCTCATCTACCTCTCTTTCCAAGAAAGATAGAATGAAACCTTCAGCCTCTGAAACCTTCAGCCTCTAGAGGGTCTGCAGAAATGATAGTTTGACAATGTATGGTTACACAGCTTTTATGTATTTTGCAACTTGTCATCCTATTACTTTTGAAGTGAATAATACCTGTAGATTTTTTAATGTCTTTGTGTTGTTTTGAAAGAGGAGTTGGATGTGATGTCTTTGTCTGTACCAGCCATTAGGAAATGTCACCTATTCTTTGCTTTGTCTGGTCACATGTCTGCTCAGCACAATGGTCCTCTGTTTTGGTCTCGTCATATGGATAATTAATGTCACTTCTTTGTTCCTGTCACCAATTTAGAGAATGGTAGTGACCCTGTGCACTGTTTGCCACCTGTGTGTCTCTTCTCTGTTGTCGTAGCTCCTCTTCTTGATGACATAGATGTCTGCAAGTTTGACGATTGTTTGAAGCTGCAGCAAAGTATTTGTTATGAATTAAGAAAAAATGAAAAAGTTAAGAGATGAGCCTCAAGAGAAAGTTTCTAAACCTTGTGAGTGATTAGGTGACATAACAGTTGCTCCTGCGACAATTGCTCCAGTCCTATTTTCTTTGGGAACTTCTGGCTAGGGTTAGGGTTGTGAAAGGATTTTAAGTAAATAGTTTGATGTGAGGTTAGGATTAGGGTTAGGGTTATGTTTGTAGGTAGAATTTATGTTTGGCTCAGTGTGCAGATATTTCATGGGAGCAATTGTCGCAGGAGCAATTGCCATGAAACCAAATGATTAATTGTGCAGTGAACGTCAGTTCCCATTCAAAGGTGGACTCTGCAAAGGATGGCTGAGACTCCCTAGAGCGGATTAAAGCACATCTGTTCTCTTGACAATACCTAGCTGCCTCTTTAGAAAGCTCTTTATATGCTGCCAGCATAGCTTTAGATATGTGGGACTGTTGTAAATGAGATTAGCATTCTGTGGAAATTCAAATCTTCAGTATTCGGGGGTACTGTCGCTGTTTAAGTTAGTGAGGCTGGTTAGTAACAATTTCCTCAAAAGTTAAAGTTATGAAACTTACAAGAATGAGAGAGAGAAATAGGAAAAAATAAGAATTGTGTCATTGTTTGCTCTGTACTTTCTTCAAACTGTTAGGTATCACTTTTTCCTTCAAAAGTTCAAGTTATGAAACTTATTAAGAGAGAGCTCATAGAGAGATAGTGAGGAAAAATAAAAATTATGTTATTGTTTACTCTGTGCATTCTTCAAACTGTGCTAGGAAATCTGTTGCAGCACTTTCGAGGTTACAGACCTGTTTCCTGTTCTTGTCTAAATTTCTGACAGATGGAATTATAACATGTTATGGAAGACACGACCGTTACTAATTGACAACCATGCCTTGCCCGTCTATCACCTCGGAGGTGATTGTGCATTTTTTTTCTTTCTATAATGACCGCATAATTGGCACATTGTCTTTGGTAACATGGTATTTGCGTCTTTTACACTAGCTTTGCCTGTCAGTCAAAAAATGAAATAAAGGACAAAACACTCAAATTATATAGTCATCACCTGCCAATAATGCCTTGCATTGCACAATTCTAAAAGTTTACAAATCACAATGATAGTTATGGTACTATAGTATCAAAAAGTACAATCCTTGTGAGCTTCACACCTTTTAAAACCGACCATGTCACTTCAAGATATCAAACTCCAGACATGATAATACAACTTAGACTTCTGTTTTTTGCCAAGTATTGAATTTGATTGTAATGACATTTAGATTATTGTGTGAGCCATCATTGCTCCTGGGCACTGTTTCATTAAAGTTGACAGCCCTAACAAGTTGTCAGTCTTTGACAATTACCCAAGGAACAGTCAGTGACCAGAGCTTCTCAGCCAATCATAAACCAAGGATTTTACTGAAATTGTCAAAGACTGACAACTTGTTAGGGCTGACAACTTTCATGAAACAGTTGAAATATGGGGGAAAAAAATAAAGGGAATAAATTGTGGTAGCCAATAATTTTCTAACAGTTTCATATTCTTTCAGAGATCAGAAGGGTTTAATAGCCAATTCATCAAAGATGGGGCATGCAAATAGATAGGAAAGATAAGTTCTAAGAAAGGCATTGGTTGATTAATCAACAAGACAAAAGGTAACTATCATGTCGAACTGAAAGTGAAACAGTAGGTCCTACAAAGAAAATGGAAAGCAATTGTGCAGGTTTGTTAGATATTGTAAGAAGAGCAAAACCAAGGCAAATATACTGTTAAATGACACACACACACACACACACACACACACACACACAAAACCAACACACACGACAAAACCAAGAAGAATAAGTAGATTGTGGATATACATGTCGGAAAAGGAGGACGCTGGAGCGTAGGGGATATCAAAGTGCCAGAAAAGGAGATAAAAAGGAAAGGAGGAGGAGGAGGAGGACAATGTGATGATCACAAATTTGTATCTCTGTTGTCGGCACGAGAGCTGCACAGCCCCTGGATGGCAAATACGGCCCCTGTCGTGGTATACTGAGGGGTCCCTGATTGTAAACATAGCAGTTCTCTCTAATCAGCCGAGGCGTAGCAAACTCGAAATAGACCCATAAATCACTTTCCATTCACACAGTAGCCTCCTCAACATGGCTGATTCTACCGTCCGTTCTGAAATACTTAAAGGGAAACTCTATCCTGATGGTATGGGGTTTGCAGGAAAACAGAAAAAATCATGGAAGAAGATCAGTGTTTGTGTTGATTATAGAAAAAATAGGACACATTTTTTTGTTACTAATAGTAAGAACCCCTGTGAAAGTCAGCCCTAACTATGACTGGAAGGGCAATCCTTCCATGAGTAGAGGGTGAATAAATAAATAGAATGAATTAAAAATGTAGAGATTAAAGCAAATTGGCTACTGTGTGTTATCTTGGTGTTGAGCAGCTCTCCACTCAATTTCTGCACAATATTCATAAATTTGCATGTTTTCCTGTTAAAAAAAATAATAATTCACACACATGCAATACACAAGTGAACACACATGTAAATGCACTAAATATAAACAATAAGATCAGCTACTGGCACAAGTACTACAGCTAGTGCTATTGATACCCTGGTTTGCCCTGGTTGGCTGGCTGTTTTGGTACTCTGCTTGCATCTCAAAGCACTGAGCAGTGTGTTAATTGTGAAAACTCTAGACTACTGTGATTAGACGTGGCAACGGGGAAAACAAACAACAAAGAGATCCGACAGTCTGGAGAGTAAGATGATACCTGTTCAGCACTTACCTGGCCCAGTTAGGGATGCCACAATATTGTACAACACTAACATGCAACCTTCCAAAGACCATGTAAGGAAATCGTCTCAGGTGGTGCAGTTACTCGAAGAAAAAAGAGAATCTAGTAATTGCACTATGGACAGATATCTACGTGTGCAAGCGTCTGTATTGCTCAAAGAGCCAAAGCTTTGATTGTATCTTCCTATCCACTTTCAAAGCTTGTTGCATTTTGAAATAGAGAGAGAGATTGAGAGAGAGAGAGAGAGATTGAGAGAGAGAACGAAAGAAAAACAGACAGTAGAGAAAGATTGAGGGAGTTGACAAACCTGGGCAATTGCCCTGTTTTTTGAAACAGTAAGAAATTGATTCTCTCTATGACTTGCTTTCTTTTCAAAACAGAATAGGAAATTGATACCCCTCTATGACATGTTTTGCTGTACTCTCGGAAAGCATTACAAAGTGTAATGAAAAGGAAAGAAGCCCAGACAAATCAGCCATGATAATGCTTGGAAATGGGTTGTTTTTTTAGAAAATGCACCAAGAATTGTTATCTTTTCTTTTTCTTCCTTCCTAACTCAATTCCAGATTACCCTCAAGACTGTGATGGACCAGCTTCATGAAAAAGTCCCGGAGCTACTGATACCACAAGGTGAGCAAAAACATAAAACAAAACAAAACAAAACCAGAGCAGTGAGTTATGGCAGGTGAATACTTGATGGATACTATAGTAAAGACTGATAAAATATACTTTTCATCCTTTTGACGTAAAGAGCAGAAAAACAACAACAAACAAACAAACAAAAACAAAAAACAAAATTAAAAAACATCATTTATAAGACTTATTGACCCTTCAGTCTTTATGATTATGATTTGGCATTTGTAAATGACATATTCATTGATGTATGTTTACTGGGAGTATCTCTTACTTGAATGATAATAAAGTCTAAGTATCAATGTTTTTTTGGCATGATTTAATCTTTAACAGACATACAATCTATCATGTGTCTTGATCAGAACACACCTTTAAAGATCATTATTTAATATCTTTATAAGAAAAAGCATTGTATTTCACTGAAATGATTATCTTTCTTTGATACCAGTATTTTTTCAATATTCTAAACTTCATAATTCTGAGAAGACAAAAATGTAAATCCTTATACACCATACCAGAAACAATCATAATCATTACTGACTGACTATAAGCAACAACAAAGAAAATATGCATACACACACACACGTTTGCATCATGCTAGATGTAATTCTGTCTTCACTATTTTTCTTGGAATATTATCCACTAGACTAGAAATACTATTGGGCTGCGTGTATTTTTGCGTATCTTATGATTTGATTTAATTCAAGGAAGAGTTGCTCTGTGCAGTTGCATGTAAAAAAAGGGGCAACAATTTAACAAGTGACTGCCAATGTAGAAGCATTCATGCATAATTCAACAAATTCACGACACAAGGGGAACATTGTAAGCGCTTACACGCGAGTCCCAGGTAAGACTAAGTATGTACAGAGAGTTGTGTGAGAGAGTTTAGCACATTCCATAGTATCATATCCATGGCTTGTTGCTTTGAATATATAGGGTGTATTCTTCTTTCATCATGTATGTGATACCACAAATTGCCAAGTTTTCTGAAGTTGACAATATCATGGGGGGGGGGGGGGGGAAGAATAATAGATGCCAATACAATTTTGGCTTTCTTTCATATGTTTGTCAGATTTAGAAGTAAAAGCCATAAATTGTTGTTGTTTCTTATGTTTTATTTCATTTTGTTTGTGTTAGGTGTGTTTTTTTTTTAATTGTGACATTTCTTTTTTAGGTCTCTTGAAATCAAATCAAACTTCCTACATTTTTCTTTTGTTTTGGGTTTGCTTTTTGGTGTTCCCTTTATATGTTTCAGAGACACTGAAGTAAATGCCTCTCATTAAGAATTGGGATTGTAATTTATGCTTAGTGTAGTCAAGTGCTGATCTTCAATTTTAGATCACAGTCATTACTTTGTTTGCAAATTTCATCTTTTAACGAGAGCTCACTTTCACCATGACAGTAGTCTCTGTTCCATTCAACTATACACTTGTTCTTACATATTTGTATTTCTCTAGATTCATAAATATGTGTCAATAAAAGTAAGCATAAATGTATCTTGATTATATTTGAAACTCACGCTTGGTCATGGACATCAAATGCATTACAATATGTGTTGAAAGGGGTCAAATATGTGTACATTAAACATCCTCGCTCAGAACCATATCCAAGTAACTTTTCAAAGACTGACAAATGCAACTTGGACCGTTGCTAGGAGATCACGAAGACATTCAAATTCGAAGGAAATGAATTTAATGACCCTGCTCTCAAATGTACATCAGCTGCTCAGCATTTTGATGCTTCAAAGTCGAGAAGTAAACACACAGCCATCACTAGGCAACACCAAAGACCTCCAATAAATGTTCCTCCCTAAATCTTTCACATTGCCATAACATGGTATTCTACAGGAAAAGATTCACAGATTTATGCAGTATTGTATACACCAGCTGTTCGCAATTGAACATGCCAGAGATTTTCAAGCTGGGGTGTCATTTCTTAATTTCCCATGGCTTTTTTTTTTTTTTTAACTCATGTACTTTGTTATGTCCAAGTCTGTTCCTCTGATCATCTGTGTACATTAATTTTTGTCTGTATCTATTTCTGTCTGTGTCTGTCTGTCTGTCTCTTTTTTCTCCATATATATCATATATATGTATACATGTATATTTGTATTTATCATATACACAAGCGTGTATATATATATATATATATATATATATATATATATATATACATACATCACTAGTGTTTATATTATGCATACATGTATATTTTTTTAGTGTATGATAAAAGGAAAATGTGTACAGTTTGTACAAATTATTGCAAGCATTAAAGAAGTGGGTACAGTATCGTTGCAAGATACCGGTAACCCGTTGATTTGTATGCTAAACTTCATTGACAGCTCGGGCATGAAAAATGCCTTCAAGCAATACTTGCAACAGGTTTCTGCTTTAGCAGACAGCAGTTCACATTTATAGTTGAACTTTGGTTTCCTTTTTTAACACCCTTCCCCACCACAGATCTGATTGGTTACCTACTGTTCACCCCTGACCTGTGCACACCCGCAGAATTCCTCCAGAGGTACGATAGTCCAATGGATGTCGTCCTGGATAATGGTGAGTCTTACACCTTTATCTCTAGGGGAAAAGTTTTTTTTTTTGGAGTACTCTATAACTGCAAATGCATGGTGTAATATATTTAACTGCCAGTGCTTTATAGTCTCATTGTCAGTATACAAAGTAGTTTTGATCATGTGGAAATAGCTCCCTTCTTGTTGTTGTTTTCTGTTTCTTTCTTTTTTATGTTGGATTTTTGACTTTGCTCCCTACTTGTTGCTCTCCATGAGCAGGGATTACTGTGAAAGCTGTTATTTTCATGAGAGTTTAATTTCCACAAATTTCATGAATTACTCTTGGGCAGGGAATGTAACAACATGCAAAAATATTGCTACCTGTTTACAGACAGGCATTAGTGAATTTACAATAGCCTCAAAGTCAAATTTTGAAAATGACATCTCGTGAAAATGTTTGTGACCTCCTCATTTGCAAAAATATCTGTATACAAAAATAACAGCTTTTACAGACAGGTGTGTGTGTGAATATTTACACAAAAAACGGCCTGAGGAAACTGAATCAATCCCAGATTACGGCAATAATGAACAGAGAATAAAGACGCTCATTAGCACAAATAGCATTGACATTTGTGATTGTGGATTGAAAATAACGTAACGTAATAATGCAATGTAGGGAAACCCCTTACCTTGGCTTGCTCGCCAATGGGAATGTCTGCTGCATGTTTGTCATTTTTGTTTTGGTTCATTGTGGTTTGGTTTGGCATGGTTTGTGTTGGTTTGTTTAGTTTTGGTTTTGCCAACCAGCACCGGCTGTCGTGATTGTGACTCTCAATAAGTGGGGATATTACCTAATTCTATATCTTATTAACCCTTGTCTTGAAACTGTCCCATTCTGTTTCTGCATGGTGGATTTCTGAATTTCACTGTGGCCAAGTAAATAGGAAATCAAAATGTGTTCCACAAAAAATGGTTTTGCAAGTATAAGAGCAAAGCACGTGGGTGCTCATAATATTCACATGCTGCTAGTACCGAGTCACTGTAATTCTTCTCAGGTTAAGTACTTGGTGTACCAAGGTCCCTGTAAGCTGTGAGTTGGAGCATTCCTCCATCCTCCATCTCACAATCTGAATGCCAATGTGCTGGATCTGTGAAGGTGAACAGGATGTACTGCTTGGCAAAAATATGTGCCATGTTAGCATGAAAAAGAGAGCAACATCTCTGAACAATGCCATTACTTGTAGATTTCAGTCAAGCTGTCTTCATATGAAATTTCCTTTTCGTAGTGTCTACACTCTATGGGGATTTATGCATATTAGTCACTTGACAAACATGGAAAATTTCATCCTTTTAATGCTTCTCTGAATTTTTTTTTTCTACAGTGCACTCCCGTTATAACAAACACGGTTATAACAAAATTCCAGTTACAACGAAGTAAAAGTTCAGGCCGCAACATTATCCGCTATGTTTTGTATTGTTTATTTGTTCGGTCATAACAAAATTTTGATATAACGAAAGAAAACTGCAAGTCCAGAGGACTTCATTATAATGAGGGTCCACTGTATATGTCCATGATGATCGCTAGTGAACCTTAACCTCACCTTGCACAAGTTGAGTAGATTTTTGATGTTTAAAAATTGCACCAGCTGGTCGCGCTTCAGCTGTGAGTGACTGAGTGAATGACCATAGCATTTATGGAATCTTGCCACAACATTTACTTTAGGTCTCCATAAAAAAAGTGCATGCTTAGTATATCCCCCTCATCTTGGCATAGAATGGACTGGGGTAGGGCCCTGTGATAGATAGATTACAGCCCACTGTTTGACATGTGCATCATTTCAAGCCAGCCATTAAAGCTCTATCTCTCCATCTCTCTCCTCCTGTAAACATACCTGCCACTTTCGGATGACAGCTGAATATTTCAGCCTGCATGTTACTGTTGCTGCATCCCAAAGTCCATGTCTCTCTATTTGTTTTTTCCTTTCACTCGGCCAGCAGTGCATTGCAGTGGGTCTCATATCCCACCCACCTACCTCACCCCTCCCCTCAACTCCCCTTCTCCCCTTAAAGATGTCCATCTTTGATGTGTTGCAATGCAAACCAGTGTGCAAGCAATAAAACTTATGGAGATGGTATGGGGAGGGGATAAGATTTGCTGGGTGTTGTTGTTTGACATGATAACAATATATTCTTTTGCAGCCTCTTTTTTTTTATTTCTAGCATTGCCAGTCTGATCAAAATTCAAATAGACAGAAAAGTAAAGCAGAAACAGATTTTCCAGTTGCTACCAATTGGAGTTCAAGAACTATCGCTTCAACATTACAATGCCATTGTTATTCAGAGAATGAAATATAATTCTTATTGGCTATTATGATTATTAGCAGCACTTGTGGCTAAAGTTTGACAATTCACGTACATATTCTTTGCCATTAATGTGATTACGAAGACTTGTAGACCAGAAGTCTTTCAGTAGAAATCATCATGGCACCAAGAATTTTTTTATTTAATTGAGAACTTAGACATTTTCTGCACACAGTTTTGATTGTTTTCTTTTTTACCACATATGATATCAGCATAGATTTGTAAGTTCATTTATCTTTTAATGTGTAATAGTAATGACTGTCCAAAGCTTAAACTTGTGTGCATTTCTCCTTAAATGTTTGGGTTTTTTTTATATGGGTGATAAAAACAAATGTTACACTACAGTGACTGGAATATCATTTACTACAGTAGTGTTGTGCTGCATGGCTAGTACTGACCCTTGCATGGACAAAAAAAAATGGTTATATGCATAGCTATGCAAATCAGGCACACATTTTTCTATTCATAAATGTGTACTTTGCAGATTGCAGGCTTTGTACATTTTTGCGAGTTTCTTTTGGGTGAAATTGTTTTTACTACTTTGATTATTTCTGGCATATCTCAGTAATAAAACAACAACAACAACAACTGAGTTTTAAATGCCTGTGATGTTCTCAAGGCTGTGGTGCCTTGTGAAAGCCAAGGAAAATTAATTCAAGGCAGGAAATTTGATTTTATGATTTTACAATTAGGGCATCTTCACATACAGTGTATTTCATAAGTGTACCCGAGCTTTGCTCTGTAGTCGGAAACTTGATGTAGCCTGTGGTTAGTAAGTATTGATGCTCAAGTTTGGAGATGCCTGTAACATATTCGAGTGCGGATGTATTGTTTTACCTACTGCTGTATGTAGCTGGAAAGTACTCTTGTCTGAAGTATTTACAGCTGTGGCTTACCCAGGGTGTATGTTATTCTTTGTTCTGACATGCTGTGCCTGCAATGCAATCATGCAGAAACATTGTTTTCTATGAAATGCAGGATGTGAAAGATTCTCTGTGAATGTTAAGATTTGGCTCTAGAGTTCATATCTACTGAAGACAAGTCATTGGTAGATTGCCATTGGCATTGTTGCATCTCATCATAGATGAATTAGGGGGTTTTGACTAAATGAAAGTACACTTGTGAATTAGAAAATGAAATTACATTTGCGAATTAAATTGAGTCATCTGTGAAAGGAAACAAGAAGACCCAAGTACCAATTATTAGGGAAAATTGTAATGCAATAAGAGATGCTGATGTATGTCATGGCTTCTGTTGAGGCAATTTTTATCTTAAATCAAGGTCTTGTAAAATATCTGCAAACTGCAAGCAAGAAACATTGATGTACAGACTTTGTAATGGCATATCTTCCATGTCAGCCTGAAACTGAAGTTGGTTTGAGACAAGCCTGGGTGTACAGTTAACTTGTCCCCTTGTGACACCCTGGTAATGACATGCGGTCCCTGCCTAATTTGCCACTTGAGGGAGGGAAACGTGACATAGATAATGGACTTCTTGGAGTGTTTTCTTGGAGGCCTCATCATCCGTCTCATATGTACCACGTTGCTAGGCAACTGTCATGTGATGCCAGCTCGAGTGTGGACAGTTTGCTTCCTGTACACGTTCTGTCTCCGTAAGCACCCTCCGAGACGGCAACATTTGAAATTCCCGTCTTGTGTGTCATCACGGGGCAGTCTCTCTTTATTCGACAGTGCAATTGTTGCCATGACAACGTCCGGATGGCATGCTCTCTTTGTGATGCTTGTTTTGAAGTTGTTATTTCACATTTGGGCCGAACAGTGTATAAGGTTTTAGTCCTTTAAGAAATTTTCTGAGAATGATCAGCTTACATACACACCTGTGTATTAAAGGACTTATGCAATACAGATACATGTCGACTTGTGTTGATTTATGATGCCCTGAACATCACTTGTATGTCTATTAAAAGGAATAAAATATGTACCATATATTTACAATAATTTGTCAATTGTGTTTCTTCAGGCCACTTAGAAATGGCCATAAAAAAAATTTAAAAAACTTAAAAACTTAAAAACTTCCCAACCAGGGTTTTGTTGATGACATCATCTGTCAGGCACTGCTACAGAACTAATGTAATTAACGAAAGACATTGCATGGAAGCATGCAATTTATGCTCAGTCTAGGACCATGCTTTTCAACCAGTGGGCCACAAAGCTCTCGCAGGTGTGTTGTGATGTCGGCCTGAAAAATGAAATAAAAAAGATTAGATGTGATCTCACCGGTCCTCAAAAGAATTTGTAGGAGCCAAAGTGGACCTCAAGCTGGAAAAGATTGAGAAACATAGGCTATTGGGAAGATTTATTCCATTGCCTTTTATTAATCATATCAGTACTTTAGTGGTGATTGACAAATGATGTTATCAACAGAATCTTGGTTTGGAAGGTTTTTGTGGGCATATCTATAATCCAGATAATCTGAAGACAAAAAGTAGAAAAATTATTTCAAAAAAATATATGGCACATATTTAGATATTCTTTTGGCCACATAAGTGATGATCGGCATATAATATATCGATACAAGCCAACATAAATTTGCATTACATAGATCCTTTAGTACTGAACAAAAGTAAAAGTTGAAGAGAAATGCAATACGTAGCAGCTGTATTCTTGAGTCACTAGAGTGTGTATCCATTTGTGTGTGCTGAATCCTTGTGTGAAGGTTTTTTTTCCTTCTACAAATAGATGGCTCTTTCTTTCCACCAATCACTGTCTCTTGTTTGTGCTAAAGATTTTTTATCCTCTGTGTCAGAAAAACAACAGAAATATAAAACCCAATACGAGCTCTATTCAAGTGCTGTCAGATACGAACTTTTTGATGCATCAGTTAATTTTTATGCTAAACTCAATGTGACCCTTTCTTTCTTAATGTATGGATGTTACCTATCATTTTGGTAGGGATTTTCAGTGAGCAAGAACAGAAAATGGGGGTTGGGGTAGAATGAACACTTAGAAAAGTTAGTAATGCTTAAAGCTTCATCCAATATGATAATTATGATGAAAATGATTGGAAATCATTGCAAGTTTTATGTATGCAATGAGTTATTGTACACTACAGTTTGCAATGTGGCTTCGAAAATGACAACTTGGTCTTTGTGATTTGCATGACATTGATTAGAAGCTATTTTGGCGTCATCATTTGAATACACAGGATTTTATGATGGCAACAATAAATCAATTTACTGATGTGTGTGACATAGTGGATGCTCTACTCCTGAGGACCCAGGAATGAGCTATTCTGGTTTCTACGTATAATACATTTATGTGTCAATACTTAGCTTCCAGTTATCCTGTGGTAGATGTTGCTTCACATCAGGCAAATCTCAGACCAGTTTATGGTCTAGTCAAGAATCTTTTGGAGTTAAGCATTTCAAGTGTGCCAGTGAAAGAATCTTCTATTTTATGTTACCATCCTGATTGTATTAGTAACAAACTATTGTAACACCTTTCTCGTATGTGCTGTTGTGAATTTTCCCCATTTAGAATTGAACATAAAAGTCATAAGTGCATTCATTTTTGCTTTCTATGTTTTCTATTTCAGAGCTTGTGTGGCCACTGCCAACAAAGAACTTTCCCATCAATTGAGCCATGAGCAATACAGGGACAATCACTGCAGCGTGGACCATGTCGCTGCACAACATGAACAGTCTTGTTGGAAGAGATTGGTTTCTTTCAGGGACCTCTTTGCTGATGCATGTATTCATATCTGAACACTTGTCAGAAATAGTTTGTTGTACCCAAGTGATTGATCACAGTGTATTGATGCTACTTCCATTTGTTCTCTAAAGTCCACCATGTTTGTGATGTTAGACAACAAATTGATAAAACTGCCTTACTATCTCATTGAATGTTCCATATTGAAGTCTTTCTGTCGGGGGAAGGGGCAAAGGTACAAGTTGTATGTTGAAGTGTCTCTGCTTTTGCATTGTTGCACTCAGCATCAATATAGTTGTTCTAGAAGTTCTATCTAGTGCAAGGGAATCCGGGTTATGACGGAGATCTAAAAACCATAACAATTATCTTGTTATATCAGGTTTCTCACTACATCAGGGTACAAAAATAAGGAAATATAAAGAGCTGGGACCTGCAAAGTCACTTTGTTATTAAAGGGTTTTGTTATATCCAACCTCTTTCTGACAAGGTTCCACTGTAACATGCCAGAGGGAAGTAAAAGGAGAATATTCATGAATTTAAGTGGTGGGAGGGAGGGTAAATCATACTGTGATGAATTTCAATTTGATCTGCTATTATAAGGGCACAATTTCCCCTTGTAAAAATCTGCTTGCATTTCATCATCCATAATTGGTGAAACAATTCATGTTTTTGTTGACTGGTCAAATTTGAATGTATTTATTCCTATTGCTCTTCAATCATTTTGTAGTGTTGCAGAATCGGACATTCATTTAGATCTGACTATACAATCTCTGCTTCGTTTTCCTTGTCGCTTCTATGATAGAAAGCAGAAAGTGTGATTAAAAAGGTCAATATAATGTATAACTGCTTTCTTTGGAGTTCATTGATAGATTGCAGGTATACCATGTCATGCCTTATTTCTATCTGTCGTGTTTGCAAAGAAGGACTTGTACATACAGGGAGAAGAGTTGACTATGTAAACAGATTTATACCTACCCAAATGTTAGAGAGACTTCAAAATCACCTTATCTGTTTACCAGCACTAAGGAACTCATTCGAGATGTGTTTTCTGTACTGGCATAATATGTTAGCCTTTCTCTGGCTTAGGTCTGGTTGACTTGGAACCAGAGGGTGGAAGTGTGTGTGTGTGTGTGTGTGTGTCAAGTGTGTGTGTGTGTGTGTGTGTGTGTGTGTGTGCATGGAAGTAAGTGTGTGTGTCTAAAATGTTTGTGTTGATGCCTCAAAATGCTTTACGCCTAAAAATGCTTTCCTTATTCATTGTGTGTTGAAAATGTTTTTTGATGTTTGTTTGATGAAAATGCAGAAATCAAATTAAATCAAGTTAAAATAGGAGTCATTTCAGGATTATACACCAGCTATTAGTTACCAAATGCTGATTATTAACATTCTCAATTGCTGTTTGGTGTAAATCACACAAAGTATGGATCCACAAGCATGGATAGAGAAGGTTCATGGAGTCCACAGTGTGGTAGAATGTCTGACCTTGTGATCTATACTTGATCTTGTAAAATCTACACAATCGGTCTATATAACATTTTCTCTTTGGATGATAAACAAATCTAATGTAACTTTGCAGGTTAGTTAGCATTTTCACCACATAACGAAATGGGAAATATTGTTTGGAGTAATGAAATGGCATATAAATAAACATCCTTTGTGTGATTTTTCTCAAAGCCTTATTTTATAAGGTATTATTAAATGTATGATTTTATTCATGATTGCAAGTTTTAATGCTTGACATCACTGAATAATTTGTTTTGAAAGTCAAAAGTCATCCCCGATTCTATTCGATATTTAGGTACATTGTATCCTAAAAGAGACCTAGGAATACTGAACAAAAGTCTCATATATTTGAAGCCTTTTTCTCCAGTTTCTGTAAAGACAATTATATTGATGAATTTTATGGTCTTCAAGTGTTTTTCCCCCTTTGTAAAGAGATCTTTTCCATGCAATTCAATGCGACGAAAGTTCAGTTTGTACATAACTTATTTATGAAGCATTCCATGTGACATGGCATGGTATGACTATGTATGAATGAGGATGCTTCTGTATAATACTGTGCTTAATTAAAGTCTATATTGTACGAATTCAGTATGTGCATTGTGTGGTGTTTCATCATTTGTAAGATCTGCAGAGAGCTTTTGGGGTTTTAATTTTGATGTAATGTAGGCCCTACTTGGAGAACTGTTATTATTTTTAGGGCATGGGGTGTTAAAGACACACGGCTAGTATGGCTGTATGTCGGTTAGTAGATAGCTATTCAACGAAGAAATAATTTTTATGCAGATAAGAGATCCAAATCACCGTCTCAACATTCTGAAAGCTAAGAGATAGTTACTGTACTGCTTGCATTCATATTATTCTCTGAGTCTTGAAAAATTATTTCAGAAGTCACATGTACTTTGTTTATGGTATAGACTTTTGCGCACTCCAGGTTTTTTCCAAAATATGGTAGAGTTGCCCCCTTCCCCTAAACACACACACACACACACACACAAAAACCAACACCAAAACAAAACAAAAACTGATACTGACAACAATAAAGTAACAAAACAAGCAATATCAAAAACATAAAATGAATTGGAATTGAGTTACTGAGCTACGTTACCAGGTCTTTGAAAGAATTCTCTTTTTCTTTTTATCATGACGAGATGACCTGATTAGACAACCCACACCACAGCTGTTATTACGACACTCAGTGTGTGTGTGTGTGTGTGTGTGTATGTGTGTATGTGTGTCTTCACCACACACAAATTAATTGCAGAAAATGAACATACAGTCATGCTCGTATTCTGACATCTGACATTGGATGATAATCATGGTAATGACAAAAACAGGAAATGCTGTGAAACGAGCGAACAATGACTAATCTTACATTACTATTACGATATTATAGTTATAAAGATACCACTGACCAAATATGGTGTAGGCAATTGCCCAAGGAATTGTGATTTGCAGGCCACTATTTTGGGAATTCAAGAATTTACCGTTCTTCTGTAGATGTTGGCACAGTATAGGCCTAATTCATAATAGTTATCAATACGTTCTGTTATACAAAGTGTCGGTAGCATTGCTTTGCGTTTCTACTTAAAGCGATATTGTAAAACTCACGAACAGGCATCCGCATTTGTTGTGTCAACTTCGTATTTCCCCCGCCATAATTCTTCTTTCTCATACTTCGAGATATCACTTTCTTCTACATATTACTTGATAGTCAACTTCAGAAAAGTATTTGAAAACGAACTTATTTGTTGCTTTCATCTCTTCAAAATGAATAGACGACAACTCGTCATGCAAGTGAAGATTGGAAAGAAATAATTGAATTCTATATACTGACAGGTACAGAACTTTACATGCGTCTTGTGTTTAAACATTACCAGAAATTTGTCATAGATCAAAATCCTATAAACTTATTACATCTGTCTAGTACATTTCTTTTATGTCTATAAAGGCCACAGGCCCTTTTTTATACTTATCTTTCTTTGTCTGTGCCATCGCAGCCCTATCTACCATGGAGCTATATAATTATATTCTCGCAAGCCGCAGTTAGGGTATAGAATACAAAACAACCGCAGTGAACTTTATGAGCTGTTGCTTCGATGACATTTTACTGAGGAACGAGGCTCGCGAAGATCCCCCCCCCCCCCCCGCAAAAAAGAAAAAAAGAAAAAAAATGTTCTAAAATTGAATCCAACAAAGTGAAAGAAAGCGAAAAAAGTAAACGTTACAAAGTCGAGACCATGCCATCAGAGAAGGCACTGTCTAAAAATGGCAAAGCTCTTTGTGATATTATCCACGAATCAATGCTTGAAGAGTCGCAACAGATGCATTTCCGCGTTTATGAATGCATCTTGCGTGTATTTTGGGAATGAATCATCCGCTCTGTGCATCTGGATGTACTATAGACTCAATCGAAAAATTTTACTTGCTCATGAAATTTTAGCGAAGGAGTAAAGACTCATGTTCAGTATGCTTTTTGTTTCAATCAATTTTATGGTTATATACGTTTTGATACAAGGACCAGGTCTCAGATGAAAAGAAAAGAATTGCTTTATCTTTTTTTTTGCACGAAATTTCGAGCATCTAGAGATATATCAGCGAGGTTTAGATATGCGACGCGAACGCTGACACGACGCAGCCTCCTGGGTTAGACAATGGAAACTGCCGTCATGCGTATGTGCAAAATACCTTCTTTTTTTTTTTAAGCCTAATTAACGTCGTCTCAGCATTCGCGTTTGCAGATTTAAAGCTCGCTATTATCAAATGCGGAACCAGTGTTCATGGTCCTTGGTATGATTATTGTTTAATGTTCAGATATTGCCTATACATCAGATTTTTTTGATGAAGAAATGTATAAACAATTTCCATGATTGGCACACCCTTGATTCAATAACAATCGAAAATTTGCGTGGCTCTAATAAGGTAGGGCAGTAGTCAGCTGCATGGCTTACACTACTACGCGAAATCTATATCGACGCACGTGCAGTCACGTGATCACTGTTTTTTTGCGTTGAGCCACAGAACTCTGTGCGTTGAGCACGTCAATTAACCTCAATTATGAAGCCATCACTGCTGCTGACGCATTTCATGACGTCACATCCTGCTTGTTTCTGTGTTTACAAGACTGACGGCCATTGACATCGAAAAATGATTTTACATCTTAATTTAGGAAGATAGTTATTCTTATAGTATTATGGTAATAATGGCATGTACAAATTCAATTGCACATGATTGCAACCAAAAATACACGTCCATCTATTTCTGAGTTATTACACTGCCCTGATATATTGGAATAAATAAATAAATAAATAAATGAATTAATGAATAAATAAATAATATCAAATCTCTCTCTCTCTCTCTCTCTCTCTCTATATATATATATATATATATATATATACATATAGTATATGTCATAGAATAAAAAGTCATAGCTTCTAAAAGAACTCAATCACATCTATCTTATGTTTTTCTATATCAAAGTCGAACGGTTTTTTCTCTCTCACTTTAATTTTTTTTTTGTGTGTGTGTGTCCTTGATACCGTTTTACACATGCAGGATTTGCGTGCAGCCGTGATATAGGTTGATGAAACACTTATACCAGCCAGTTACTGTCACATGTCCGTATGCAAATTGATTAGGGTTGACAAAATGGTGTTTGTAAAAATTCTGCTGAATCCCATAACATACTTTTATCTTGCATCAACAAGTCAATATACATTGTAGGCCTAAACAGATAAAGCTACATCCAAACGAACGGAAACCCGATACATGCACACTCCACTGGCTCTCATCAACATCCAATCTGAAGAAAGTAAATTGTAGGATTTCCTTCAGTGTCTATGATAAAACGACTACGTATTTATCTATTCTGGATTTTATTTCAGATATCAATTATCTTTGTTTTTGTCATTACACTATTTTCCTTCTGTATTGCTTCGAACCTTTACTCAATAGGCTTTTGATGAGATTTTTATTCTGCACGAGATCTGATAAGTATAACATCCTTTGATTGTTCTGATGTAAGTTTTCATATTTCGTCGATTTATATATGCCGTTTTGATATTTCGATGATAATTCAACGTGTTTGATATTCAACATATCACAATGCGAATTTTGATTTAGATATACACGTATATATAGTCCACAGTAAGATCTACATGAAAACATCGTTTTAGTTGGTTTTAAGTCTCGTCTATTTTCAGACTGTATTATGCCTTCTAGAGTTATTTGTTCATAGTTAAGTACATGCAAATACAATTTCTGTGTGCCAGTGTGGAAAAACCAGTCAAAGAGAGGAAAATTATATCAATATACGCTGATTGTAAGTACCAAACAAACTCACAGCGATGTCAATTTTGTGCTTGTACACCGTTTGCTAAAGGCTAACAAAAACACCACGTCGATTTCAGTAAAGATTCGCGTTTATGGCTCCGCTTGTGCGCACGCGCAAGAGGTGAATGCACCCGAAGACTTGCAGTCTACGATCGTGTACAGTATTCGCACCGGCGAGTCGGCGATCGCGAGTAGATGTGGAGAAATTCGTTGTTCGCTCGCTTGTCAACTCCTACCCCAACAGTAGACGACCGAGCGCGTGTCGCCTGACGGCCGACCGTCCTGTCACTCTCTGTGATAATCGCTACATTTTCGGTAAGTAGCCAATTAGGGGAATACTGTTCACCTTCAGCCACCTCTTATTGGTTGCTGTGTTGCATAACATGAAAATCATAACTGGATTTAAGAAAATGACAAGCATATATCAGCGAACGATTTCTTGCGGTTTTTGGTCACTTTCTTTCGCATCGAATCTGTACCAGGATCGACTTGACTGGGGCTCATGGTGTATCACTCGCCTTTCATGATACTTGATAGTTATTCTGTCAGAGATTGTTAAACTTTTGCTGAGGAACAGGATTTCAGACAACATATTTCCTGCGCAGCGAGAGAAGGGAAGCCTGTCGAGTTGAATCCAGGTATTTTAGCAGTCATCTAGGTGTATCGACCTCATTGACATGATACGAGGTACAGCAGCTGCTAATCCCATTTCTGGCGCGTAGGTTCTCGTTCCCTAAAAACGCGCCAATAGTGAAGAAATCTCGTCGCTTCTCAAAGCCCAGGCTTATGACGTGGACATCGCTGGAGTGTTTCGTCTTTCAGACCCAATCAAGATTGAGCTGTGATTGCTGGTGGCAGGTGTTTTTCTCTTTCATTCATTCTAATCGTCAATGTACGACCTGACGTGGACTGTCATCCGTCCACATGCTTTCTTTATTTTTCGCCCACTCGGTTCGACCGTCACTTCTGCGATTATACATTCGGTCGTCTGCTACGTATGCTGTGAAGCCCCAAGATCCACGCGACACCGCAACACAATCCAAACTCGCATGGTACGACTACAGACAGTGATAGTAAGTGTATGGTAACACCCATCCCCCGTATTATTCGTGGTATACATTATGCTCGTTCCCTCCCTTTGAAACCAACCCCCTATAAGGACTGCTTCAATTTCTGAACCATTCTTTCGCGGGTTTTTTGCAAGCTTTTCCTACCTGGGAGACCTTCCTAAATCCGAACACTGCTCCTTGCATCCCTATATCAGGTGAGCTGTCATAAAACCTAATATCTCAAGACAAACATCCCCACTACATCTTAGTTAAGCAGTCAGTCATTAGGCCCACAATACCGTGAACATATTTTTTGTATTCAAAATGGAATCTAAGAACTCATAAGAAATCAAACAGAAATGAAAATATAATTATATTAATGCTTGTTATTAAGTAATGGTATAAGTCCTGTTAGGTCCCTATTAGCACAATTTCAATGGTTACAGCCCAATAGGTCAGAGGTGCCGAAATACTATAGTGTGTCCACAATACCTGTATTTTGTTATCGTCATATTTAGTTCAGACATAATAAAATGAAAGGGTGAAGGTCTGGGAAACGCGAACATTTTTGGAACGTATTTGCGGTATGTAAATCTTCGGTTTATCGGACCCTCGGTATAGAGATCCCCTCGTTTCAACTTTTGTTACTTTTCATGATCACTTGTAACCAAAATCACAGTGGGATAACAGCGAGAACAGGATAATAACAAAAATTGTCTGAACACTTGCACATGAGGTTAGAGTGATTGCATTAGTATGATTTTCGAGATATTTTATACCATTTTTTATTCTTAAGGGGTCAAAAGAGAAGAGAAAAACACTCCCTTTTTAGAAATCTCCGGGTGAAAATCAAATACATCCCACTTTCCTTTCTTTTCTTTTCTTTTTTTTTTGTTTGTTTGAATTCTCTGGCCTGATTTTGTCGCGCAAGAAGTACCCCTTTACCGGAGATACAAACTAAGGCTAGAGGAAGGGGGGGGGGGGGGACGTGACAGGGCTACTCTGTGGTTCAAAGGGAAAGGACCATCATTTTCCATTTCATACCCAGATCAAGTGCAGAGTTTGTCGAGTGTCGACTTTTAATAACATTAGATAGGTGTATTTTGTCGCAGAGAATGATGGGATATCTTTATAGAAGTTTACTCTTTGGAATTGATGAATATCAGGTATAATTGTTGGGATTACAGTCTAATCTATATCTATGCCGTACTAAAAAGTTACATCTGGAACAACCGACCTATCATTCTCTTGATGGTATTGGCATGTGTACATGCATGCATTGCTTTATAACATGTGCTTTGTACTGTTACACTGGACAAACTATGAAAGTGTCTTCCCATCATACAAACGCATATAATGAATGATGGTCCATAAAACAAGTACCTCAATGTCACCTACAAGTTTTTAACGGTTACAGTAATGTTTGATACGATAATCAATTTTTTAATATGTTTAAAACCTGATACGATTTTGTCTTCAATTTTCATTACAAACGAAACATTTCAGGATAGTCTGGTATTGACAGTTTGACTAGTTAGAAATCTATTTAGTCAGGAATCTTTACTATGGTTTCCACAAATGGCAATAAAGCTTGCTGTCCTTTGAGTAAAAGAGTTTAAAATGAATGTGCGAATTTGTTTGTTTTGAGGCAATGTATGGAATGGTGAGGCAATTCGTTCCCTTTGTTTGTTGCTTCATTGTATACCGTTTATACGTTCTGTGATTCGTTAAACTTGTAAGAGATCTTTGTGTATGACGTTAACATAATCATGTCATTGTTTCTGCATTGGCATGGGCCCTGTGTAAAACAACATTTATGTATAGCTGACGGAGGTATGCCAGACAGTGTTGATAAGTAAAGTAAATTTGTCATGGCAGCATATTTTTTTATACGTATAATAGCGATAAAACATAACTGATGTGATTTGACTATATCCCACATATACACACTTTCTTTGGAATGGAATCCATGAATACTTTGTGTTATTTTTTCCCATGATTATCATTTTCTCCATTCCCATTCGTACATTAGACAGTGATAGCTGCATGGTAATACAATAATTGTACGTAGTCAAACGAACGAGTTGCTTTTATTACAAGTGGTGAAACACACATGCAGTATATTTAGGTATATAGAAGCATAATCAAACTCATACCAAGTGTGCGCCTAATTGTCTGAATATGAATTGACTCAAAATCATTAAGAATATTTCTCGAGGGAAGGGCAGCCTGACGTAGGGATTATGTTACTAGGATACCATCTTAGAATTGTTTTTCATGTGCTGTGTAGGCCTAGATAAGTAGAGACATCTTGCGAGGTAATGTCAAATCTTTACAGATGAATTCTTTTTCTTCATACTTCTGCCTATCAAAATATCCTACTTTATCTTCACAACGAGAATGGCGTTAAGGTGCTTCGAAGATTTTGGCTTTAGTGACAACTTAGCGCCCTTATATCGTTCTCACCCGACGATGTAAAATAATGTAGACCAGTTCATGGCAATAGACCAATCGTGTTCAAATCCCACTTTTGATGCCTTCACACACACACACACACACTAACACTAACACACACATAGATGGACAGACAGACATAAAGACAGACAGAGGATGAGGAATGACCTAAATGAGGAAAGATTGAAAAATGTTCCCGTCAAGTATCATTGTCTTCTCGTACATTATCGTACTTGTCGCTTGTTGCGCACTTCAATGTCTATAGTTTGACGTCGTAGATTAATGTCAATAACTCGCAGGATCACCGGACCAGATAATCACTTTATCCGTCTGTTTCCATTCCTTGCCAAGTCACTTACAGATGACGCGTGATCCAGTGTAAAGACTGCACTAAAGAGTCTCGTGTCCTGCTCCAAGGGATCGAATGTGTCGTCATCATCTTGCTCGTCATCCTCTGCATTATCATCACTATTAACCCACTGAAGAGTATTCCCGTGTATACTCCGCCAGGTGTCTATGGGAAATGTGTAATATGGCAAAATCAGCTAGTCCTCAACGGGTTAACACCCCCTCTCTCCATCTCTCCACCATCTACACTGACACACACGAAAACGCATGCTCACAACAATTTTAGAAAGAGTTTGTTGACCAATTATCTCATCTGTGTTCTGCCATACTGTAGTCTATTCCCCGTGAGGATGGTGAGTTAATAATGAGGGTATCAATTTCGGTCATCGTCCATTAGATCACCAAGCCATTTTCCCCGTTTTCTTGTCGACGAAACGATGAGGGTGTTTCAAAATCTAATTTGAAGATATTCTTAGAAGTGTAATGTTAGTGAGTTCTGTAGATAAATTGTGTATGTGCTAAATTATGATAAGGTTGGAACTTAAAAGGATCTTGTCTTTGTCTTCTTCTTGGACTTGTTTCTTGCGTAAACCATTTATTTTTGGAACCCTATTAAACAACCATAATATCATTAATGTTGAGGAAAACTTCATAATTGCTTACGAAGCAAAGGGAGATAATTTCTCCGCAATGCACGCATCATAAAATGTTAATAGTGAATGGTGAAATTCATCGACATCACTGAGTGAAGGGGCAACACACACCGAGTAATTTCCTGCAAAATTTGATAAAGACTTCTTCCTTAATTGCCGCCACATTTCTATTCTTCTTTTTATTTTCTGCCCTATTATTCGCGTTGCATGATTAGTCAATGCTATAGGCAACTATTCAAGCATTTTGATCTTTACCAATATATATATACATGTAGGCCTATATATATATATATTTTTTTTTTGGGGGGGGGAGGGGGCATGCTTCTGAACCTCACAACAGCTTATGTATCTTCTTGATAACATTAATGATTATGTTGTATACCATTAATTTTTTCCGTTATATATTTTGTTATCGCCTTCTCTATTATAATGAGTGTAATTATCCTTTGTTCAACCGGGCCCCATTTATTACAAAAGACCAGAAGTGAAATCATTGTAATTACAGTGTACTGATGATGGCCTCCAATCACATAATTACGCCATCCTGATTTCCCCCATACTTTACCCCTTTTAGCTGACATTGCACAGCGCACGCTTTTAGTGCAAATAGAGATCATTACCGTCATTACCGCAGCAACTCGTCACGACACACTTGTATACGTGTTATAGTTCATCCCAGTATATAGCTTCTTGGAGCTGCAAGTGAGATTACGATATAAAATATCAAGTATCGATAGATTGTGAAAAAAAAATGCTTTAAAATGTTTTCCGTTTGCCACTGAAATATCCACAATTCATTATAGATTTGATTTCCAATCCAACGGGGTAGTAGTATTTTCCCGTTGCCGACAATCGAATGATTCTACTGTCGATATCATTATGCCAACGTTCATTATTCCCATGAATCAGACGAAGGAGTAGGATTACATAATTATTATGGTGGTATAGCAAGGCTCGGGTTTAAAAAACAGAAGGTCTGGGGTTCGGCTTCTGCCCAATGACTAGACAGGACGCGTCCTAGCCCCAAACTTTTCTTTCAAAGGTTTGGGTGATATCTACGCCCTTTTTTGTGTGTATAAAGTAGAAGCATACAAATTATCGCGATCATTGTTTACTATGCATTGCTATTTCAAGAATTATACCATATATAGACCGGGTTATTAAAATATTAAAATGCTTACCGCAATAACAGAAAGTTTTTCCAACAAACAGAGATTTCGCCCAAGGAATGCTATATATAGCCACAACAAATGCATGCATGCATGCTCTCGAACTAACTTTCGTAGACGTGGATGGAATAGCCTGTAACTATAGGTTCCCCTATATTCCCATATCCCCCTCCTGAAAAGAATTGATAGATTTGAATGTACGTAACACGCATGATGTGAACGAAAATTGGATTGAAGACAACAAGGGGCTGCATAATAATGCCTGATGTTTCCTCTAACACAACAGAAAAAAAGTCCGATTTCCATTAAGTTAAATTTCAAAACATGCATTTTATTCTCATTAGTAACCGGGGAACGTGTCGTTCTCTTTGAGATGCATTCTCCTGTGCCGTATAAAAATAAAAATTCTAATCATTACAAATCGCAAGCTCTTAAATTACGCGCCTGTCCTTCGAAGCGAAGTTGCAGACTCTTGCAGCTTGTTAGTCACTGTTAATCAGAAATGCCTATCACGCGCATTTTCGAACCATTTTGGAGTCGCATCCATGCTCCGTGCTAATCGCGTGCGTGAGTGGCAAAACATTCCCAGTGCATTCATCTTCGAAAGTGCTCGAAATATAGCGACGGTTAACTCCCCCGGGGAATTACGTAGGTGCGTTGGTTTGAAGATTTTCAATGCACAGTATACGCTGGTTATTGTTTAACCAAATGCCAGGTCAACCGGGACGGGTTGTGATGAGGGCCTGGACTCGAAGGGGCGGAGAAGGGGATTTTTCCGGACACACCCACTCTCAGACGCTTCTCAAAAAACGGTGATTAACAAGAAAACGACAGAGAGAGAGAAAAAAAACATACACAATCCGTTATCTAAATGTGACGTAGTCACTCATTACAAACTGTAAAAACTCAACATAATTTCAAATATGGTGGACATGAGACAACATCCCTTTTATGGTTATGATGCTAAAATTGTATAACCAGAAAAGTAACGTATGTAAACATATGCATAATTTAACATCAACCTCTTAAGCTGATAAATACCAAATGAATCGCAGCAGATTAATTGCAGAATTAGTGTTCGAAGATATTTCAGTTCTGGCATAAGGAGCTTCGTTTTAAGAGCCTTGTAAGGTCACAAATCTATAAATTGAATAACGTCGCAACAACGGCATATAGTGCGCCTCGATGGAACGTTGTTGAACTAAATAGTGAGCGATCATTGAGAACGAATGTATAGCGTTAGATCAACGTCAACGACTTCGCTCTACAATAATATTGTAGGATTTTTTTCAACGCCAGTGAGGTAGGAATCTCTCTCCATGGCAACCTTGTAAATCGGTACTTTTCAACAGCCAAAAGCCGTTAGCTTCATTAAGCATTCACAGCGGGCAGCCATGAATTGCTTTGCAGCGTAATGATATGCGAAAGGGACTCTGTGAAGTTAGAGGATGAACAATGATACACATGTATAATTAAGATGACATACAAGCTGGATATTGCCTTTCCTTCTGGAATATTATACTTTTCCATTACTTCGTTCTTTTTAATTTGTTCTGACATAACACATTATCTGCATGCGAAGTCTTGGAGCCCTAACCCCCCCCCCCCCAAAAAAAAAAAAAAATAATAATAATAATGAAAATAAAAATAAAATAAAAATAAGAGGAAGATTGAAGGACTTTTTTCAAGGCCAGCATTTTTCTTTTTGTATCGAGATACAGTTTACGTTTATAGGGTTGCATAAGAAAAGCTCACAAAATAGTACGGATATTTTGCTTCACAAAACATATATCTACACTTAATTAGTAGTGTTTTCTTCATATGTGAAATAAGTGATGGCTTGTTTGATTAAATTCGACTTCTCTTTTTTTACAGTGCAATTGTTCCGCTTTTCAACTTCCTAATCCCTAGTACAAACCAATGTACATTTCACACACTCGAAACAATTTCTATAATCACTTGTAAGGAGAAATGGCAACACTAATTAAGCTGAATTATTACTGCTACTCTATGATCATCAAAGGAACTTGTGAATGATATTAAATCAATTATTTTCGAAACTGTTTCCAAAGCACTTGATTCTCAATTCTGAACCCAACAAACTTGACTAAGAGGGGAATACCATGTGAAAAATTATTTCAATTTGAATATATCCACGACACCAAGAGAGTGAAATGAATAGTATAATACACCTGGGTACAAAAGTACTGATATGTCAAATTCATCCTTAAGTAATATCGTCTAAAATTAATTCCAGTTGCAACGTACGATACATCAAAAGACATTGTGCGTTCCCAACCTGCATATCAGGCGACATTTTATAGGCGAGTAACTTGAACTACAATGAAGAAGAATTTCTCACATACAGTCATGTGAAACGTTGCGCTTGCACGCTTATGTTCCAGAATGTGTATTGGTGATGGTCGTATCTACGTGTGTGCGAATGCCACTAATTGATTATACGTCATTGCCATGGTTACCCGTGAGATAAAAATCAAGTTAAGTCGAAGTAATGGGATGCACTGTATGTACGTAATAACAACTGTTGGTCGTTGACAATACTATCAAACTACGCCTCTGATGCAATTTGCTGCAATACATAGCATGAAAACTTCACCCACACACGTAACAGGCAGGAAAATTCTCTCTGAATGAGAGAAATTAAAAAGAAAAAAAAAATGAACGGTTGCGAAAAACAGGATCACACATCGGGACTTGGGTGTAACTGACCCTCCCCGTTTTTTCTGATTTTTATTTTTTACATGCACAACCAGCTGGTTGCTAGGATTTTCTTGGCATTTGTATTCATTGTTATACTTTCCAGCAATTGCCAAGTTTTGAAGAAAAGGGAAGAGCATTTCCATTGCACAAAGTAAAGACCTAATCAAATTTGTGAAAGGTCATCGTTCAAACTGGGATTTTGTGATGGCAATCATCCTAATTTTGTGAGCGAAATATAAAACTCTGCGAAGGAAACAATATTTTGATGTCCGTCTCTTTAAACGTAATCGCTGTCAGTGAATAGTAACGTAAGTAACAGCTCCCCCAATAAACATATTCATATATTTGAGCATGAAAATACTTTAGCCCCCCCCCCTTTTTTTTTTCCACACCGAGCTGACAGTGGGGGGGGGGGGGGGGGGGGGGGGGGACAATGGGAAACGCACAACTTGAGGCGATCCCGGCTTCTTTTCCATAAGAGTCACTCAATGATCCTGGAAGAATGTCATCTGCAAGGGTGGCGGTTCCCCCCCCCCTCTCCCCTCCCCCTCCCCCTCCCCCCTCCCCCCATGAAAGAGCCTTCCAACATGAATAGATAACTCCTGTTGCAAAGTTACGTATTCGCCGGCGATTGAGGGTGGGCTGCGATTGTTAATCAATTACGAAATTTCATTGCACGTGAGACCCTAAAGGGCATAAATCAAAATTATTTGAAAGATAGAAATTGTGTTAGTATATCATAGAGCAATTTTCTTTTCTTCGTACCCCGACCCTCCGTCCTTATGGCATCTTAACAGGAAAATCCACCTCCGTATTCCAGTTGACTTAAATAATAAGAAGAATACATATAAATTGAACAGTAACAAGTCTGATGGAATCGGACCAAAGAAAAAAGAATTAAGGACCACATGTTTTCATGATACTTCGTTATAGATAACAGTATGTAAAGTGATGAGGTGATAGCGTCAGCATCTCACAACCCTCTCATTGGGTAAAAAAGAAGAAGAATATTTTAGGGGCCAATAATTCAACCACTAAGCAAAGCAACTGAATCATTACTATTCCGTTTGTTTGAATTCACCACTTTGATTTGACTCTACTTTAAAAAGATGTTATAGTGTTTTACTTGAAGTGATTCGTTCAACTTTATCAATAATTGTTAATATACAATCCACGTTTCAGGACAAGTAATACAGAAAGAAATAAGCACAAAATGCATGTCATCACCGGCTCATTAAAAGTCGTCAGAAGAGCAAAATCTCTACCTTTTCCCCCTTTGAAGATTCATTAAAATTGATATCCCATGATCTCAACGTTGGGTCCTTGATAGATAGAAATGTAAGTTCGATGTGATTTGTACTCATTAAAAAGTTTGTTGGAACAAAATAAATAACTTGGTGTTTCTCATCCTTGGGGAGTCCGTGTTACTGTGATCCATGACTTCACCTCTTAAAGCGGCTCAAGAAAGTCGTGATTTACGACAAATGACAAGACTACAAGTAAAACACTCCGGCCGCTTTAATTTACTACCTTCTTGCTGTTGTTGAGACTTGCTGCAGTTGCATTGCGTTCTACAGAACACGACTTGGTGATTTTTCCCCTCCAAGTTGCTCCAACACTTTAAAAAAAATTACCATCTGAGAAATTTTATCTGGCAGAGGGTATAGCCGTTAGAAAGGAAATAATCTGCTGAAATTGATATGACAGATCCATTCATGAATACGAATGAAAACTACTGTTTTCTGAGAAATTTCAGTATGACGAAGGTATGTGGTTACGTATAGCGCAAGGTGATTTAAGTTCACACGTTTTCCTTGTTTGTTTGTTTGTTTGTTTGCGTTCTTTTCTTCTGGCAACGAACGCTAGAGCATAAACGCGTCTATAAACTTATGCATAATATTCTCGTTCACTAAGATTGTGATAATGGTAATTGATTCACCCAGGAAATGGCTATCCTGATGCAAGTCACAGCAAGAATGCAAAACGTTCACGAAACTGAAAACTCTTCGGGTTATGGCGTTTTGCTGATGTATGCATAATAAATGAGGAGCAAGCAATTTGACCTATTCCATAAACGGGACCATCACCGATCACGCAAATGATGCCCTGGAGTTCCATCATTAATTCTACTGTATTCTAAACTTCCAAATTTCGTAGGGAGATGGGTTTTTATTGCTTGACATTTTGCGTCAGCATCGTAATCAGATAATGAATTATTCTTGTTGAATAAAAATCCAATTATGTGGGTTGTAATTTTCTCCGGAAAAGAAGTGGTCCTGAGATGATCAAAAAAAAAATCAATCACAAAACACAGAGGCTCTGTATGATTTATTCTGAGAAAGAATAAAAGAAAAGGAATATAATGTGCAGTTCACATCAGGTTGATGATTCTAACATACTTATTACATTGTAACCAAAAGAATGTGTTTCTAGCAATGACTGCAAGATAGTCAGCATTCGATATTAATACATTGAAATAGTCTGTCGTCATTATGACAAGATGTTTTGATCATGTCCATGATTCGAACAGTGAATAGACCTCCAGTGGTAGAAATCAGGCTACCATGTTTAGTTCTATCATGTTTGAACTAACTTGTCTGTCGTTGTGTCGGGTATATACACGTGTATTTGCCTGCCATAAACAGAGATTGCAATATTTTCGGACAGGTGCATGTCCGGGGAAATCGTGTGAGGCGACGGTGAGATATAAATAGCAAATTAGACCGTTTTTCTATCATTCATTTTTGTCCCTTTTGTGTTTGTGTATTGGACAAAAAGAAAGCTCGTGCAGTACGAGAGTTGCATGTTCGTTGGTAGTAATCTAATTCTTAGCAGACATCTATTACACACAAGTTCGTGCCCTTATATCCTACTGTATTTTGTTACGTAATGATCATTGCTTGATATGATTTCTACTCTTTTCAGTGGGAGTTTATTCTACACCTAACACTTCTTCACCTATGGTTTTATTTTCACCTTGTTTTTATGCCCAGATTTCGCCCTGTGCCATTGCTGCAGAAAGCTGTTAATCGAGTGATTCAAGCTAACATCCAGCACTAACGCCTATCAGAAGGAATCGGACTTTACATGATGCTTTAGGCCCTGGCTCATCGCTCCCAAAGAAGAACCATCTCAAAGGGACATTGCCGATATTAGCAGCACTACCAAGTATCAATATAATCGGGAACAGCAACTAAGTGTTCTCGTTTGCGTGAATTTTTTTTTACAGGCACATCGAGAGATATTTCCATCGGAAAGATACACCATTGTGGCAGTTACAGCAACTGTAAACACATTTCTCTTGTGGATTATACCGCTTATTGTATTGTGAGAAATATAATCTCTGATTAACGCAGTCATCGTCCACCGTTGCCAGGCAACTTGACCCTCGACGGATGTTAGCTTGTTAAGTGCAGTCTGTACAATGGGAGTTGTACCTAGCTGCTACCCTACAAAGTCGCAGCGGCGAGTGACGGCCGCCACGCAGCCGTACGACACGCGGCGCTTACTGTCCGAACTCATTACCGTGCAGACTGCGATAGTCTTGAACGAAGACGCTACCAACGAAACTGCCATCCTGCCCCCAGGCGTTGTAGGGGAGGAGAGCGAGCTGGGTGCCGAAAACGCAGACCCCTCTCTACCGGTGACGCCCCAGCGACGGGGCTCCATACGAGAGTCGCGGCGTCGTAGTGTCGAATACACCATCACGAGTAAGACATCGCGTGGTTTCCCTTGCGATCTCAGTTCGACCACTACCACCACCACGACCACCACCTCCAAGTCTGACGTCTCGACGATGAACACGACGCTTGGTCAGACTGCAGCCGACCTCGTAGGCTCGCACATCGCGGCGCACAATCGTGACCTTCAGCGGGCGACAGAAGAAGGGAAGAAGATGCCAAGTATTAGAGAAATGACCGAGACAAGCGTCTGGTAAAAGAGGCTACAATATTTCTTTTTACAACAACCGAAGCAAAATTACTACAACAGTATTAAGTCCCCAGACGGCGCCTGAGTCTAGGTTGGTGATCCGTGCTCTGGAAGAACAGGTGTGCCATTTCGCTGATATCATTGGTCCTCCTCAATGCCATGAGATGACGTTGAATTAACGCAAGTTTCGAGAGGAATCCTAGTCTATTTTTCACTGTTAATTGTGGCTCTTTTCTCTGTGAGGGGTGAACTAGTCTTGCTACCTAGAAATATCTTTGTTAGATAATTATCATTATGTTAATGCACACAGTAACCCACCAAAAATTTCAATCTTCACTGTGAATATGAGTAATGTTATCTTTGTTAGATATCAATACAGTATATTCATACGCACAGTAACCAACCAAAACTATCAACCCTTACTACAAATCTGAATATTTCTTTCGCTCTTTATGTGTTTATGTTTCAGCAGATGATAATTCGTCCAATTTGCAGGGAACAGACAGCATTGCATTCCACGCAAAAAGCCATGATATATATTTTTATAACCTTCACGAGAGTCTATTTAAAGCTATTGACAAGATATTTGTTCGCCGTCCTATTAACGATACTCTGTGCATTACATTACACGTGAAGCGTTGCCTATACTGATTGGTCAAAATTATCATTTACACTCGAAACAAAATCGCATCTCGTTCAGTTTCTCAAGACAAAACTAAACGAACAAACGTGACATGTAATCAGATACGGATCAGAATGAACTGATATTTGGGTTCTTTCATTAGTTGAATGTCTGATATTTACCACTTCCTGATACGTGAGCCTTCTACATCGTAGAACATTAAAGAGAGACCAATCAATGTCAGTTGACTTCAATCTCAGTGCCTATCATAAGGCAGATGTGTTTTAAAATGGTGGAACAGACACACACACACACACACACATATATATATATATATATATATATATATATGTATATATATATATATATATAATATAAGTTCCTACAGGGAGGTTATAGGAGTCTCACATCCCTGGTTCCTGTGGTACACATTAACTGTGAACCTCCAGCCACCTGTAATTCGCACCCCACAATCAAGTGCACCGTATTGTCATTGACGCTCCAGGTTTGACTGTATCACTCGTTGGCAGTTTCTAGCACACACGAGTAGTATTCTTACAGTAGATACACCTGTCAAACCGGTAGTTGAAGGCCGTGCGTGGACGAGCGATCCGCAATATTATGCTAATTTGTTGACATAAGGCAGAAAAACCTCGTAATTTTGTACGTCTTTTCTCCTCCGATGCCGTTGTTAAAGAGATCTTTATTTTTGAAAACGGAGCTTTCATTACACACATTTGTATCATCTTGCTATAATTGTCAAATAATTCCGACAAAGTTCTCTTCTTAAATACAAATATCTTGAAGTTGAAATGTAAATATAGGCACATGTAGTCTTATTTGCCTGATACCAGTAGATCGAAGTTTAGTAAGACAAAAAAATAGAATCTAAAGAATCATTCAGACTCTGTGTGGTGATACGCAAGAACGCAAGATCATTGCTGACGATACCGCATCAGTATTATCTCACGCTGAGCAAACGCACAGGTTTAAACAATTTAAATTTTAGTTCATTAACATCAAACATGTTCTTTTTAAATAAAAGAATAACGATATTGATTTCAATACGGATTTAATTAGACGAAGTTATTACAAGTCAGTGTGAACAGGAGTTATAAATCAGACAAGAGTATTTATACAAACACATAGTATGTGTAGTGTTGGAAAAAGCTTCCTTGCTTATTTTGTGCACGATCTGTTGCGAATGAATTCAGATTCAATGCCCTGACTTGTGGTGCCTTATTGATGCTTGCTTTCGATAAGTAAAGACATTATGTGAATCAGTCCTTGAGAAATTGAGTACAAATTGAATCTTTAAAAGTTTAGTATTCAAATAGCACATTCTGAGAGGTTCAGGTAACTGAAAGGGAAATTCCCGATCAGTTGAATAAAACTCAGTCAGAAAAAAACGTGTAAAATACTTCATAAGAAATAGAATTTGCTCAGAATCGGATAAAATATAGGGGAGATGATATATTGTGAGGGTTTGCTAATTTTTACAAAACAATTATGGCAATTTGTGATTCGATGGCATCATCATCTCACTAATTTGCTTATTTATATTGACTGTTCAAGAACTGGTTTTGTGAAAATTAGCGAACCTTCACTAGTTAATAAGTTTCTCAAAGTTTTTATCTGATTTTGATCACAATTTCATTGTTGTGCGAATTGAAATTACTCTTTCTTATCAGACTATAAACTTGTAATACCATAGTCGGGAATTCATCTCTAACTATTGCAACTTCTTCCATGTGTTATTATGGTTTACTGCCAACAGTGAAGGAGAGTGTGTGTTTCATCGTTCCTGCCTGGTAATGTTTTATATTATGATCGTCAACGTCATTCATCGCTGAGCAGGGGACAATTTCACGCTGCTAACTTACGTCCAGAGCGACAA
The DNA here is from genome assembly GCF_040938485.1 of Diadema antillarum. Taxonomy (NCBI): domain Eukaryota; kingdom Metazoa; phylum Echinodermata; class Echinoidea; order Diadematoida; family Diadematidae; genus Diadema; species Diadema antillarum. The sequence continues at coordinate 419,724 of NW_027271887.1, forward strand.
GGATGCAATGTTGGTAATAAACGATTACGCCGTATAACTCCCGAAAGTATATCATTAAAAACTCAACGGGCCTGCTATCTTCTCAATACAATTAATGTGCGTGTAGTTATCAGATCCTTAATGAAAGTAACCATGGCAATTCCAGTTGCGTAAAAGTTCCACGCTCAGAAGATGGCCACCGTGTATATATAATAGGTATCATTAGTCTCCGACGTAGCCTCTTTCTATCACAACCCCCCTCCCCCTAAAAAACAATTTTACGATAAAACAAAACAAAACAAAAAAGAAAAAAAAATACGGGAAAGAAATCCCTCTTCTCATCAGATCATTTTCCCTTCCCTTTTCATTCTGTCGACTCGTGTTTTGGAAACAGCTTTATAAATGGAAAGATACAAATTGGTGTAAAGGTTCCTTCATGATAGTTATGCAAGAAGCTGTACCCAACTTATGTTTAGTAAGCATATTTGGGCCAACTGATTCCGGTGACAACACATTAAAATAAAGATTTAGCAGAGATATAAAAAGGAAAGATATTATATTCTTTTTTTGGGGGGGGGGGAAAGATGTCAGTAAAAAAAAAACAAAAAAACTTGAGACAATTAAAAAGCGGATCCGAGTTTTGAGAAGACGTTGCATGATATATAAATGATTATTGCATCCGAAAGTATCCTTTTACAATGACATGACTGGAATGGAATCATAAATGCGGTCATTAATACATTCATCACTGAGCAGTAACAAGCATTGCAGTATATACCAATGGCACCTGTAGACCACGGTCAATGTTTGACATACACATATACGTATACAGTACATCTATTGTCGTACTCCCTAGTTTTTTTCTATTGATTGTTATTAGTAAAACGTAAAGTTTTGTCAAATTTCATTAGATTTATCATCGTCAAATTATTGATACATCGTATAGAACGCAAGTGAACGACACCCACTTGGAATCAAATTTCAACTTTGAAAGATTTAGGCCGAATAAAACAATGGGTTTAGAGTTTTATGTAATAACAGCCATGGCTGAAGTGCACTCGGAATTCTGTCTCGCTAAGTTGACCACAAGGCGAGTTGAGACAAACAAACACCGTTGTATTGAGGGAGGTTGCATAATCAAGCAGAGTCGGGCGAACAAGGTGAAGTGGCCATTCCTTTTGTGAATTCTCGATTGCCTATGGGGAAAAATGTGACTGGGCATTATAGAGAATACAGGTTGCAAACTGCGATGCTATCGTATGTCTAAGCCATATGATAAAATATAACATAATATAGTATAGTATAATATAATATAATATAATATGATATGATATAATATGATATATATATATATATATATATATATATATATATATATATATATATATATATATACATACATAGATGTTTTGCGTCCTCTGTCAATGCCGTACGCAGGTAATTATCTGTTAGGTTGAGAGGTATATTATCTAACCTCAACTATTAACTTTGAGCCCCCATCCCACATTAGATTTTTCTAAAAAATACTGTTCATTTCGTATCTGCCTTACTGAGTATTTCGGACCATCTGGGCGTGCGAAGATAATACCAACGGTTTTGAAAGATAACTTATACAGACTAAGCTTAATAATTTGCCATTGAATGCAATTGCCTAAATTTCAGGGTAATGTAATGTCCAAGTTATTCATGAAATTGTTTGACGATTTGAGATGTGTTATCTAATTATTGTCTAAGTAAATTAACAGTGTCGCATGGCATCAATCAAAGTATTCCAGAGTCTTGTAAAGGCCTATATAGAGAAGGACCAGAGGGGAATTTCATGATGCATTTTTTCTGACAAATTTGTCAAAAAAATTTGCTCTCAGCCAATCAGGTGTAAGGACAGTAACCTAGAACAGTTTGTCTGGAAAAAAAAAATATCTGACAAAATGCTTCATGAAATGCCCCCCTGGTCTAAGGGCATATAGTGACAGCTTGCTACATTTCCGAGTATCACGTCACAAAGGCTTGCCAGTCGAAAGTCAAGCACGAATTTTCCCACTCCAATTTTTGATGCGATACCTCATCTCGAGCTATTTTCTGGGGAAAGGTATAAGAGGAATGGCCCAACACTGTATGAGTGTTAGAAACTTACAAACGACCTCAGTCCGTCTTCCGCATAATGGTGATTCATGGCCGAACTTTGATATCCGATATCAAAAGATTCAGGTAGAGTAATTTTAGTTTCTTCCACTAAAACTGTAACGCTAAAAATAGGGAAAATTACGTTACGTTTCTAGCTACTTTTCAAGTATGTATCTAAACCCATAGGAGTGAAAGTTGTCTGAGCGCAACCATGTACAGAGTACATATAGTTTGATCTAAATTACTGTCATTTTTCATAATACTATTTTTCTCCCGAATTGCAATAAAACTATGTGCGATAATCTGGGCAAGGAGTTCTATAATCATCTTGGACATTCCATTGAAATTTCAACGTGCTCTTTGCGAGTTCAAGTTACTCTATGACAACAATGATATTAAAATGATAATGAAAAAGCAATATGCCCTAACCGTAACTAACTTTGATTAACATCAAACATACTGCACATAATTGTTTTGAGATGAATACATTGTTATAAAAAGCCATGGTGGGATAGAACTATATAAGTACATCTGTTACTGAATCCAGGCATCTGCAACTTTTGTAAGCTGTAGCACAAGGCATGGGAAAATTCGAAGGTACGTTAATCCGAAGACGAAATAAGGTTCGTTTAGTATAAACACACTTTCTTTGAAATTAATGAGACTTCGGAATAACGAACTTTTTTTTTTCCAATTTCTGGATGAACGAATCTTCGGTATCACGATCCTGATTTCATTTTCAGGTTAACGAACATTCGGAATTTTCCCTTATAACGATACAAATTGAACGCGTCGTCACTTGGATTACACACCGGTTCATATGCATATTCAAATCTTGTACATATAGTATACTTGAGAGGTTGTTTCTGACAACAATAAAAACTGTCTTGCTATCGAGGCTTGCACGAGATTTTCGCACAAGAGTTTAGTGCTTTATCAAACTCCCTTTCTTTGTGGGAATGCCAAGCAACCCAACCATTTTATCAGAAATGCTTTCGCAGTATGGGCGGCCCATTACATCGGAAGCAGAATCGAATCTTCAAGCGAGATTTTTTTTTTTTTCATACTAAGGAAGTGTCCAGACATGCCCCCAACACAGCAGGCCAAATTTCATGCGTAATCGAATCAGTTGTGGCACATTGCATCTTCACTTACACACACAGCCTGTGTGAAGGTGAAGATGCGACGACAGTCTAGAAGAAATAATTCTTGTTGTGTACTGCAATCGAAGTGTAAAAGAAGTGTTGTCAGTGTAGATCCGTGTGTTATCACTGTTTGCAGAAGCTACCCGGCGAAGGCAGCAAAATTTTCGAGCTCCGGCTGCGGGCGCAATTCAGAAGAAAACAGGTCATTGGACCTGATGTTAAAGTGAAAAACCACTCGATGTTCAATTAGAACTTTAAAGGGACTGTGCAATAGCATTTTTGACTTGCATTGATCCATAACACCCTGATCACCACTTTTGGCCAAATGAATATCTAAACATGTGCCATATATCTTATAATAATTTTTCTATTTTTCTTCAGATTCCTTCTTCAGAATATGCTGTGTGGGTGTTTTTTTTTTTCTCCAGATTTAGACATCATTTTCGGCCACATAAATGATGCTGAGGGTACAATATATCATGATTTCACACAGGTCAACGTGCATTTCGTTGCATATTTAATTGATTGACATGATTGAGTGGAATAAGATAATCAGAATGGTAAAAGTTTAGTCCGATACAAGTTAAATCAGACATATAAAAAAATGAGATATGAAATCTTGATTTTTGCAGGTTTTCTCTCACTGTCATGACTGCCGCAGTTTAAATATGATGTCATCACCTCACAACTTGGTTTGCACAGAAATCCTTATAAAAATCTTGTTTTTGGTCTCAAACCAAGTGAATATAACCCCTTCCTATATAGTCAATGTTTTATAGTTGATGATATGACTTTTCGATACTAATAATAGATTTTCTCGATTTCATCTCCAAGAAGTGAATTTATTGAAGATTCCATACCTTTCTATATTGCCTAATTTTACAGCATTTTAGAGCTCTAGTGCTTTTTCTCACTTGACTTTATACTGGTTCAGTCAATGTTTACCATCGAGGGGTTTTGTGTTTGTTAGCTTTTAATTTTTGGTCAAATCTAAAAATTGTTTACAGGTATAAGACTATGTTTCATTTTGATCAAACACATGAATATTCAAAGGAGAACCTGTAAAACAGAGATGTGAAAAATCGATGAAAACATTAAGATCGATATTCAACGATGCCGTATACATGTCATGTAATGTATCAGTGGAAATTTGTTCGCTGATCACTACATTCTTTTATACGTTGCTTCACTGCATTGATTGAATTTGAATTACGTTGAACTCAGTTGTATTCCACCTGCAGCTCAACAACAAATAAAATGTGGTTACCATTTGTCCTTTACATCGGTTAACCTGTAAAACAGAGATGTGAAAAATCGATGAAAACATTAAGATCGATATTCAACGATGCCGTATACATGTCATGTAATGTATCAGTGGAAATTTGTTCGCTGATCACTACATTCTTTTATACGTTGCTTCACTGCATTGATTGAATTTGAATTACGTTGAACTCAGTTGTATTCCACCTGCAGCTCAACAACAAATAAAATGTGGTTACCATTTGTCCTTTACATCGGTTAAGTAATAGTCAAACTGTTTTTACTGTATATATTGAGTAAAGAGTGCAACACACGTATGTGATCATAATTATATTCTATATAAAAACTGTCCTGTCATGTCCGTTTGTTCCCCGTGGTGTATCTCGTAGCTAAATTAATGTGATGTGATTTGACAACTTCTTCAACATGACAAGGTGGTAATATGAAAGGGTTACAGCTCGTTATTCCGAAGGTTCGTTATTCCGAAGGCTATTTAGTCCGAAGATTCGTTATTCCGAAGGTTCGTTATTCCGAATTTCATTTTCAGATTAACGAATCTTCGGAATAACGAACCTTCGGAATAACGCCACAAATGTTCGGATTAACGAACCCTTTTTCATTTTCGGATTAACGAATCTCTAGGTATAGGGAATTTGCGTGTTTCGGATTAACGAACCTTCGGAATAACGAACCTTCGGAATAGCGAACCTTCGGAATAACGAACAGCACCCATATGAAAGTGGACAGTGATGGAGTGTGTTGCAGTGACGGTGATGACAGATGTCACATGAGTGGTAGCACACGCCAATAATGGCATAAAAATACTGTAGTGTATTTAAAAAGAAAACAAACATGTTGATGTTTTCAAGAACTGGATATCTATAGAATAAAAGAATTCGTACAGATAAGGAATGTGATCCGAATGGATCCTCGGATCACCTAATAACACAGGCAACACAGAGAGAATACGTACATAAAAACAAACAATAGTTAGGTATACAAACATAACGCACACCCTTGTAATGGCTGACATTCTATCTAACGTTATTTTACCAGAACATGTCGCACATTCAGACATATAGCTTATAGGCGCACTACAGAATACCATTGAGCTACAGAACATAAGGCTTCCTCATATTGTAATCCGTGCTATACATGCATCATTTTTATTGACAATGAATCGCCTGGTAAAGAAATATGGGTCTAAAATCCTTCTTTAGGTTATGTCATTTGATATTTCTCCTTGCCCCTATAGATGCTTACAAACTTCAGTGGACTTGTTAAACTGAGGCCCACGCAGTCATTTGGGTTCATTAGGATGCTATAGAGGGGATGCTTCATGGCTAAGATTGACGCACACTCCACGCTATTACCATGGACACCAATCTCGCATAGAAGCAATGCATACCAATTGAACATTATCATATTCTTTTTTAACCTGGAAAGGGAGAAAATACCTATGTTTTCATAACATGTTATACAACCAGTGTTGTATGATTATTTCAAAGATGCCCACCACACAAACTAAGCCACTCACTCAGACACACACGATTTTGACATGCATTACGTAATACATTGTACAGGTGAAGTGGAGGATAGATGGAGGGAGAGGAGAGAGAAGATGCGTGAAGGAAGGTGAAGGAAGGTATGTTAAAGGGGAAATCCAGTCCAAATGTAAGTTAGTCTCATTAGAAAGAGTAAAATATTATGAGTTCAACAGTAAAATTTTGATCGACATCGGGTGAAAAATAAGGAACTTATGACATTTTGAAGTTTTGCTAATTTTTCAGGAAACAGTTCTTGAACGGTAAATATGAATATGCAAATCGCAAAGTAAGCATGTAATCCCCTCACAACTCCTTATATAGTTTGTACATAAAATTGCGAAATTTCCAGTTTTTCATTCAAACGCAATTATGCCCGAGACTCAACCTAACTGATCATTATTCTGCGATTTTTCAACCAGGAATAGCATCATGTTTCAGACTTCAATGACAGAAATATTGAATTTTCATCATTTTTTTTTTTTTTTTGGTACAAGATCAATGGAAAATTGTGAGGTTATGACATGGTTAGCTCACTCATTTGCATATTCATATCCACTGTACAAGAACTGTTTTGCAAACATTAGCAAAATTTCAAAATGTCATAACTTCCTTGTTTTTCTTCCGATTTCGGTCAAATTTTTACTGTTGAACAACTTTACTCTTTTTTAATCAGACTAACTTATACTTGTATTTGGACTGGATTTCTCCTTTAAAAAACAAAGATAGCGATGGAGAGAGAGAGACGAGATTTTGTTCCTTGTTAAAGAGATATCATAATAGAAACAGGCAGTAATCACAAGCTTTGCATCAAGGTGACGGGTTTGGACTGCACCATGCACAAGGGCGGATCCAGGAATTCCGTAAAGGGGAGGCGCCTTTAAAAAATCAAAGGGGACGCACGCCCCCCCCCCCCCCATTATTCTGTTCTTTTAAGAGGGGGTGCGCGTCCGGTGGCCCCCCCCCCCCCTCTCTCTCTCTCTCTCTCTCTGGATCCGCCACTGATGCATTGATCTGACAGTGATCGATATAGGCATACAGTAGATTCCCGTTATAACGAATTCCTGGGGACCGGCAGTTTTCTTTCGTTATATCGAAATTTCGTTATAACCGAACAAATAAACAATAAAATACATAAAGCGGATAATGTTCCTGCCTGAATTTGTACTTCCTTGTAACCGGAATTTCGCTATAACCGTGTTCGTCATAACGGGAGTGCACTGTAATGAGTTTTAGTGCACGCGCTGACCGAGAAACGGTTGTATCCAGTCCTCTTTTCAAGATTACCCTACTGTTATTATTTGCTACAGTCTTCTCCAAAAATAATGACACAAGCCTACTTCCATTGTCCTGAACAAAACTCATGCAGGCCGACATAATGATTGTGTACCCCATGTTCATAACATTATTCATTCTCGTCCAGCTGTGATGGTAAAATAATATGCCTATACAGTATAATAAATACGCAAACCCCTTTAAAACAAACAAAACAAAAACAAAACAAACAAACGAAAACTTACCACGACCATGCTGGTATAGTATATTTACATAATATGAGTCTTTCTGTTACCGATGTACTTTGTAGTTGTTGTTTTTTATCCTTGAATAAATGCACTCGAATTACTTTCTTCGAATATTGTTTATATTTGCCTTTCATCGCAATGTGATTTTTGAGCGAAAATTATGTAACACAAAGTAATGAGAGAATGACCAGTGTTAGTAAGAAGAAATCATGTCTTAAAGATGATATTCACGCATGAACAGTAGGCCTATACAGTCCGACCTCTCCTATCCGGTCTCCCTTTATCCGGATCTCTCTATTATCCGGATATGGATCTCGCCGTGATCCTTTTTCAAACAAAAAAAACAACTAATAATTACGGGGGAAAGGAGGATTTCAATCTCAAACAAAATTCCTACACAAACTGACTTGGATTAGATATCATCCTCAACATATAGTTTCATACATTCACATCAAATTTTCATCTAAATAACGTACATTCAGACATTCACTACCCCAAAATCACTGCAAAATTCTGGACAGATAACTTTTCATTAAATGAGGGCACAGTCCAGGCAATCGTTTATCGAGCAAATTATCTGAGAATTCTGAATGCTGACCAGCTGATGAGGACGTGACATGTTCAAGCAAAATTGATGTGCACGACTGTATAGTTATATACCATTGGGCAGGCTGCTGAGTGTATTGGTCTTGAGTCTCCCATAGGCTATCCGGCCAAATCTCTCATCCGGATGAGCGCCGGTCCCGACGTGTCCAGATAGGAGAGGTCGGACTTTACATTCTTATCAACAATGAACACAATAGGAACTCATCTAGTTCACACTTTTTGTGTATATCTAGATCTCAAACTCCAAGTAACGAATGTAAAAGAGGGGTAATTAAAGCCTAAGCTTGCTTTGTATGTGTTTAGTTTATGGATGGGGCACAACAAGTGTACACATTTACAATTTTACATGCCTGCCCTACCGTAAATACGGATCGAATAGATGGGGGAGAAATCCACGACACTTAACCGTGGTATTCTTACGCAATCCGTATAGAAAACCCGGCTTGCATTATCCATTGCGCACTCCAGTCTTTTGAACTTTAATCCCCGCCCATACTGGAAGAATACTTTGGTTTCAAAGTTCCTGTTCAGTGACAGGTAAGGTCTACCAATAGGTGTATTGAAATTGCCATCGCTGTTCAAAACCTGTTGTATATAATCACTCGAGCTCTGGGATTGACATGTAGTTTCGAGGGGGTTAATGCGTCAAAATTCCTTTTCAGCGACGGATAAGGCCTACCAACAGGTGTATTGAAATTGCCATCACCATTCACATCCTATTGTACACAGAATCACTGGAACTCTGGGATTGTGGTTTCGAGGGGGGTTAAGTTTGCATTGTACCTACATTGTGGACACTTAATCCAGACAATAGAGGGTTTGGTCTCCACGCGCAAGACTTTTTCACATTACCCAACATAATGTGGTTGTGCTGTTTGAATGCTGTCCTTTCTAGATTTTAGAGAAAGCGGCTGGTAAGAAAAGACTAGGCTACTTTGGAAACCATTCATGCAGAACACCAAGAAGTCAATAAAAGAGATGCAACCCCCGGATGGTCGGGCGGAATTCTCCCTGGTGGTCGTCACGAGCGGACGTGCAGCACAAGCGCCCCACGACACCCCAGATATGAACAAACACACACCACCACCACCATACACACGCCCAGCAGCCCACATCACCATCGCAACACTATCTCGAACAAACCCTACAGCGAAACTGCTGAAGCGCGACATGCATGCCACGATACCACAGATGGCAACAAACAGCAACAAACACACACACCACTTACCACAGATGGAAACAAGAAGGAACAACACGCACACACCACCGCCATCATCCTCACTCACCCTAGCAACCCACATCACCATCACACCACTTAGTATCCCGAACACAAACCCTACAGCGGAACTGCTGAAGCGTGACACGCATGCATCTGCAGCCAACAGCAGACACGCCACATTTCACCCTTCGAACGTTCATGGTTCATTTTTCTCCAACAGGCAAAAAGTTTTTAGAGGCTGCTGACACGACATTTGATGATGATATGCAACTCGTGAAATCCTTGGGCACTTTGAGATATTCAAGATGGCAGCCAAAATAGCTACCGAAAATTATTTAAAAAGAAATGACTTGTTCAGATCTGCATCCGAACATCAATGATTCAACTTTAACAAATCAATTTGTTCTAACTTTCAACATTTATAGAGAAATATGGTCTGTCTGGGTTCCAGGGGCTGAACCTTGTTTTACTGTCCGCCAAATGTTTTAAATAGTTATACCCTATTTTTAGGGTGCTGAATCTGCATGATGCAAGCCATGTATTCCTGAGGGTTTTGAAATAAATGTATTGAAAATGCCCAACAAAGTGGGCGTCAAAACTGAAATGTTGTTATTTCCTTAATAAACCCTATTTCGAGGGAACTGAATCTGAATATTGATGATGCAGCTTTTTCGTCCTTACATGTTTTGAGATAATTAACCCTAACTAGGCTGGAGGGGGGGGGGGCACGACGTTCCGCGCGATGTATCGCCATCTCAAAAAGCTATCGCCGCGATGTTTTGTGACCATTTTCTTTCGAGTCTCCCGCATCTTTTGACACCAAATTTGCAATGGCCGGGTGCGCGGTTCCGAAGTTACGCACAATTATGTACACGCATGTCAGACCAAAAATTGCTCAAAAAGGTGAATGCATGTACAATTTCAATGCAAACTGTGCTTACAGGCAAATTTCAGAAAGCATGATTATTTTTGGAATCTGTTGATTAAAATCAATTAATAACATAATTTCACATTCGGAACAATATCACGCACAAATTTCATCGAAAAAGTCAACTTCACAGTAGTTTAGATTACATCACAGGCAATGTGTGTGCCAATTTTTGTCGCGATCGCGCGGTCGACGGCTGAGATCTGGAGGTCCCCCACCATTTCAGTTTCTGGTGGCCATTTTCAAAATCTCAAAACCCTCAAGGATACAAGAGTTGCATAATCTACATTCTGATCCAACATAGGGTAAAACTATTAAAAAACATCAGGCGGACAGTAAAACAAGGTTCAGCCTCTGGCACCCAGACAAACCAAGAAGGTAACAGTTGCAAGTAAGTTAGCAGGATTGTTATACTGTCACACTTCATGGTATACCGTCAGCACTAATTGGCTAAATCCCACTACAAGGCCTAGCAGCGTGTTATCCAGCTCTTTGTCAACGACATTCAAGTCTCATCTGCGGTGCACTGGACAAAGACATGAAGTTCTTCAGTTGTGCTTACTATTCTTTTTTTTTTTAATGTGTTAGCTTGTGAGTATTATGTGTATGTGTATGTGTGTGTGTGTGTGTGTGTGTGTGTGTGTGTGTGTGTGTGAACATGTGTGCAATAATTACAATACAAGATATATTAGATAACGGTCATTTGAGATCTCAGTCACATTTTCAAAGCTTGGGTCTTGGTTTTAAGGTAGAAGAATTGCTTAAACTGAATGATATATTTAATGCTATACCCCAGAAATGGAAGGACTTTATGAGAGCAGGTACACTTCAGCAAGTTGATTCCACAAACTTTGACTTAAAATTGATTTTTTCTGGTCAGAGAGTAAATTTGCAAGTTTTAAAATCGAGAAAAATATATGAGGCTATGGTGGAAGATTTACAGTCATCTTATGTTTTACAAATTAAAGATGACCACAGTAGCTATGATTATACAAACAAAGAAATAAAAGATCTTTTTATTAAACCGAGTAAGTGTACATTGATAAGAAAATATAGAGAATTTCAATTTATGATGTTACATGGCGTAGTTTACACTCAGGAGCGTTTAATGAAGTTTGGTTTTGTAACAGACAGCCTTTGTTCCTTCTGCCAACATGAGCCTGAAACTTATCTGCACTTATTTTTACACTGTGTTAAAGTGAACCCGTTATGGGAATTCATAATTAATTATTTTGATATAAATGAGTTAAGGAATATGGATTGGAGAGATATATTTGGGGGAATCTCGGGTTATTCAAATAGATCAAAATGTGTAAATACCTTGATTATCTTAATAAAATACATCATTTTTAAATCTAGAATGGGAAATAAGTTACCCACTGGAGAAAAGATGCAAAAGATTATTGTTGAATTAATAAATGAGGAAAAAATCCTTGCGACCAAGGCTGGGAAGCTACATGTACATTTACAAAAATGGGAATATTTTGAGACTTCGTTGAATAAACCAGTCTGAAGCTACGTGCAACGTCTGTGACTTTTATGAAAATAGTAATGTTTCCATAGTATTCCAGTCTTTCTTTTCTTCATTTTTTTTCCTTTCCTTCATTCCTCCTCCTCTTCTTCTTCTTCTTCTTCTTTTTTTTTTTCTCTTGTGTTGTTTTGTATTTTCTCCCCCTCCTTTCCCATGCGTTCCTGTCAGCCTGTTGGCGGGCTGATTATATAACTATATTTACTATATTGTGATGTGTAGGCAAGAGCAGTTAACCAAATTAGGTGCATGTGTATGTGTGTGTGTGTATGGGTGTGTTTGTGTGTGTTTGTGTGTTGCAGGTGTACAGATAGGGGTGGGGGAGGAAACAGGAAGGGAGGGAACTGGTGGGGGTGGTCATAGGGACTCAGGAAGGGATATGAGTTAGTAGGTGGGCGGGTATTGGTTGATAAATAATATGGTTCCATTATTTATTACTGTATAATTTTGCTGCATAATTCATTTGGATGATTATTAAGATTAATGCTAGAAGAATTGAATTATCACTGTTAAATTTAAGCAATTTTTTTTTTTTTGAGAGCACAGGGGAAGTGACTGTATGTAAATTGATAATTGTTCATGAAAATGTAATTTTTGTTATGTCATTATGTACAGCAATAGCAAATTTGCTATTATGATCACAAATGTATATTTTCGTCATTTCAATTGTAGCAAATGAAAATTGTTATCTTTTTTCTATTACTTTGAATGGAACAGAATAAACATCGTTGAAAAACAAAAAAAAAAGTGCATGTGTACTTGAGATAGTGTGTGTTCATGTTGTGGTGTGCCAGTGTGTGTTTATGTGAGTGGGAGGCAGTGACAAATATTTTGAGGTAAAAAAAAAAAGATGGTTATAAAGGTGGGTTTGTACAATCAAATTTATCAATTGACATAACTCTCTCAATGAATGACCAGTAAATGTTATATTGTTGCTGTGCAGGAATTGTGAAAATGTACTCTAGGATTATCATTTCTTTTAATTTTACAACTTATCACCACAAATACTAAAACAAGTTCAAACAAAGAATAGCATATATTTATTGATTCCTGCTCAAATTCTCATTATCTCAGGTCTCATATACAATGCACATATTGCATTCTCCTGCATATAAGCATTGGAATTATGAATATAATTCCTACTGCATATGATAATACTTCTACTGGTCAAGAGAATTACAAATTCATCAAAGTAAAATTGATAATCCTATATCTCTGATACTTACTCGCTCTATCTCCACCATGATGTTATTATGAAATTTGGCAACTAACATTTTTTAATATCTGCACATGCATATGTGTATTTGTGAAGATCCTGAAAATAGATTTTTATCCCCTGTACATTCTTTCAATTACTGAATAAGCTGTAATTTTTGTGAGGGTTTAATTTTTGCGAATTACAGTAGGACCGCGAATTTAACAACATGCGAAAACATTGCTATGCGCTAGGGAAATACAGTGTAGCGCATTTACAATAGCCTATGTGTCAATTTGCGAAAACAACATCTCACGAAAATGACTATTACCTCCCCATTTGCGAAAATATCTGCACATGGAAATTTCAACCTATACAGTACTTCATCTGCCTATGAAAATTCATAACAATACTGAAGCAGAGCTGTAAACATTGAAAAATCAAACTCAGGGTGATTTCAGAAAGCTGTTGAGGAGACACTCAAGTGTGTTACATGCATCTTAAAAGGCAAAGCTGATTCCAAAACCAAGGTGGCATTATCATTCTTTGTCACTTTTTTTTCATAAACAGAGAGAGACTTGGTAAGTCTGCTAAGCTGAGGTTAGTATTGACATGAGTGACAACCTTAAAGGGATAGTACAGAATCGGTTGAGATGGGGCTACAGGTTTCCAATTTTTTTTATGACGATTTTTTTTTTTTTTTTGTGATGAGAAACCTCTTATGAAATATAAAAGGGCATATAATCCTAAGAGGAATTCAAAGTTTATTTGTTGAAAACTGGTTTTGGCTGAGATATCCCAAACAAGGCAATCCTAATAAAAGGTGGGACCCACCTTTTATTAGGATTGCTTTATCTCTGTTTTTGGATGTTTCAGCCATTTCAAAACCAATTTTCATCATATGAACTTGAATTCCTCTTGAATTATATGCTCTTTAACATTTCATACAGTGGTTTCTTGATAGTAGTATCTTGCAAAAAGTTAAAGGCTAAATCCTCACCTTAACCAGTACTGTACCATCCCTCTTATCCAACTTACTGATGACAATCGAGAAAGAATGAAGAAGACTGACAACTCATCAACAAAAAAGTCTCACGAATCCTGAGATACTATAAATTGATGATTTAACAATTTTACAGCATCATTATGTACTGACTGATTGAAGCAAGAGTCTGAAATACAAGAAACCTAATCTGCAATCACACTCAGATACTCCAAGGTAGATAGACATTTGGTCACCCGGTGATAACTTAACCTCTCATTAGCAATGCCAGCAACTTCGCAACTCTATCAGCAGATTAAAAAAGCAGGCTAATAAGGAGTATATTTCATTATGCAAACAACAGGCAAAACTTAATACTGTAAACAAAATACTTCTTTCTACAATCAATGTCCAACACATGTCACGGAGACTACAGAAGTAAGTGTGAAGATTGAAAAAATGTTTCACTTCTGCAGCATTACTTCTGCTTGATTGCCATAAAACTATCTGCTGCTGTCCCAAACTTTCATGTCATTTCAGTTTTCTGGGAAGGGGGGGGGGGGGAGGAGAGAGGGTTGTTTCACGAAGAATTTAAGTCTAAATAAAAAATTATGATTGACTTAAAATTACAGTATGCCGTTGGTTTCCTCTTTCAGTTTTATGCAATGTTTTCAGAATCCACTTCCAATCTTTATCAAAATTTACAAAAATAATCCTTTTTGTCTCTAACTGTAGTTGGTTAATTCCTGTATGTAAAAGTATTCAACATTTTCAGTCTTATTCATGAAAGTTATAATATTACTGAAGTCACACACAGGTTACCATAACTTTAAGTTGAACTTAAAATTGAAGTTTGGCTTCATTCTTTGTGAAACAACCCCCCTGGTCTATCAAGATATATATTTACCAAACTGATTAAAAGTCTTTCCAAACTAACAAAAGCTTAAAAAGGCTCATAATTATATTCGAATGTAGCAATGGTTTCACAGCATAAACGTCTCAAGTAAAAAAGGAAAAAAAAATCAATTTCACTGATATAATCTAATACAAGTTTGAAAGACTTGTCACTCTTTTTACGAATGACCTCTATGTTTATTACACATTGTTTGAAGTGTAAATACCATTCCAAACGTGATCTGAAGCGGAGTTACCATTTATTTATGAAACTTGGGTAAAACTGGTTAGATGATCCTGGATTCACACACAAGTTTCTAAAAATCTAGCTTATTGAATAAGAATCACATTTACCATGATATGACCTAGCCAAATGTGCTGCCTCTCTACAGAGATGCCAAATGAAGTGACATGGAAGTAATCACCCACGATAGTTGGTGGCTATACCATATTAAATCCATCCCTCATCTCTACTGGGACGTCACTTACTCCCTTCTGCGGCCAATCATCACAGAGAGAGCGAGAAAGAGAGAGGGGGAGACAACAGACTTGTGACCTTCTGGTCCCCTGTGGAGACCATTAATCTTTCACCTCGACCAAGGGTCAGGAAGCTCTAGACCCTCCTTGGATTCAAAGAAGGTGTACGACAAAGTGATAACATTGACCTTTTCCATCTTGGGGTCATCGCTGAACTCGGGGTCGATGTAGAAAAACACAGGCATGTCCACCTACAATTACAAGAAGAAGAAAACAAAAACAGCTTTGCCTCGGTAAATGTGGTAAGAAATACTCTTACTGAGATGTAATCATGATAAACTACAGTGCACTGCATTACCTTTAGATACAGATTTGAATGGGAAAAAAAAATCCAGCATGTGACAAAATTTCTGCATAGACAGAAACATTCACCAATAACACAACTGCATGGATGGAAGGGCATACATTTCTAGGATAGATGGACATCTGGAATGTTTTATTTTGTGTGTGTGTGTGTGTGTGTGTGTGTGTGTGTGCTGCTGCTGTGGCTACAAAAAGGAGAAGGAAGAAAAAAACAGCAGATGAAGAGTTCACTCAAGTTGCTAGGGGATACTAGAGTGAACTCATACGATAACACTGATGATGTGTTGGCGATTACCCTGATTGACCATTCTCACCACAGTTTCTCTTTTTTCTGGTGTTGTAATGGTGAGTGTTACACCTCATTTGAACTTTTGAAAACAGCTTAGAACTTTAATGAGGACTCTCAGCCTGTATTGAAGGTTGGTCCTTAGCAACACTATGTGTCTGACTTAAATCCATATCCCTTTGCTGAAGGCCTGTTTTGTCCAATATTCAACATAATGATGTATGTTTTGCATACATTTTCTGTCGCTAGTATCGTCTATTTGAAGGCTATCTACCGAGTAGTCCCAGTCATTAATCCATATGTGAGTACTGGGGTCAACGTATCAGTAGGCCCCTCCTTGTCTCAAACTTGTCCTTCTCGCTGGTTCTACATTCCATATTATGTTATCTGGGTCCTGGCACATAACAACAGCCGGCACTACAATGCCAAAGCAGGGTTTGAGACGGAAGCAAAATATGGACAGAGAGAGCTCATGTGATACAGCAGCTGCAGCTACAACAGGTGATTCCATTGCCATGCCCCCATCTGCAGGGATTGATGACCCTTTTCAGAGTTCAGCTTTTCTCCAGCATATCGATTATGTGATCCAAACCGTGGTACAGAAAGTCATGGAGATATAAATGACGAAATATGTTTGTGATATGGAAAAGCATGAAACCAAATTATAAGATATGATAGAAGAAAAGCTTTCTTGTCTTCATGATCTAGAAATCTTCATTGACGCCAAGTTACGTGAGTTTGAATCGGTGAAGAAGTCAGTTGAGAGGGTCAAGGAGGAGGTCAAGATGATTATGCGTGATACAATATTCTTGCAGAAACAATGCTCGCATTCTTGGCATCAAAAAAACACCAAATGAAAGCACTGACGAGGTTGTGATTACCGTTTGCTGCGAGCATCAGAGCAAATCTTGTTCCGCATTATATTATTTTTTATTTACATCAGTGACAGTTGTAATTCATCTCAGCTTTAAAGTTTTATACTTTTCGCAGACAACACCATCTGTTCGTATTATCAAATAGTGATATAGCGATACTAATTAATTTATTCAAGGAGGAACTGAGAGTATTTAACAAATGGTTGAATAATAAAAATTTAGTTTGGAACAGTAAAAAAGACAAAATATGTAATTCACTAAAAAATGTAAACAGTAATATTACCATTAATTTAAATAATCATGATATACTATGTGTTGCTTCTGTAAAGTTTTTAGGTGTATAATTATATTAATGATAAACTAACATGGCATGAACACATTGGTGCCATCTGCAACAGCATAGCCAAATGTATTGATGTTCTGCATTGCCTTACACATTTTCCATGTTTTAAGTATTTTGATAATGATACATCTTATTTGATATCGATTCTCATATCAACTACTGCAAAGTAGCTTTGATTGTTTGAAGAAAAGGTGGTTTATGTTACAGAAAAAAGTTGTTCGATTAATTTCAAATGACCCTTTTAATGCCCATACATTGCCAATTTTCATCTTGAATCACAACTACTAAATGTTATGTAATCAGTCTGCTCAACATGGTCATTTTCATCTATTTGTGCTCCAAAGTTTTACTGCCTGCAGTTATGTTAAGATATTCTAATTTCAATTATAGAGTATATGACTATCATACATAAAATCCCTGTCATCCTCACCTTCCTTTCATTTGAACAAATGCTTATAGAAACACAATCTTTTATGAATGCCCCATCCTTTGGAACAATTCACTACCAGATCTTCAAAATATCTCATTTTTAATGGTTTAAAAAATGCTTAAAAAGTTCATCTTTTAAGTTTGTCTTCTTAATATTACTGACTTTGTATGCTACTTTATCAATGTTATCTACTCTTTATAATTGTTAAATGGTTGAGTTTGAGTTCTGTGTCCTTCAAGTGATATTTTTACTTCCAGAGTTAATGTGTCATTGGACTTTTACTTCTTATTCTTGATCCCCATTCACACGAAATATGTTCTTAATGTTTGTAATTGCCTGCTTCTTTGTATTTTAATGTATTTCCATGATAAATGAAATAATCTGAACTGAATGAAACTGGCTACTGGTTTCTTTCACAGGTTCTCCATTTGTTTCCAAAAAACAGCTCAGTCAATCACATTGTTTGGCAGTTTCAAAAACGAGCAAGTAAAGCAACATATGAAGTACTTATACATTGTCATTTATATGTTATCCAGACATCAACAGTTGCCCATGGTAGATGCTGGCAGGTACCTGTTCATGGGGATTTAGTCGCTGCTCCTCAAAGCAGAAGCACTGGATCTTGTTGAAGTACTGGCCAGCGTCAAATGGAACTACATTGTAGGTTGAGATGCCAACGATGGGTTTGTCTGTGGGGTTCATGGCCGAGTAGAAAGCCAGGGCAGTCTCTCCTGGGACAAGCTAAGTTAGATAAGCATCAAGAATACTGCTGAGAATCAATCATTATAGCTCAAAAAACAAGTGTGTCTTCTTATTTTATACACATCCGACAGAACTGATGGATATCACAGGGTCTTCAAACATTACATGGTGAAAGCTGAACATGTGTTCAAACTTAAAGGCAGTAATATATCACAATAACAAAGTAAAAGCTGCTTAGCTAGTATCAGGATAATTGTGTAGTTGAAGTTAGTATCTACCTGAAGTAAAGATACACCTTGCATCAACTCAATTTTGTTCTTTTTTCTGCTTCCTGTAATATGATAAATAACAAACAAGAAAATGATCTTGAATACAAGTAAAATGCAAACACAATGTCATGAAAACGTACATGAATGTGTACATTTTCATTTCATAAGACTACATCATAGGACCACTGAATTTCAAGTTAGAAACAGATTAGCTAAGATCCTGCACTACCATTATATAAAATGTAAGTTGGTCCATAACCACTTTCTTTTCTACTTCCACTGAAAGAGCTTCACCGGTTCGTTACACTATGTCTTGGAGGCATATGAAATATATTCCTTTCAACGCAAGTATCCTTTCCCATTCTCTTCCACTGACCTCAGCCATTAACTCACTATATTTCTATGATGTGACTAAACTTTGATCAAATACATTTACAAATATGATACCGAGAGGACAAACGGTGAAAAAAAAAGCAAACCTTAATCTCAGTCTGCTGTGGTCGAAAGTTCCAGCGCATACTGGCGGCTGTGTCTGCATTGAAACGGATTGCTATCTGCCTGTCCTTGACAGGTTGCATGGTCTCCACTAGTTCCACGTTGTGCCCTATGGTGGCTTGACCCCCAAGTCCGGTAGCCTGCAGGGTGGTTCAAAATCGTACTGGGTTATAATCAATTTTGATAAACTCCTCAAACTTGAGAGAACATTCCAAGATGCTTTCTATGGACAAAATGGCAATATTCTAAATACAGTTATTTTTGGTCACAGAGATTAAAGACTTTGCCTCGTGTGATACTCGACTTACAAGGCGGTCAAAACTGAGTGTATTAGTAGACCTTGAAGTAGTAACACTTCTGTGGATCTCAACATCATCACAGAATCCCACTCATAGATTTTCCTACACTATGATGTTGACTGCAGTTGAAAATACAGTGAAGCACTTGTTCAATCACATGGCTAGTAAGGATGATAGTCATTTATCAGAGTAAATCAAATATCAGTGATGAGGATGCCATCTTTATACGTTGATATTCATGGAAACTTATTGTGACTTTTTGACAGTAGGATAAAAGGCTAATGCTGGATTTGCAACATTGCCCACAGATGTCTCGGAGTTGTTCACAGCAAACATACATGTATATGTATGGCTAACACACTACATTCTTTTCTTCCAAACACATTTGTCTCTCTCTGTAGAAGTTTCTTGAAACATTCCATGACAACGATAGTGATAATACCATCCGAACGATACTCGAGAAAATTGACAATTCTAGCCAGACTATATATTTATAGAGATATTGCCTAATAGTATGAATCAGCTTTAACACTTCACAGAGTCACACCCAGGTGGCTTTGTGATGCCAAGCAACAGCGTCTATTCCCACACTCACCTGGCAAAAGACTGTGTAGAGTGGTACGGCTGCATAGGAAAAGCCAACGACAAGTACCGCCCCAGCGATGACATACAGCATGACCGATCTATTCCTGTGTTGCCACGGATTTTGGGAACCTCCAGTGCTCATGTGTCGAATCAATGTTCCACTGGGCATAAATGCAGTCCTATTGAGGCAGCCCTTTAGGGGAGATGTGGATGGCAGTCTCTGGAAAGCATAAGAGATTGAGATGGGGAGCGTCTGCACCGCTGACGATCGTAAATATCTGATATGCCTCATACAACAATTTTCCAGCGACACAGAGGAGGTTATCAGTGAACTCTGTTTCCATGGTAACGCAGGAGCTGGTTTCATGCAAGAAAGATGAGTCACTGACCTAGTCCCTGTGGGAGAACCAGCTATTCTGGGAAAACTCAGAGCTCTGTTGCTACAGCACCAAGTCTTCAAGTTTGCACTCCTTTGGCCATGTCTGACTAAGGCTCTGGTGAGACCTGCCACATGTGAGGGATAATGTAGAAACATTGCTCCTACAGAAGAAACAACAAGAAAAACGCGTGGAGATAAACGCATGACAATACACATCGAAATAGCAATGCTATCAGTAAATGCTAAGAACTATGTAGTCTACAGTACACCGGCTAACTACAGACAAAGTCGACACATGTTCGGAATCATTCTGTTCATCCTAATAAGCTGGATATACAAAATGCATAAGGAGTGCATTAAGTGACTAAAAACAGATTTCAGACTATAAAATTTACGAATTTAGATTTCTTTAAAATTACATTTGGTAAACGGATTGAAAAACTGAAAGTTCTGGGTTTGGAAACACTTACATAAAGGAGACAAAGACCAGAGGTTTACAAAATTAATTTATAAGCTAATTAAAGGGATCAAGCATTTTGATATTTAAATTTTTTTTTTTTTTGAAATTAGCAGGTAGCTTAAGAATCAAAGGCCACAGCATGAGTGACAAAAACCTAAGTACACTGTAGATGCCTCGTCAGAATTCGTTGGTTCTCCTTTCGAAGTTGCAACAACTGGAACTCCTTACCAGACATAGCAGTTAGCACATCAAGTGTTCATCAGTTTAAAGCTATTAATTTGAGAAACACTGGAACAGGCTGTTCTGAACAGCCATCCCTTACAATGCAGCTCATATCAGAGGAATGGTGAAACCTTGAAGGGCAAAGCAGTTCTGCTTTATAATGTCTCTACATCCAAGTAAGTCCAAGCAAGCAATTGATTAAGGACATTATAGAGTAGGTTACAGAATTAAAGAGCTGGTAAAGAATTTATTATAAAGGTCTAAGAAGGAGAGATATTCTGTCTGTTTGTTTCTGAATGGTATAAGATGTAACATACACAATATCAGTTTTTAACTGCTTCACTTGAAGACTAACTACTAGTTAATCAACACTGTTGAAAAAGAACTTTGACCAGATTTGGTATGGTTTTAAATACAAAAAGTAAAATAAAAAGTAATACAAACTCTAGCATGAAGCCTGGATATGACTGGATGGCAAATTACTGTGCACTAGCTCATAGCTGCTGCAAGAAGAAAAAGTTCCTTTTGTACCCCCTTATAAGAAAAAAAAAAAATCACATTTTTATGTTTTTTGTTTGTTTGTTGCCCCATTCAAACAGTTTATATTTAATTGTGTGTTGTGTGGGGGTGTTTTGATAAACTTTGTAGGATATTTTATTTTAAATTCAACCCCCAACACAACAGTAAGTCCAACCCTACCCCTAAACGTTACAACTCAGCAAAATATGTGTAGCCAAAAGGACTCTGGCTGCTGGAATGAAGCATATTTACAAAACCCCATTTCTGGGATTCTGTGGCATGCAACTCGAAGGAACAAACAACTATATAAAAAAAAAACACAACAACAACAGGACAGACCACGGGTATTCACATACCAATACAATGGTAATGCAATGTCAATGCAATAACTTATGTCGGATGACATTGTATTGCCTGCATATATATTGCCAATGGCAATGCAATGTCACACTGAAAAAAATCTTCATATGTGGGACTAAGCCCTTCACCGCCCCATCGATCCCGTTAGAATATCTGCACCATGCCCGTTTACATTCCCGTTTCACAAACTTACATGCCCCTAATTGAACACATTTATTCTCAAGTACTTACAAATATTTCCCTTCCCTGACAAGAGACTGAGACGAGATACAGTCACCACCTTGATCAATGTTGAGGAGCAGACGGTTTTCACTGGTAACAGTAACGTGTGGGTACAGTACACGTAATACATGTATTGAGCAGTTCGGCGTGTTGATGTAACAACGTGATTGCTGAAGTACGCATGCGTGTCAAATGTATTATGCAATGCATGTAGATTGATGCATCAGTTGCGATGAAACAACGATGAGGTTATCGAGACCCATGATACTAGTACAACGAAAAGTATTATCGATCAATTTCATTTTTATTTTTTTATTATTATTTTTTTTTTTTTTGCATGGGTGATTATTAACCCATAAGTACTGGGGTGATTTTGCTGCAGAAATGTCCTTGTCCTCATTTATGTAGCTATTTTGAATCTTACTGCAGATCCCTATCAAAGAAATTAATGTTAATCGAAAAAATTGACAAATTTGAGAGAAAAACACAAGGTTTGAACTTCTAATACATGTTGCCTATGTAAGAATCATTTATAAGATTTAGAAATTGTAGGCATTTGATAATTCTGCGACTATAATTAATCATCGTAATGTATATGACCAACATACATATGTAGTTTCAAAGAGAAAAGTTTTAATTCTGCTTTATGAGACACTAAGAGGGAATCTTTAATATAAAACTATAGAGACCCTACAGTTCCAAACCACTCTTGACAGACTTGTTTTCTTGGACTTCATAAATCAAATAAGGCTTACGATGCCTTTCAAAGAGAATGTGATGATCAAAGAGTTCATGTAATATATCAATTAACACAAACACTTCAGAACAACAGTAATAGTAAGAAACCTACCCATGTAGTAAATGTATGGTATTTGAAGAGTTTTTGTTTGTTTTGTTGTTTTTGCACTCTGAAGATGTAAAGAAGAGGGGCTGTCAATGAATTCATCTTTTCATACTAACAGACCAGGATGTAATGCGACAGAGGAGAAAATGAATATGTGTAGTACCGGTACATGTACCTCGTCTATTGTTAGTAACCACCTGGAAATGTACGAGTGTCTAATGTGAGAATCCATGTTTATTTGGTTGAACAGGTAGGAGAAATGTATACATGGTGCGTCAGTCGTATAGGCTATGGCGTGGGTATAGAGTACATGTATATACACATATATCATGTGCTCTCTAGCTTTTCTTCAAGTTTTTGGTATAATTTTTTGTCTGTCCTGATTCTGATATATGCACACAAACTACACGCACGGACGGACGCACACACACACACACATACAGATACAGTGGACTCCCATTATAAGGAAGTCCTCAGGACCAGCAGTTTTCTTTCGTTATATCAAAATTTCGTTCTAACCGAACAAATAAACAATTAAAAAAATAGAGCGGATAATGCTGTGGCATGAATTTTTACTTCATTGTAACTGGAATTTCATTACAACCATGTTCGTTATAAGGGGAGTATATTCAATTCAATTTATTCGGCACAAAATAAATCAAAAGTACATTATGTACACAGTAAAAACAAAAACAATGTGTATAAACATACATGCACATATTTGGAAATTAATGCCGGGACCCCGGGAGTGCACTGTATATATACATTGTATATACATATTATGTAAATATATATAGATAAATGGTACTTGTAGTCCGTGTGTTGGTACCAGTACAGAAAAGATGTCTATATATTGATTATATATATATATATATAATGATACTTGCAGTCCACGTGTTGGTACCAGTACAGAAAAGATGACGAAGTAGGGTGGTAATGCATTTCAGTCCAACAGTGCTATTTTAAACCAAATTTTTGAGGAAGACGTATGTATTCATCAAAAATTTGGTCTGAATAAATAGCACTGTTGGACTGAAATGCATTACCATCCTACTTCGTCATCTGTTCTTATATATATACACGTGTATATATATGTATAAGAAGACTGAATACAAGAACCGACATATGCCATTTTTCTTTTTTTAAGTCCTCACGGAACAGAGAAAAAATCTTTTCAATGATCAAGACATCAAAGTCATCATATATATTTTTGATAGTTTTCTGTCCTTCAGATTTAATCTCAAATATCTCATTTTGATGAATATAATCAGTTTTTGCATTCAAACTTCATATATCCATTGGTCTCCATAAACACTGTATAGTAATTGGTCATTATGCAGTAATGTAACTAATGAATTAGGATCAAAATCTTTATATTGCAAATGGAATTTTTTGAAATTGAAATTGAAGCAATTTGTGTGAATATTTTTATTACAATCTCTCAACTATGTATATATATATATATATATATATATATATATATATATATATAGTCATTTACCTTGGGCGCATGGAGACCGCCACCATCGAATTCACGCCCTGCTGGACGATCTTCAGGCTGACTAGCATAGAGCACTTCTTCCTGAATCCATCACAAACTCTTCACACTTATATATATTATATATATATATACATATATATATTATATATATATATATATATATATATATATATATATATATATATATATATATATATATATATATGTACACACACACATATATATACATGGGCCGTGACGCGAGAAAAGGGCCCTTGGGCATTAGACGCGAAAATTCCTCCACTTGGAAGAACGGAGCGGAAGTTAGAAATGCAATACGCGCAAAAAAAAAGATCAACTAGCTAACTGCGCACATGCATTACGTCATCAAAAAAGCTGACAGGATTTGGAGAAAAGGTTTGCATATCTAAATACGTCAGAGTTCCTTCCACAAAGTGGAGGTGAAAATTCATTTTCGGTATTTAATGCCCCAAGGGCTCTTTTCTCGCGTCACGGCCCATATATATACATATATATATATATATATATATATATATATATATATATATATATACACACACACACAAACACACACACACACACACGTCAATACATTATTCTATGCAAGTTTAATATACACACCTGTACTAGCATTTATCACATCATAACTATAACAGCTGTTACATGTAAAATGGCTCTGTTGGTTCATGACTGACTGTTAAGTAATCTGTTTCATTCAAAAAATGCACATGGAAACTCTTAAATTGTATATATTGATATATGAACACATATAATAATGTGCCTTATTCAAATGTTTACAGTACACTCAAACACAAAAGATACGCACTTACAAACATACAGCATACTAGCTTTCAAAACATTCTTTTTTTGCTGACATAAAAAGAAAATGCACATCATAACTCCCATAACTCACTACCATCACATTCAAAAACAATCAAACAAATACACGTAACAAAGGACAGCTTTGAGAAATACATGTCATATTGTACATTGCACATACTGAAACAAATGTGAGAACCTCGCCACATTAGGCCGCCATACAAAACAAGAAATGAACTGGACATATATCTGCAATACTAAAAAATACAACAAAACAACAACAAAACAAAGTATACCAAAACAATTTTAGCGCTGTCAGCAACCAAACTGACACTTCTCATAACTGCCGTTATCTTCATAACTTCCTTGGGCAGTAGCTCTCTCCACAAAGCTACAGGAGCTTTAAAAAAAAAACACTAAAGGAAAGTCTAACAGCATGAGAACAGCACATGCCACATTGAATCTAAAATTGTGTTCTGGTTAAGCAAATAAAACAAAGATTCATTCATCAAGTGTATTCTTTCTGTGATTGCCTTTTCCAGAAGCAAGGTGAGCGAATCTGATTTTGCATGGAACTGTGTCATCACATCCATGATATAAACTTGTCACATGCTTGTAACTACACTTGCAATCACTTTGTTGATGATATTAGATCACACAAACTAGCACTGAAGGTTCGAGTAGATCACATATGAAACCGCTATGGAAAGCTTTTCAGTGTCTTACATGCTGTGTCACAGCCTGTGATGTCAAACACACAGACACACACACACACACAGACACACACACAGACAGACAGACAGACACAGAAACACACAAACAAAAACAAAGCATGGATGACGGCATTGATGCTTACACGAGCTAGCAGCATAGGATCTCAAGTTTCATAAACTGCAGTCATGAAGTACTAAGCACCATCCTGTTCTAGCCTGTACAATCACAGTGTACACCACATGAACACCACCCCCTCTCCCTCCCTATTCCCCAAGTACAGTAACCATTACAACAACTTGCATCTAAACGGTAGAAAGCAGATTCCTCTGCCTTCTAAATATTTCCTGGCATGTACTCAGAGATCGACGTCTAACTTAAACTGGTCTCTCTCATCATCAACATGTCACACAGACCTGATTGTGTACAAGTAAAATTTAAGGAGGTTTGCTCTAAGAAAAAAGAAGAGGTTAAAGGGATCGTATAGTTTTGGCCGAGACCTAATTTCAGGTTTCTAACATTTTTTGGTGAGGTAATGAGAAACCTCTTATGAAATATGAAAGAGAATGTAATTCTATGAGGAATTCAACGTTTATTTGATGAAAATTGGTTTTGAAATGGCTGAGATATCCAAAACAGAGTAATTATAATAAAGTGTGGGACCCACACTTTATTACGATCGCTTTGTTTTACTTTGTTTTAGGGTGTTTCAGTTATTCCAAACCCAATTTTCATCAAATAAACTTTGAATTCCTCTTAAGATGGTATGCTCTGTACTATATCGTAAGTGTTTTCTTGGTATCTCGCAAAAATTTAAAAGCCAAATTTTCATCTCCACCAAAACTGTACTATCCCTTTAACACAAGACAACTCCAAGTCTTCAATACAGAACTCACCTGTAATGTGAGATACAGTCTGAGTATGCTCTCCTGATAACAAAGACACAAGACAATAGAAGCATGAACAGACATGCAGTACCTGTTGCATGCTTTAGAGATTACTAGAAGTAGCACTGGCTGTCATGCGGTAGCTTGGTGGTCTAGTGGATGTGACGCCTGTCCGGTGGTCAGGAGGTCATGGGTTCGAATCCAGCCTGAGTCTGTGTGCCCATGATTTTTTTATCATGGCTACAACTTAACACTGATAAATTTGGTGCTTAGCTACGTCAATGTAGGACAAGTTGTCAATCAGTTGCAATAAAAACAACAGTTCTTAGGCATTGATCACAATTCAAAGTTCCTGTCCCCCGATTCTAACTGCTGCTTCATGTGGACTACAAAATTTCTTTACACACATACGTACTTGTACTTAGATAAAATTATGTTACAGGTAACTGGCATCTTACTTTCCTGTTGGGACAAAGTTTTGTCAAATTACACTTACTGCCTTATGCATACTGCTGTAATCAATGTCAACTTCAACAGTCACATTTCAAAGAGTAATGTCACACAAAGAACTCTAATTTTTCAAATCCAGGTTAAACAACCTGAGCATTTCACTAACAAGTGTGCAGTATACCGTTCTTCAAGAGCAGGGAGGTTCCCAGTGCTAAAGAAGTATTGTCATCCACCTCCTCTCTTGAAGAGCAAGGAGAAAAAAATCAACAAGATTACTACATCTACCAACACTGGAACCAACAAAACAAGATCCCAAAAGCAAATTATGTAATCCATACTCATCCACTTCCAAGGCATTCATGCAAGCCTTGAAGACTGTAAACATCAAATGTGCAGTGTCACCATTAACTTGAACCAAATTTTCTTGAATTAATGATCTTTCTTATTTGGATATGCATCATAGTGTAAAAACCACATGACCATGGCTTCTCATTACCAGGTAAGCAGACTCAGCAAACTCTGTTTCTTTAGAAACAAAATGGTAAATTGGATAAATTCACATACATGTATTATAAAAGAGACTTTCTATGCCAAACATTTAAAAGAAAAACACAAAATACTTAACTCTTGTAAAACAGATAATTTTTTTGTTAAAGCAAAGTTCTCATATTTTTCTTCTTTTTTTGAGCATTTTTCTTGATGCCTGTATCAGTACATCACTCAATTCAGCTGTGAGGTAAACCCCTTGCCTCAAAAATAATTCAGAATAATAAAAGAACATGAATATACACACCAAATCTGCTGGTTTTGTTTTTGTTTTGCATTACCTAATATAAAATATCCCTCATCTTGTGAATAATTTTTTCCTTTCTTAACTTTGTTTTTTAATTTGGCATGTCTTAAATCACAAAGTCTAATAGCACATGAATTTAACAGTTTTCTTACCAGAACTTGATCAACACCAGAAAACAGTTATCATTACTGAGCAGGTTCTAATTTCATCCCACAAGTAAAAAGCGTATGAGATTGTGTCACATTGTACACATCCAGGGACACTTTTTGAACTTTGAAGAAAAACAGAATCATTGACAGTCAAATTGCATCACTGCCACAGTGAAATCTGACACATGGCACTCAAAGCATTCTTGATTTCCTTATGTTTCATAACCTAAGAGCGAAACATACTTTTGTAACTCTCATTGGGCAACTAGATTGATATGTGTACCACTTTTGTTTTTGCTGCTTCAACAAGCATAAAGGTGATAACAAAGGCTTCCAGCTGACTGGTTCAGAACAAGTCAGAGGACAAAAAGACAAACTTATCATTTGTAAAAACAGATTTTGTAACGACATACTTTGCTCTCACTTAAGATCCTGCAAAAATGAGAAATCATACTAACATCTCTTTTCTGAATATTGCTGGCACACTTAAAATACTGATACTTTGCTTTCCCATAGCTACTTGTTTGCTATCCCTATTGTCTGTATGCTATTTGTCTTTATGTTTACTGCTCTTCTTTGACTTTTTGGACTTTTTATGCTTGTGTCTGTGGGATGAAGAACTCTTTTCACTTTCATCACGCTTCTTGCTGCTGCTGCTCTTCTTCTTGTGCTTCTTGTGGTGCTTCTTGTGTTTGCGATGTTTTCTGTGACTCTTCTCCTGCTCAGAACTACCATCAGTCCTTGTGGGGCTGACAGATGCACTCCTGTCCTCCTCCTCCTCTTCTTCCTCTTCCTCCTCCTCTTCTTCTTCACTCTGCGTAGAATGGTCAGATTCCTCGTCACCAGCGCTGGAACGCGCTTTCTTTGTTGCCTCATGATGAGCGTCCACGTCCTCTGCATCTTCCTCATAGTCCGGATTGAATTGCTCCTCATCATGACCCAGATCGACCGACAGCCTTGCTGTCTTGCCCTTTTTTGCATCTTGGTCATCTTGGACTGACTTGCATCCTTCATCTTCCGGGTCATCAGGTTGTGCAGACTCTTTCTTCTCTTTCATGTCACTAGCTTCATCGTTAGATTCTTTTTCTTTATTTTCAACTTCACTATG
This sequence comes from Diadema antillarum, assembly GCF_040938485.1. Classification (NCBI taxonomy): domain Eukaryota; kingdom Metazoa; phylum Echinodermata; class Echinoidea; order Diadematoida; family Diadematidae; genus Diadema; species Diadema antillarum. The sequence continues at coordinate 449,199 of NW_027271887.1, forward strand.
TTTAGGTTCTTCTATTTTTTCATCTGTCTCCATGGGCTTTTCTTCCGTCTCCACCGGTTTATCATCGTCTTCATCATCACTCTGCCTTTCCACTTTAATTTTCTTGATATGATCCTTCTCTGCATCTCCACTGCTTTTTCTTTTCAAAGACTTTTCCTTCTTAACTTTCACTTTTTTCACCTTCTTCTTCCCTTTTTCTTTTTTATGCGTGCCCTCGTCATCACCGTCTTTATGCTTGTCGGGTTTGAGTCGCTCTGACTTTTCAGACTTGACCTTCACTGGCTTGGAATCAATCTGCGTGACTGTCCTCTTGTATGTTTTTGGCTCACCTTTCCTAGAAGGGGACCTGTCACGGGGCCTGTCTGGTGACCTTGCAACCACAACTCGTCTGCTGTCAGTGACTGTCGCACCGAGTCTGCCTTCTAATTTTGATCCTTTAGGAAGTGGTGAATCAATCATCTTTGCCATCTTGGACTTTGGACTCAACCCTGCAGAACTAGTGCTTGAGTAATCTACTATGTTGATTGTGGATTTCAGCGGGCTTTTCAAGGGTCCACCAGATGAGAAGACATCATCATGAATGACTTCAACGGCAACAGATTTAGGCTTCTTCTTCTTCACCTTCTTTACTTTCTGGTCACTGATCTCAGGCTCAACATCCTTGGATTTCTTGATTTTCTTTTTATCCTTTTCAAACTTCTCATCATTTTTATCTCCTTCCTCTACTTCAACACCCGACTCCTGGCTGTTGTCTTCTTCAGCTTTAGGTTTGCGCTTTTTGACCTTCTTTGTTTTTTCCTTGATTTCCTTCTGCTTCTTCCTCTTCTTTGCTTTCTTAACACTTGTCTCTGCATTGGAAGACTTCAAGACCTCATTACTAGACTGCTGCTGTTCATGCTGGTCTTCCCCAGGGCTTCGAGATCTGTTACGTACATTCTGATCTTGTTTCTCCACTCCATCCACTGATGACTCCCTTTCTTCGTTTCTCTTTTCACTGTGCCTTCGCTTCGGCTTGTGTTTTGTCTCTCTGTCTTTGTGTTTTGTTTCTTTGTCTCTTTCCCTCTCTTCTTTGTATTTCTCATCTCCAATTCTCTCCTGACGCATCCGCTCTTCCCGGTCGTTGTCGTTTTCTTCCTTTCTTCTCCGTTTGCTTTTACTATCTTCCTCTCGCTTCTTTGAAGATTCTCTGTCATCTTCCTTGTCATATTCTCTGCTTCTCCCTCTCTCCCTTCCTGAATCTTGTGTTTGATCGCGACCAATTTCCCTTTCCTTGTCTCTGTCATAGTCTCGTTCTCTGTCCCTCTCTGACTCCCTGTCATGCTCTTGATGTCTTTCTCTGTCCCGATCATCGTCCCTGTCCCTTGTGTATTCTCTGTCGTGATCCCTTTCCCTTTCATATCTTTCCTGCTCAAAGTTTCTCTCATAGTTCCTGTCCCTCTCTCGGTCGACTCTGTCATCGTAGTGCCTTTCTCGTTCTCTTTCATAGTCTCTTTCGCGGTAACGATCTCTATTTCTGCCGAGGTCCCGTTCCCTGTCTGGGTGCCTGTCTCTGTCTCTGTTGTAAGCCCGTTCTGCTTCATATCTCTCCCGTTCCCTCTCGTATCTTTCCCTGTCCCTGTCATAGAATCTATCCCTGTCAGGATCATGCCTGTATCTCTCCCTGTCATAACGCTCCCATGAGATTTCTTGCAGTCTTTCTCGTTCATAGCGATCTCTGTCACTATCCCTTCCTCTTTCTCTGTTATATTCCCGACCTCGGTCACGGTCAATGTTCCCACCTCTGTCATGGTCAGTGTCCCGACTTCTATCGTGGTCAGTGTTGCCACCTCTGTCACGATCAGTGTTTCCACCTCTTTCACGGTCAGTGTCCCGACTTCTGTCATGGTCTGACTCTCGAGCGCGATCGCGATCAGCATCCCGACCTCTGTCCCGGTCAACCTCATGACCTCTCTCGCGGTTGTCTTCCCTTGGTCTGTCACGGTCATTCTCACGACTGTTGTCACGATCATTCTCTCGACTTCTGTCACGGTCGTATTCACTATCTTTTACATTCTCCTTCCTCCTTTGCCGGTCCTTAGGTTTATCATCTCCTTTTTCTTGAGAAGTCTTTTTCCTTCCATCCTCCTCTTTGTCTTTTTCTTTCTTATCCTTATCTTTCTCCTTATTGTCACTCTTACTTGATTCTTTTACATCTACATCAGTATTCTTGACAGCATTTTCCTCATTTGGTCCAGACTTGTGTTTCTCTTTGTCCCTACTGTCCCTGTTCTTCTCTCTGTACATTTTTGAGTCTGACTCTCTGGCCTTTCGATCCGTGTTCTGATCCCTATCTCTTGTCCTCTCTCTGTCATGATCCCTTCCTCTCCGGTTCCACCCCTGACGCCCTCTGTAGTCTTCACCAGGGTATTCTCCTTCCGGAAACAGAGGTGGAGGACCACCCTCACTACCTTGAGGTGGAAAGCGTGACCCTGGCTGGGAGAACCTGGGACCCTGAGACGGACCCCAGTACGGTGCATTGTCCCTGTGTCCCTCATACGTTTGGCTATAGGCCATATCCATTCGTGGTGGAGGTGGACCTTGGGGGGCAAAGTTTGGAGAGTTTGGGTCAAAAGGAGGAAAGTTTGGAGGTGGGCCAAGGGGAGGGCCATGGGGAGGCATATTGTGTGGTGGTGGAATATTGGGTGGAATATTGTGGGGTGGTGGAATATTGTGCGGTCCAGGTGGTAGGTGAGGAGGAACCATGCCTTGCCCAGGGGGGCCTCCTGCTTGGGCATTGGGTGGGCCTCCTGGTGGTCCACTGGGAGGATTGTTGAATGAAGCATACTGTGGTGGCTCACCATACCTCTGATCAAAGTGATCAAAGGGTCTGTGCCTCGGCTCATATCGTGAGAACCTTGGACCATATCGGGGATGGCCACGGGGTTGAAAGTGACGTTGATTGTAGTAGCCTCCTCTACCCCTTCGCCTGAAATCTGGTGGTGGAGATTGAGAGTGACCTCTCCTCGGGGGAAACTGTCTGCCCCGTGGATCAAACCTGTCACGTGACCGTCGCCGCCTTGGTGAAAAAGACCGATCTCGCGAGTCTGGTCTAATTCTCCTGGATCTGGACCAGGATCTTGAATATGGAGAACGAGACCGCGATCTTGACCTGGACCCTGACCATGAAGTATAACTAGATCCAGACCTGGACCTCGAACGAGACCGGGAGCGGGACCAGGATCCAGAGCTGCTGGTCCATGAGCGCGAGCTTCTTGAGTAGGAGTATGAGCTGTGTGGTGATTGCAACACCCTTTTCTGATCTTGGCAAAATTTTTCCATTTCCTGAGCAACATCATCTGCTTCCTTATCATGTGAATGATACCTGTAGAAAAAGACATAACATGAAGAGCACATTTTTATTGGTCACTGAAGCAATTACACAAAATGATGATGTTCATCTAAGTACAATGATGCCATTGTTGAAGGACCCTGTAGTGCAAGGAATGAATATAAACTGGTGCCTGATTTTTACCCATTTCAAGAGTTACAGTACAATGCACCCATGCAGAATGAGTATTGAAATCTGATGAACTCATTTCTTATTGAAATATTGGTAAGTCATGTGCTTTGCAGCAGATGTCACTGCTAATAATGCAGTGAACTCCATGTAAGCACTTCACATGCTCACTTGGATTACGACTTTGTGAGCACAATGAAATCAAACTTTAGCAGCTCTATAACACAAACATGGCGATGTGTGCAAAATCCTCTGCCACCTTGTAGAGCCATCAATATCTTTTTTCCCGCATCAGTTTTGAGAGATTGCAAATTTAAAATTTTGTCATAAGATAGAGAGAGATTTCAGCTTGCCCAATAATGCAAGTTCTTTGTGAAATTTTTGTAGGGCCTTGTATACACTGCATAAAACACATCTTTAGTTGTCTTAAAAATAGGCCTTAGAGTGTGCATGATAAGATGCTCAAAAACAAGATTGAATGCCTTGAATAAAGCTCACTCGACTTTACTCAGCTGAGGTGACATGAACTTACATTCCAGTACCAGGAGGACCAGTAGGACCTGGAGGCATGCCATGTAAAGGTAGTCCTGGAGGCAAGGTGGCAGGAGGCAGTACTGTTGATCCTGTGGATGATGTCCCTGGGTGTGATGTTGGTGCACCAGATTGTGCCTGTGCTACAGGGTCTTGAGTTGGACGAGCACCAGACTCCTGTCCTGGGTGAGCCTGAGAAGGGGGCTGTTGGGCAGACACTGACCCAGCTGCAGACGAGGGCGGCTGTGGTCCACTGAGGACTTGAGGCAATGGGGTGTTTAATGAGGGTGGTGGTTGGCTGAAAGCAATGTTCACACCTGGTTGGGCCTGCTGTGGAACTTGAGGAGGTGCGTGCCCTGGAGCTTGTGAGGAAGACTGAGTGGTTGTGTGCACAGCGTCCAGTGAGGCACTGTGAGCCTGACCAACGTGTGGCTGGTGCAACTTTAAAGAGTTTTCTTGAGCACCAGCTGCTTGGCTCGATGAGGATGAGACAAGATGTGTTACTGCCATATGGGTTGATGATGGAACAGAGCTAGCCACTTGGGTTGGTGTTGTTGGAACATGCTGCCCTTGACTGGCATGCACAGGAGCTACTGACACCGGATGAGAATGAGCTGTAGATACTGGTTGCTCACTAGCCATCGATGTCACCACTGAACTAGGCACTTGTTGCTGCTGTGATATAGAAGTAACATTGACACCTGACTGAGGAGTGGATTGAAGCAGGGTCTGGGAAGGTACTGATGCAGGCTGGTGTACTGGAGGTGTATGTGTAGCTGTTGATACTGGTGGATGAGAATGTCCTGCATGAACCATTGATGGCTGCTGGCCAGCAAGCTGATTCTGGTGTCCTTGATGAACTTGCGGTGGTTGCTGCTGCTGCTGAACTTGTTGCTGATGGACTTGGGACTGTTGTGGGTGAGGAGGTTGCTGCTGTTGCGTGTGTGGTTGCTGTGGGTGACCCACTGGTTGCCGTTGTTGTTCCTGTGGTTGTTGTGGGTTAACTGGTGGCCGCTGCTGTTGCGCTTGTGGTAGTTGTGGATGTACTGGGGGTAGCTGTTGCTGCACTTGTGGTTGTTGTGGGTGTGCTGAGGGTGGCTGATGTTGCACTTGTGGTTGTTGTGAGTGTACTGGGGGTGGCTGCAGTTGCACTTGTGGTTGCTGTGTGTGTACTGGAGGTTGCTGCTGTTGCACCTGAGGTTGTTGCGGGTTGACTGAGGGTGGCTGCTGTTGTGCATGTGTTTGCTGTGTGTGGACTGGATGTTGCTGCTGTTGCACCTGAGGTTGTTGCGGATTGATTGGAGGTTGCTGCTGTTGCAAACTGGGTGGTTGAGGGTGGATTCCAGGTTGCTGCTGTTGCACTTGTGGTGGCTGTGAGTGGTGTACTTGCACTGCTGGTTGATGTGTCTGCTGTGGTGGTTGGTGTACCTGTGGAGGTGGCTGCTGGTGTACTTGTTGGTGCTGCTGATGCCCTGGGTGTGATGGTTGGGGTGGTTGCTGTGGATGTTGACTGCCTTGCGGCAAATTGGGAATCTGCATTGGTTGCTGATGAACGGGTGGGGGTGGATGTTGAACAGGTGGGGGTGGATGTTGAACGGGTGGCAGCTGCTGCTGACTTTGTGAAACCTGCTGATATCCTTGCGGAGGATGATGACTGTTAGGAGGTGGCTGTTGATGGACAATTTGATGTCCTGGAGGTTGCTGGCTACTATGCTGGGCTTGCTGATACCCATGGTGTGCACCTTGTGCATGTGGTGGCTGCTGATAACTTGGTGCTTGTGGTGGTTGGTTGTTAGCAGGTGGTGGCGGGTGGTATGACTGCTGCTCTTGGGAATGTGGTTGTGATGACGGAGGTCCATGCACACCACGCTGTTGCTGGTGTTCCTGCTGCCGCACATTTGACTCAAAATTAATGTGAGAGCGGTGCCCGTAGTGATTTGAATGTTCATCTCTGCTTTCACGTTTGTAGCTGTGATTGTCATAGTCACTGTAATCATTGTAGTTGCGTGACGAGTGGTATCTGGACTGGTAAGGCCTGTATGAGCCTCTACCCCGATATGAAAAACCACCTAAAAGGGGTAAGAGCAGAGATCTAAATTACAAACCACGGAAGGTTATCAAGAAAACTTCACAAACAGAAGTTAAAAGAATAGTAGTAGTAGTAGTAGTAGTAGTAGTAATGTTGTAGTAACGGTTTATTGACAATTCATTTGCAGCCATGCAGATAACTGGATTGCAGAATTTGTGCATTTCCACTGCATAATAACATACATAGTCATACCATCATACTTCTATTAAAATGTAAGATTATACAATCACAAAAAAGCAACAGCGAGTGAATGATTGATAATGAAGATCAAGATGACTGATAATGGAGATAATAGATTATGAAGGACAAAAGAAAATAAAATAAAAGGGAAAGGTAAGAAGAGAAAATTGAAGAGAGCAAGGAAATATGTAGGAAGTGTCAAACATACAAGTGAAGGGAAAGAAAAATGAGAAAGGCATAACATAAAGGACACAACTTCAACAGGTAAACTGATATTCAAACACTGTCCTTTACTGAGGTATATAGATGAAAAGGGGGACATACCAAAATGTGGACTAACAGACTAATTGTTACCATTTTTGGAATATTACTTGCACAAGTTTCAAGAGCACTAGTGCTTTTAAGTTATCAAAATTGTTTGTCACAACAATGGTCTGTGAAAAGTTCAATTATCAGAGGGTCACAAGGGAGAATCACAGACACAGACAACATTTGGTTCAGTGGGGATTTTGAAGTTCACTACATTGTTTTGACAGAAGTATGTGTGTACATATTTAACATATATTAGGTGAAATGGTGAGAATTGTCTCTAGCATTTCTATGGTAACAACCCCAATTTCTTTTGTCAATCTGGAAGTATGCATTACACTTACCTTGATATCTCTGGTTGTCATGATATTCACGTGATTGTTCCAAGGTTGGCAAGGTTCTTGTCTGTTAAAAAGACAATATAAATGAGAAACAATCATAAATTTTCACTAGTTCTGCGTAAGAAACACATGTATCTGTCACGATTTATTACGCGATGCACATGTGCTATACTAATTGATGAAATAATAAAAAGGTGAATCTCTGTTTGATATTGTCACAGTCGCCAAACAATACAGAACTTTTCTTTTGTGGCAGGAAAGTAATGCAATTGAAATTCTAACACACGAATGTGAACTATCATATATGACATTTACAATGATTGCACTGATTTACATTCTATTCAATCTTATCAAAGAGGATGAAGTCACACAAAGATCCTACCCTCTGTTCCCAATGCTCTCGATGATCACTCCTGTGGGTGGGGTCAGGTTGAGATGATACCGGTGGCTGGGGTGGGGCTGGCTCTGACACTGGTTCCTGAGGGACTGACTTTGGCTTGGATCTCCTTACATAGTTTGTCTCACTTTGGAAGTTTAGCACATACTGTGTACAGAACAGATTGAGAATCTCATTAGCAAACTGACAGATGTCATTTATTTCACAGGCATATTTCACGAATTAGGAGTTGTACGGCGATTTTCAGTTTGCCATCGGGAATGTAAAGATCATACTGCTTGCATGCCCTCGGAATATAGGCATGCATATGTACAAAGTAGGCTAGGTATTTGTGTGCAGCTGCTGCCTGCCCATGTTGCATGTAGGCAAGTACTCATGCAACCGGAGGGTGACGTTTTGGCAGGTTGTTAAAGGGTGTGTACAGTTCTGGTCGAGGTGAAGATTTAGCTTTTAGTTTTAACGTTTTGTGAGATATTCAGAAACCACTCTATGAGATGTGAAAGAGCATGCAGTTCTAAGGGGTATCAAAAGTTTATTCGATGAAAATCGGTTTTGAAATGGCTGAGATATCCAAAAACAAGGTGATAGAAAGAGATACTAATAAAGTTGGGGCATGTCGCCTTTTATTATTAGCACTTTTTTGGACATCTCAGCCATTTGAAAACCAATTTTCATCAAATAAAACGTTGAATCCTTCTTAGAATTACATGCTCTTTCATATTTCATAAGAGGCTTTTCATCATCTCACTTAGGAATGTTCACAACAAGAATCCTTACCTCAACCAGTACTGTACAGTCCCTTTAAAGTTGCAAATTTTATTGATTGATTAAATTCACGAAAATATAGGCCTAAGCCCCACAAAGTGTTCGGCATCTACAGTAAATTCATGCTCTATCTCTCTCATGCATTACTTGTGCTAATGATGTTGCTAAATAGATTGGATTCCTCTGGACTACTCTGAGCTGCATATGTTCTGGTGAAATAATAACTTGAAATAGTGTAATAATTTTTAAAAAGCATTACTTGAGTTTTTTGAATGCCCAGGTGGGCAGCAAATTCTATCGGACCACCTACATTTCCCCTTGCTACCGAGGCTTTAAAGTGATCTACTATGAACAAAGCAGACAGAATTTGATCACTAATACCATGCGGAAATGGTCTACTATGTGCCTCCTGATGAGACAGAATGCACTGATAAGGTACTAACCTTCCGTAGTTGTTGATTTGGCACGAGGGAGTTTGGCGAGACGTCCTGTTCATGGCAGTTGGGACACTCGTGGTCGTCTGTCTCAAGCAGAGCATTGCGGATGCCTGAATTCAGAGGGACAAAGTGGGTGAAAATGACGTAAGTCAATCCTGTTACTATACTTAATTTCTAATGTACTTTTAATCTTGAACAAAAGACATGATAATCATCTAATTTTTCAGCAAACTGCTAATGATCATATTTGTAGAGAAATCAAAATTATATTCATCTCATTAACAACAACAAAATGTATTGTATTCATATGCGCAGATTCTCTGATGAATCATATCTAGAAAATATTTGTGCTGTCTCATCTTAATACTGACTCTCAAAATATGAGGCTAGATGGTGATTTCACTTTCCATTTGGAAAAGGTTTGAGAAAGTTTGTTTTTTTCATTCATCTCCCTCCTTTTATAATTTTAAAATTCTAATCTTTCTTTTTGTTCTTCTTTCTCTTTGAAACTGAAACTACATCTCAGCATTGTCTCCTCTGAATAGTGTTTTGGACTGTAGAGTTAAGTGAAGATGATGTGCACACTGACATAAATGAAGGGATGTGGGACTGAATGGGGAAGCTATTTTTGTCTAATGAGAAATATATAATCTCAGGCATGTAGTTACGAATGTTTCTACTGTTACAGAGTATAGAGGTATTCTGCAGCTGAGCTTGAAACTGGGGGAGGGGGGGGGGGGGGGGGCATTTCATCAAATGCTTTGTCAGATATTTCATTCTGACAAACTGTTCTAAGCTACTGAAATCCTTGCACCTGATTGGCCGAGAGCCAATTTTTCAGAAAGAATATCTGATAAAAAGCTCGATGAAATGCCCCCCCCCCCCCCCCCCCAGTAAGACTCATAAACGTACAGAGTTGCCTTCTCTGGATACACAGAAAAAATCAATGAGGTTATGGAAGATACTTACAGTCGTCACAGAAGCTGTTTCCACAGCAGGGGATGAGGACTGCTTCTGTCATCAGGTTTTTGCAGATCTTACACACCAGCTCCTCCGGTATCTCTGGCTCCTCTTCCACCGGTTCTGGGGAGTTCCCCTTCACAAACGGTGGTCTCTCCTTCTTCCCGATGAGGATTGCTTGTCTGAAGGCAGTCATCATGGGTAAAGAAAAGAATAAGGTATGGAATATACTGATGGAAAGGTTTGCCATTTCAAACAGTGAATATTGACAGTCAAACCAGAATATTTTATACCATCTGTCACATTTCACTCATACTTTTGCTGATGATGATACTCTATTATTTCTTTCTTCTTGAAAGTGACTTGACATAAAGAGCACACAAAACTATTTGACAAGCATGAAAACTAGTACTAATGAAACGCATATCTAATCAAATGAGAAACAAAAACAAAACAGAGTAAAGATATGTAGTCCTAAAAATCAATTATTGATAAATTTTATACCTATCACCAAGTCTTAGTCACTGGCTATGTGAAGACATGTACATCTACAGGTAACACTCCCATTTTCACACTGCATTTGGCGTAACTGCACATCAATTTACACTACAGCACCTTATCGAATAAGTGGAGTCGCAAGGCAAAGACTACTCACACTAGACTGCATTTTAGCAACATAACATAATACTGCAATTACTATCATACGTGGAAGCAAAAGCAAGAAAAAAATGATTAATGAAGTAATTAGTCTTTACCATAAATCATACTACAATAAAGTCTTTACTTTTTCTACAAGCTGTAATAGAAATGAAAATAAAAAGTTGACTTACAGATCCATCTTGGGTATGTTCAGAACTGACAGGTATGATTTTGGGATGCCTGCTTTAGTCTTCATTTGGAATCCAGCATACCTCTGCTTCTGATCTTCTTCCTAAACACAGACAACATTGGACAGTTTGAGAACAGATGATGTGAGAAATGTCAATAAACGTTGGCAAATTACTTGAGGATTACAGTAGAGCTCTACATCAGTGAAGACCTGGTGGCCCACGGCCACTAGAAATTAAGGTCAGGCCAACAAATTTCCAACAGGGCACCTTTTGGTGGCCTGATTGGGTAGCTATAATTCAAAATTAATTTTTATTATTTCCTAATATTTTGGGCCACTATATTTGTCTTCTGCCCATGAACATTTCAAACTCAAGATTTCAGTAGCTTGGACTAGCAGAAAAACAAGAGTAAAATAAAATAGTGTCAAGCCCTGATTATAGTCTTATGTATGTACCACAGTATCACAAAAAAAAAGCTTTCTGCAAACTAAGACAAATAATATCAACCAATGCTAAAACATTTTAGATGTGGACACTTTGTTAAAGTCAGACAACACTGTATTGTTATCTTGCTTGCAAGTAAACCCATGCAGAGGCAAACTATAACCAATTACAAAACGGATAATATGCCAATGATCTAAATCCAATACTCACATCTCCAATAAAGGGGCACTTCTGTTTGTAGTGACCTGGCTTCCCACATCGGTGGCATGTGTAGTTTCGTGGAGGTGCAGCATTGCGATTCATGCGTCTTGTGTCGATATACCTATGAAGGAAAATCATCATGTATCAACTCTCATACACTGATAAGCAAGAGCTGTTAAATGACCTAGTCAATTGATTCAATGTAGCATCAAAATCTTTTTGGTCTTATTCAAATCAAATATAAGTGATATAAAGATCGCTAAAACAAATACTAGTAATAACAGCATACCACCAAGTAGTCAAATACATAGCTCAAGGCACTGAGTGCTTTATAACAATCATAAGACCAGCACTTTTAGAGGGATCATTGTAGCATTCAGAGGGCCTAATACTAGTAACTCAAATCAACACAAAAGATTACACAAGGCAAACTTTGTCTTTGGTGATAGTATTCCTTCCACACCAATCCCTGCGGTTTGGGTGGCAGGTTCTAATTACACAGTTTCCCATGTGTATTGAAATTTACTTGATCGCCTCAGGGAGGTGGGGTCTCTTCTCACCTCCCTGATTGGCTCTAGGACACACACAAATGCTTTCATCCATATTCTCCCCCCCCCCCCCTTTCTTCTCTCCCCTCTGCCCATCTGTTCATCTATGAATGCATTCATCTATATAATCCACATGAGTAAAATGCTAGAAATGACCTGTCTATCCTATCTATTTATATATCAATCCTATCTATCTATTTATCTATCAATCCATTTATCTATTTATAAATTTTGCTATCGTACCTACCTGTCATCATACCCATCATACCCTTCACAAGTCAAAACAAGGTCAGTGCAAGAGCTTCTCACACTTCAAGGATTCTACTCTAAACGAATACAGCTACTGGCCCAAGATTAAGGGAAAGCCTGGAACCAAGGCTACCCTCAGGCCATTGCCGACCACTCTGTCCTACCTTGATGGGTCATACTCCTGTCCAGCTTGAAGGACCATGGCAGCTATCTTGTCTTCCTCGGGAGCATTGGCAGTCACGAGATCAGCTCTCTGTAGCAACAAGGGCATTTTAAACAGCATTTCAATGGCTAACAAGTCAAGTTATTGTGGAAATACAAACCTTGGTATCCTACTTTGCCTTGTCATTTTATCTTCCTGTTAAAAGTCAGAAATAAGATTTTAAGGCAAAGCACTTGTCAAAAATAATAAAAAAGGGAAAGGAAAATGAATTTGAATAAAGTCAGCAATATAAAAGCCAGAGAAAAGGAATATCTCAACAGGAATTGACCCTGTCATAAGAATGGTAAAACAGATTTGTATTATCTTCCAATTACTTTAAAATCACTTCCATCTTTTGAATTATCTTTTTTTTAATCTTTTTTTTTTAAGGGTCATTATGTGTCTGATGCCCACATCATTCAATTGTGAATATTATCTCTCAACTTTATCAACTGAGATCAGTTAAAGTTTTCCCTTGTGATCTTTGATAACGAAAATTTGATGAATGAACCATGTGTCCCTACATCTGCATATAAGTCAATAATATCTGTATCAATGCGAGTTAACTACATGATAGCTACACCCAACAGCCCTAAACACAAATAGTATAATCATTGCTCATGATATGGTATGGTAACATATTCTTGCAATGGTATACTATAAAGAACATGATTAAAATACTAAATCTGATTTTGGCCTCCTCGTATGTGTTGATGTCAGTCTTGTCTTCTTTGCAGTGCTCTATTTTGATCAACATCTGGTTTGTTGTATCAACAAGACAAGAACTTTTGTTTTGAGAACTTTTCAACTTTTTCTCACTCCAAGTACGCGTACACATTCCAACAACCCGAGAAATGAAGCAAACTCACTGCCGCAGAACAAATGAAATGTGTCAAACAGGAACACTCACCTTGCTCAATTCTGCAATAGCTAGCTTGTGACCCTGCATGGACCAAATAAAGTTTTTCATTAAAGACATACAAAAATTATGACATAAAAAGAGAAACAAAACAGAAAACTGAAATGAATTGAAGATGTGTGCAAAGATGCATTTGACAGAGCTAACGAAAGAGAAGATGGATTCCAAAGTCCCTATATCCATGGCTCGACACTAACTTTTTTGTTTGGTGGCCCGATGGGGCCACCAAAATCATAAATTTCACATTTTTGGTGGCCCGAGAGAAAAATTTGGTGTCCCGAAAAAAAAAAAAAAACATTAAAAGTTCTTTTTTTTTTAATGAGTCAAATATTTAAGTTTTATGATAGTAAGAATTACAAGTTGGACATTGTAATACTATCTACTCATAAATAAACTTCAACAAACTTGCAACACTCACTCTCAGGCACTCATTCAGTCCTTTTCATCCATCCTTTAAACAAATTTAACTGCTAATTTCCGGCGCAAAAAATTACGAATTTATTGACATACTTTTCAAAAAATATTGGTGGCCCAAGGCGGGCCACCAAATTTGCCCTTTTTTAAAATTTGGTGGCGCGACTTTCATTTTTGGTGGACCCTGGGCCACCGGGCCACCGTTAGTGTTGAGCCCTGCTATATCCATCCAGCATTATTGATGGCTTCCTAGCTCAGTGTTGCTTTGTCTCTTCTCTACATCAAATTCTCTCTCATTTCAAAATTAAACTTTCCAAATATAAGTGATATTCTTTTGGACCACAATAAAGGCAAGTTGTTTTCATGCCTGATAAAATAAAACTCATTTGTAAAGCCAAATATTTTCCCCTAAAATCTATGCCCTGCTTTTAGAAGATTTAAGAAAGATTTTGGCCTTGCTTTTCAGCATTATGATTACAACTTTTATTGAAAAGTTTCTGCCTGATTCATTGTCAAGAGGGGAAAAAAGTTTCTATGTTTATTTTTCAGGCTTTCAATTCAAATGCGATATTTGATGCACAAACAGGTCCCCTACCCCTACCAAAGCCCTAAGGAGCTAATGCAGCTGGAACGCTCATCAGCGGTGGAGAAGTTAAATCCATGGCATCCCACGGAACATACAGATAGACATAGATACATTTCAGTTCTTCAGTGCACCACACAGAAAAACTTCAACAATTGCCAAAGATGTTTCCAAATGAGCAAGCCTTGAGTGAAGACTACTTGCTTGTAGTTTGAATACTCCTGCCACACTGACGATGGTCCATTCCGGTGGGACCGTCGTTTTCTGTAGCACCGTTTGAGTCAAGGGGCCACATTGCATACATGGACTGCAATTAGGGTGTGATGAAAGTGTAACTACATGTATACTTTCAAACAACTTTGAAATGCCACTAAAGCCCATTTTGGTTCGACCCCAAATTTGACCGTTGTGACGATAGCGTAATAAGTGCTCTTAATTCGCATGCAGCAAAACAGAGAGATTTTATGCATGTACGTGTATCTACATACTGCCAGTGGTGAAGTTGGCAATGTGTTCGCAGTATGGCACATATTGTGCCTTGGTCATCAGTGTGATGGTTGAATAGTCTTCACTCAAGGTCGATGTGTAAAATAATCTACACAGAAGATACTGCATTTTCTTAGATCTATTAAAATAACATATCTACACAGAAGATAAAGCAATTTCTTTGATCTTCTTAATCTATCAACAAGATGGCTTCTTTTGAATGTGATGGATGTAACTAAAGCTGGGCCTTTCTTTGGGGCTTTTTCTTGCCCTCAAGTTTCGAGATTTGTATGTTACTTAATCATTCTGCTTGAACAGACATTTGCATTACATTTTGATGGAAGACGAGGGGAAAAAATGGATTAGCAACACTAAAACATGACTACCACTTCTCAATCAAATTTGAAACTGAGAGGAAGGAAAATGAAAACGGTGCAAAAGTTTGATGGCATGTGCAAATGTACTGAAAATAAACTGCTTCTGTCAACTCTGTCCTACAATCTTATCCTTCAGAAATAAAAATAAATAAATAAATTTGGTTGATATATAGGTTTTAAAAAAGCAGTGTAGGGAAATGAGATGAACAAAATGAATATGTATTAGCTAAAAATGAATGGCCATTCTTCATGTTAAATAGAACTTAAAAAAAAAAAAAAAAAAAAAACATATCCAGCCAAATAATTGTAAAGGTTCCACTTCTCAAAAAGAATAATACAGGACACATAAGTAGAACCATTTTCTTTCCTTTGTCTGATGGAAAACTATTCTTTCTTTCCTTGTGTGTGTGTGTGTGTGTGTGTGTGTGTGTGTGTGTGTGTGTGTCTGTCTGTTTTTAATTTTTTTTTTTGAAGGGGGGGTAGGCTAGGGGGTTCAGGAGGGGAGAGTAAACTCATTTATAGAAGCAGCACTACTACATATTCTGAGATTGGCATTTTATAGAATATGCATCTACTGCGGAAGATCCCAATTGAAGATGCGAAGGTGCTCGAAGGCGCTCCTCTGATGAGGGTGGCATCCACACTGGCAAGACATCTTCTTGAAGGACCAAGAGTGCTATTATCACATCACATCATCTCGCACAGAAGTTATGCAGTAACGCTTTGGGATGTTGGCCCTTACCAGTCTTTCGTACACAACAGTAAGTTTCCGGACATAAAATTGGTGACCCAATCCAAAGTAAGAAGCTGCAGTTTTCATATTTTCTCTCATCATTCTCTCATTGTTGTTGTTAAACACAAAACAAAATGGTTGAAGGTCATTACTCTGTTACGAACTTTGAAAAGAACAAGCCAGAAACTGTATGTCTGGGAACATAAAAAACAATAACAATAAGTTGTGCATTCTCCACATCATGCAGCTATTTCAATGTGTAGGGGAAGGGACTCAATTTCATTTCCATATGCTCTCCCTTTTTTCAATGGAAGATTATTCAGCATTCAGATCTTGGTTGCCATAGTTCCAGTGAAAACAGGGGCCCGTTGCATAAAACTCCAACCGGATTTTTTTCCGGTTGAAATCACAAAATTCCGGTTGGAAGCTTCCAACCAGAGTTTTTATGCAACGGATTTTACATTCTTATGTTAGCAACCTTAAAAAATTCAGGTTGGGCAAATCCCAACCTGAATTTTTTAAGGTTGCTAAAAAAGTTTTATGCAACGGGCCCCAGATGAACATTGACAATTTTGTCTTCCAGGATTTCGAGTTTGTTTTGTCATAGCTGTGTATGTCGGAAATACTGGAAGGCGTAATGGCAGCATAAATCCACGCCAAGTAGTCCCCATGACTCTTACAGTATGGTAGATGTTCATGCCTGCGATGTGACAGCCATAAGATTCACATTACATGCAGGAGGTAAAAATACAACTAAGTCTGTAAACGCCGACATTTTTGCGCCACATTAATTTTCGCGCTACTTTTGGCTAGTACTAATTAAAAACCCTGCAAAAATACCTTTGCGGTTTTCTATGCACATTTTGAATGAGTGGAATCACGTGCCTCAATGGTACAAGTGTGTGTGTGTGAGTGCATGTGCACATGTATGAGGGCATTTGTGTATTTGTGTATGCTGTAGTTTCTGTGAAGGCTATACATTCAAATGGATCGGGCAGCACTTCAACTTTTATGGATGGAAATGTCAATTCAAACTCTCTTTTCTGTGAATTGAATGAAAACCTATGAGTAGGCAATTTCACAGCGCAAATTCACGAACCCGCGAATATGTTCTTAAGACACTCGGCGTGGAAAATTAATTGTGCGAAAATATTGACGTTTACAGTGGCACTTACAGATCACGTACCCTTTCTCACTCTCGCACAAAAGCTTTCGGGAACTTTCTCAATTTTCATCATCACACAATACTCAGTAGAAAGTGCAAAGGTAAATTTGTCCTCACATTTACTACCACATGACTGACGAGATGTTGCAGAGTGCTGGGGAAGAAACATTATTTCCCCCAAGTCCAAGCACATGCCCATCTCTTTTTGGAAATTCCAGTAGCTTTCTATCTAGTTCATAAACAGTTCTTTCTCCATCTTCCTTGCTTAACTTTTCTCCACGTGTGTATACGTGTTATGTGTTTGTGTGTGAGTATGTGAATGTGAGTATGCTATTTATGTGTAGAATAACAAAAATTCTTATTATATCTTTTACAAATGCTTCAATTGTGACCGTGCATCACAAAACGAACAAAAAGTCGCACCCCTTGAATTTATGTGAGGACTCAAAAAAGGTGAAATGGGTCAACCAAGTCAATCTTGAGTTTTTCATATTTTCTGAAAGAGCTATCCTTCTTCTACATTATTCTTAAGTTTGGGATCATAACATGAATGGGAAAGTGTGTTTTCAGCAGTTTTTCTGCAACCCATTTTTGGGGGAGAATAGAATGATCAGGTATGTCTTTCATTTCATTTCTTGAAATCCTTTACACACTCTTCACTTTCAAGTCTAATAACTTTTGAAAGGATAATGCTACTGCTTTAAAAGTTAGCATTAATCATGGACAGAATGTGTTAATAGGACATGCCTAATTTCAGCTTAATCTGGTAAACCCTTCATTGTTGTTGCTCCAGTGGTTTACTTCCTGTTTTTTGTCCCTTTCATTCCACAGCTCACACGGATTGGTAAAAATTAAGCGCTTGAATAGACCCTGCACTTCAGAGCCTCTTTTCTCAGTTCACACTTTTCCAGAGAGTGTGTTTTCTTTCTAGTATTTACATGTAGATAGGTTAGGGGAGTCCATTTGAATTGAGTGATACATCATTTTAAAGCTAAGAGTCTGCTCT
Organism: Diadema antillarum; assembly: GCF_040938485.1. Classification (NCBI taxonomy): domain Eukaryota; kingdom Metazoa; phylum Echinodermata; class Echinoidea; order Diadematoida; family Diadematidae; genus Diadema; species Diadema antillarum. Next base: position 466,861 of record NW_027271887.1, read on the forward strand.
TTAAGAATCTACTCTCAACTAAAAATCCATATCAGGCGACTTTTTGTTCATTTTGTGATGCAGGGTCACAATTGGTAATGCTATCATGTACTGTTAATACACACATTTGTAGTCATGTTTTGTTACCTCCATCAAGGAAGAAGTGTATGTTTTTTATCGGCACTGGTTTGTCTGTGTGCAAAATAAATCAAAAAGTTGTGAACAGATTTGGACGAAACTTGCAGGAAAAGCTGATGACACAAGGAACAGATGATTAAATTTTCGTAGTGATCTGGGAATTTCTTTGAATTTTTGAAGGTCTTTTTCATCTTTCGGCAAATAAGGTCAATGAACTTGGGGGTTTGAGCTGCGCAAACTTGAAGCTTGCATACACGCAGTAAAGCGCATGCTCTGCTCAGTGCCGCGCAGCATGCAGGAAACTGATGAGGTAAACAAAGGCACAGGCTTCTTCATCATTGGGAAATTAGCCAATTCTCAGCATGCATGTATGGGTGGAAATGAGCTGCTTGGAGGAGGTCTGTGCTCAAGAGTGCTTCTCTAGTTTCAAATGACTACATTCCCACTATCTAATCGCAGCGGAGGGGTGCAATTAACTCGCCGTTTTCATTTTGGCATGACCTCTCTTTCCTCTAGTGTGAACACATTTCGCACGAAAGGGGGAAAGTGTCGCTGTAAAACTGCTGTAACTTCACTATTACTTCGTAGTTTTTGATGATCCAAACAGTTATGAAAAGTAAAAACCTCATTTTAACCTGCCATTGTTACTTTGTTTAAATAACGACGATAAAATATTCCAAAATGGAGCAAAACTTCACTTTCAAAACAGAAAATTATTGTCAAAAATAGTTGCTAAAATTTCACATTTTCACTTTGTGAACAACAAAAAACTTACAAGTATGTTACTAAGTATGTATTTCTTTACGGAACTCTAAGACATCACATTCGAGAAGTCATGCGTCCGGATATGTCTGGAAATAATTAGAAGAGGTGCACTTTCTACCTTCGTTCCGAGCACAATATTTTGTAGTCTCTCCCACACGGGAAGACAGGGTACAGTCCCATGTACCCACATTTTTGTGGTGCTCATATCACCCATACTATGATCATAACTCGTACCGGGAACTCGTAGTTGTGTTGTTGGTGCAAAAATCCAAAATCTGTGTGAAGTGCGATGGATCCAATGTCACGAATTTACAAGTGGTATCATAGTTGGTAGATATTAACTTTTTTTTTCTGGCTTTCTATCTTTAGGCCAGTTTTGATGAAGTAAGTGCTTGTTTATGGGTGCGAAGTCCTCAGCGGTACTCTACTACTTATCATGGACCTACCATGTACTTATCGACACCCCGCAGCCCACACTCATGTACTAGCCAGCATCGCACAGTATTAACAGCAGTACAGTGGCATCGACCAATCAGCTCGCTGGATTGGTGCAGCGTGGGAAAGTCCATTCATTGTGCAAGTGCAAATCAGTTTTTCTTAGAATATCACGTCATTATTCTTGTTTGCTGCTCCCGCACAATTTGAGATTTCTGACAAAATACCTAATTCATTCTCACTTGGAACTTCAACAATAGGTCTTCGGCAAAGTGAACAGGGCTACAGTAACGTCTTCACGTCTTATGAATGCGACCAGATGTGTCTGGAAATAATCGGACAGTAGTTTTCCGAGACAGCGAAACATGAAATGTTAAATAACATCAAAAATTCTACATCATTTCTAGTGATTTTTCGTATGTGGATAGAAATCATAATTTTACATCAATAATGAAAGTTTGAGCGATTTCGGTAAGTATATAGTGGAGATATGAGAAGGTGAAATTTTGGTGAAAATGAGAACGCCCGATTCGGAGTGCCTCGATGACGGTTGAAAATTCAAAACGTTTGTGGGTTTCGGGGAAGTTAATTATAGTCGTCCGCTGCGACTGTATCATGCAATTTGTTACATATGCCACAATTGACCAATAGTATGTGATCATAAAATTGTTGTGCCTGTATATTAGAATTTACATCATATCAGAAATTGTGATAGTTGTGGTGACTGGATCAGATCTGATCAGATCTATATTCAATTGTGGTAATCGCATTGATCGTAAACAAAATGTTTGATCCATCCAAAACTTGTCTACAATCAACACAACTGCCATGACTGACCACTAGATCTGATATAGCACCACAAATTTTCACAAATTGTAAAAGACACACACAACAATTCTACGATCAGCTACCGAGTCAATTGTGGCATTCGCATTAGATCACGCAATAGTGGGATACTGTGAAAGTGGATATTTTCGCGCGACTAATTTTTCGCGCTTAGCCGGGTCAGAAGAGTTTCGCGTGTTTTTAATTCCGCGGAATCAAGACATCACTCACAGGAACGTATGGCAAGCAAAAATATTCGCATGCTTTTATTTTCGTGCTAGTTTCTCGTTGCGTGAAATGCGCGAAAATTTCAACACCGCGAAAATTTCCACTTTTACAGTAGTGGGAACATAGCATTACTGCCTATTATGTCGGTAAATACATAGGACAGCAAACCAAAGTCTTGAACTCAGTCTTGGTTAAAGCACCTGTTTCAGTATGTTTCATTTTCTCCACATTTCTATCATATTTCCAGTAACTTTTATAACTGCTTCCGCCAAGGAAGGAGGAGGTTAAGTGATCATCGGCGTTGGTTTGTCCATTTGCAAAATGACTCAAAAAATTGTGAACACATTTGAATGTAACTTGCAGGATAAGTCGATGACACAAGTAACAGATAATTTAAGTTTGGTAACGATCTGGGAATTTTTGTGGATTTTTGAAGGATTTTTTATCGTTTGGCATACAAGGTCAATGAACTTGGGAGTTCTAGCTGCACGTACTGGAGTTTTACCTATGCGCACTAAAGCGCGTGCTCTGCTTGGGCAAGGCATCGCGCAGCTGGAAGCTGATAACGTAGACAAAAAGCTTTTATTTTCAGAAATGCATACGTGTATACGTAGAATTGAGCTGCTGGCTTGGCAGAGGTCTGCGCTCTTCCAGTGCTTTTCTAGTTTAGTATTTTGATGTGTAAATTGAAATATGTATATTGTTAATTTCTATTCAATAATTCAAGAGAATCTTTACAAGCCTTGATGATTGTACCGGTTAACACTTTGTAAACATTTGATACTGTATTTTCAAACAATTTAATTACTGAAGGCATGAATTGAGTATGAACTAAAATGAATTTTCTGGCTCAGTCAGTTCTCAGAAGTTAGGAACTGTCTTACAAAGTATAACTGTATTGGGTAGTCCTTTATGCTGCTACAATACTGTCAATTGCGCTGTATATACAGAGGAGACTAATCATGATCCAGCACACTCAGAAGTCATCTTATGTTCTTTGAGTGTGTGTTTTAACAGCAACCTCCTTAACCTTAAAAGGGCGGGGGGGATTCCACCCCCTCGAAGCTTCACGCAGTAATTCTGTAACACGAGACCTTGTCATGAGGCTTCTTGACTTTTTTCTTTCAAGTTTCGCGCAACTTTTGAGACCAAATTTGCAATGTCTGCGTACCATTATGAAGCCCGCCCATCTTTATCATGACATGTCACCTCAAAGCGGGCACAATTTTGTGATTTTGTGTACATTTCCTATGGAAAACAGTGCTCTATCATGAAACTTGTGAAACCCTATTTTTCCTATTCATCACTTGATGATAAAAATATGCTAATTATGGTAGAAAAGTGGTCCATGACAATTTCCATTGCAAAAACAAAGAAAAAAAAAAACAGCCCTGCTGTCGGGTGTGTGATGCAGAGTCGCATCTACACTCTATCCATATCAACTGAAATGCTAGCACAACATAAGTACTATCAAATCTGTATAAAAATGGCTTATCACTTTGTGGCAACCATTTGATGTTGCAGGGTTTGTTTGTTTTGTTTTGTTCTTTTTTTTGGGTGGGGGGGGGGGGGGGGTTCTCGCACTAATTCCAGTTCACCTTCAACACATACTTGCAGGCTACTAGCCAATATAAAAAGTAGAGAATACTTGATATGGCGACCGGTACATCTCCGCCACAATGCATGATTCTCTCAATAGGTAGAGAGTATGTATTGACAAGGTGGGATAACAGTTTCATATAATTGGCAAAAATCTAAATGACATGCTTGTCTATAATGTGTCAAGTATTTACTTTCCTTGAACTAGGTCCATTTGGATGAATGGCTAAATTGCAGGTATTTGGTGATTTTAGCATTTTCACTTGACCTTTGACCCTTGCCCTTTGACCCCATGGCCCCAAATTCTTCAAATAATCACTAGCTGGTGGCATAAATTTTTATTACAATAATTATTTACAACTCTGCGAGTTATTTCCAAAATACAGGAAAAATTGACATTTGAATAATTTCCCTTGACCTTTGACCCTATAGCCAAAATCTTTCCCTAAAGAATCATTGTGCAGTAATGTATGCAATACACCTAGTGTTATCAAGTTCATGTGTTGAGTAATCTCCACAGTATGGAGAAGTGTAATTTCGGCACTAAATAGTACAATGTCGGCATTTTAACCTGAACTTTAACCCCATGACCCCTAAATTCCTAAAGAATCATTGTCAAGCAGTGCATGCATATGTGCTAAATTTTTACAATACATTGAGCCATTTCCAAGAAATGGAGAGAAAAAGGTGAAGTTTTAGCATTTTCACTTGCTCTTTGACCCCATGGCCCAAAACTCTACCAGAGAATCTTTATGTGGTAATAAATGTTTACTCTAAGTTTAAAAGAAATAAGAATAAGAATAAGAATAACCTTCCGGCACTGCATGGATATGGGGGAATTAGTTAAATCTTGAGAATTTGACCTTGACCTTGAACAAAAAAAGTCCCAAGAGAAACATTGACAGGATGTACATGTATGCATATAGATGCACTAAGTTTCATGTAGATTCCTTGAGCTATTTCCAAGATATGAACAAGTAAAATTTTAGCATTCCCACTTGACCTTTGACCCCATGGGCCAAAACTTTCCCTGCAGGATCTTTATTGGGTAATATGTGTGTATACTAAGTTTAAAAAAAAAACACATTAAGGCATTGCATAGATATGGGGGAAATAGTGAAATTTTGAAAAGTTAACATGGACCTTTGACCTTGAGCATGTACACCCAAAAGTTGATGGGTAAAACTTCCTCCAATCATACAGATGCTAAGTTTCATCAGGATACCTCCGTTTTTTAAGTTATGCTATCCACAAAATTGATTACAGACAGATGGACAAAGGACAGATGGACAACCGAAAACATAATGCCTCCAACAACACTTCGTGTTGAAGGCATAAAAAGAAGATGAAATGTAAAATCTGACCCCAATTCACTCCCTGGGGACACCCTGGGTCTACCATTAATAACCTTGAAAGCACATCACCGTAAGTATTTACTCAACATACTTCTGGTTTTAAGGAAGTTTCATTTTCTTTTTTTTTTCTTTTTTTTTTCTTTTTTTTTTTGGGGGGGGGGGGTCCTCAAATTAAGGGGTTTTGGAGTCCCCTGGGGGTTCTCAGGAGTTGGGGCATGTCCATTTGTATATCCATTTTCTGTCATTGGTGACAATGCCTACCAAGTCTAGTGAAAATTTTGATTGTGTGTTTTTTAGATGCTGAAAATGTGAAAATTAGGCCCTATGATCAAATCCCTCTACACCCAACCCCCAGCCCATCATTCATCTGATTCTGGAAAGGATGACTTCTGATTCCTTTATTTGGGGGACTTTGTCTCCCCCCCCCCCCCCAAAAAAAAAAAACAAACAAACAAAACAAAACAAAACAACACTGGGCATCAAAGTGGGGAATCAATGGTGCGTATTTGCACAAATATATACTATATATGCCGAATATTTCGCAAGGTTTTTAATTTCGCGAATTTCGCGAGTTGGGTGCTATTCGCAAAATTAAATACACGCGAAAATATTGACTCTGATTCTGATGTAAATGTGACGTACGCGTGCACACTTCTCTGTTCGGTCCAGGACTCCACAATTGTGAATTCAACCACTCATGAAATCGTCGGGAATTCCCGATTCGCGAAAATTTAGACTCGCGAAATATATGGCGTATACAGTATTCTACACTCTTAGCAATAATGCTTGCGACGTTTGGGATAAATTTGATCATGCATTTTTAAGTAGATGAAAATGTAAAATTTGGTCCTACTTTGGAACCCCCCCCCCCCCCCCCAAGGAGGCACCCCTAGATTTGCCACGAACAGACTTGAAACTACAGTCAACAATTAACTAATAGCTATATCACTTTTGGTTCAGGAGCAAAAGATTTTTTAAGTGTCCTTAGTTTGGGGGGGCCCACAAGGGGATTTTACGGCAGCACAATTTCATGTTTGACGCAGTTCAATTAAATAATTATATTGACAACATTATGTACCGTATCTGCATTCTATGTCAACCATATGACCTATAACCTACTGTAGACCAAGGTTGAATCCCACTTTAAACTCATCTATGGTGTAGCTAGACCTTAAGTTTAATTTTGTATTCTGCTAGGGAGATTTTCTTAAACCCCAAGTCTATTTCAGGATTAAATTAAACCTGAGACAGACTTGGGTCTAAATTGAGTTTAACTGCTCATGAGCAATTCATGAACAAGTTTGGCAACCATAGTGCGCTCAGTGCAAGAAGAAACTCTGCCATTCCAAGTACTCTTTGCAGTGTATCAGCCACGAGTGCGACTTTCTTGGACTGTGAATAGTTTTACCGGTAAATATCAAATAAGTGCATGCTGTATTTAAGCCTTGTACGTTAGGTTTTACGAGCATTTGGTTGTGACGACTCCTATCAGTATACTGTACCTCCTTGCTTGTGTGTACTATATACATAGTGTGGCGCACATCAAGATACCTATGGGAAGCAAAGTGCTATTCCTAGCCAGCCAGCCACTGTGCCGCACCGGTGGCGCCGCTGGATATTGATCGAATTGTGAATTTGGAATGGATTGATTGACCAAACCGGGACCTTTACATAGGAAAGTAAATAAAAGCCCTTCTTCGAAGGCAGGCACTTCAGTATATGAACAATTGTGAGAATAAAATGGAACTCATTTTAAGATTTATAAAACACTGTCTCGAATTTAGAAATCACAAGTAGAACCTAGAATGTAGTCTATTCAAGTAGATCTAGTTCTCTGATTCTAGATCTAAATTTCTAGGCCTAGATCTACCTCGGGTTCTATCCTCTAGACCCCCTACATAAAGTTATAGGTCTAGCCTTAGGCTACTGTAAAACATGATATATTCGCGGCATGAATTTTTCGCGAATTGGAGCCGACGGCCTTTTTTGCGGCATGAAATTTTCGCGAACTACCACTGGCATTCAGTGCATATAGTGTACAAAAGAACTTTCGCGTGCATTTTAATTTCGCGAATCTTCACGCTCGCGAAATTCGCGAAATTAAAATGCACTCGAACATTTCTCGTTTTACAGTATTTTTTGTCATAAATGGTAGTGTATGATGTGCATTGCATTGCATTGCACTGTATCCAGCAATTCGTTCCCTGCCATCCATCCATGATCCATACAACATATCACACGCTTGCGTGTGGCTACGTTTTGTGTACCACTAGTACTTGTCCGACTGGCCCATTATTACACTGCCTTGTTCAGTCATCAATAGACTCGAATTACACTCGAAATAAAACTCCTCCTGGGTAGATTTAATCTAGACTTGATTTACACCACAGCTGGACTTGGCAGAAGACAAATAAGACTTCACACTAAAGTGGGTTTAAACTTAGCTGTTTTAAACCCATTTAAACCTATTTTATACCAAACATTGGTTTAAACTTAGTATAAGTTTTCAGCAGAATACGGGCCCAAGAGTCTACCAAGCCTTCTCTAACCTGCAAATCTCATTTATGTTTGAAGTAGTGAAAGTGTTTGCACTTCCCAAAATTAGGTCTGATTTGTCCAGCACACAGCCACATTTTATGGCCAGAGTACTTCAACATGCCTTCATACACTGTCCTCATCATCGATCAAAATGAATCACAAGAATCTTACTGTTCAACCATTTAATCAATGCCACGGGGGTATGCGGCAATTTTCGAGTTATTTTGTCACATAATCCAGCTATCCCAATTTTTATCAAATTTACATGAAGTGATGTTGATATCTTTACAATTTTATTTTATTATTTTATATCACTGTAAATCAGACACAATTCTGATATTGGTGTGCAAAGTTCGATATAAATGAAACCAATTCAATTTAAATTCAGTTTAATCAAATTTTGGCAAAAGACTGGTTAATGTAAAGATTTTTAGAAATTCCTTATTTTTTTTTTTTTTTTTGTGTGTGTGTGTGTGTGTGGGGGGGGGGGGGGGCTATGAGTTAAATGGTACCATAAAGCAATACCCATTTGAAAAATTGATATCCTATCCCCCCATCCCTCCTTGGTAAATTTGGTAAAAATCTGTCATTGGGTTAAAAAAAAAGAGATGAAAATATAAAAAGTTTATCAACAACAAATGCCAGACGAAGAATGATCATAATAGCTCACCTGAGCCTACTGCTCAGGCGAGTTAAAAAGGAAAAGAGGAAAAACAAGAAAACTGTGCAGTGTGGCATGAACACAGTACGCATTTTTACATCTCATGTGCAAGTCCACACAAGATTTTGGTGGAAATTTCAATCATTTGTACTTTTTTTTTGTGTGTGTGTGCCAACTCCTAAAGTTAGTCTCCATTTTTGTTGAGCACCCTATACACAGAACTTAATGGTAAGGGGAAAAAAAGGGTAGAAAAGATACACAAAAGTGGGACAACCTCTCTAGAGGTCCAATAAGACATTGAGTAAAAATCTATGAAGTCATAGTCTATCCAAAAGGACCAGCCAGTGTTAGATACAAAATTTGCTTGCTAAGCACTTTTGTCTTAATGACCAGTAATGGCGATAGTAATCAAAATGGTGATATGAATACTGCATAAGCTGAAACTTTTACAGAGGTTTCATTTTCATGAACTCTGCAAATCTCTGAACTGTGAAGATGACACAAGAATATAAGAATGGGCAAAAAGTGATTTCTTTAAAAAAAAAAAATTAAGCCATGCTGGCACTGGAGTTCAGTGAATTTATTAACAACTGTACAACAGTAGGTCGAGCACACTGTGTGGGCTATGACATAGCGATATCTGGGGCACAACTCATTAGTCTAGTACTTTTGCATGCGAAATACACTACAGTCAACCTCGCATAAGTCGACATAATCGGGACTGAGCAAAACACGTCGACTTATGCGAAAGTCGACTTACGTGTAAGTCGACATTTTGTCGACTTATAAATAAAAACTAATTTGCCCTGTACAGAGTAAGATTTGGATCATGATGCGCATATCCAAATCTTATTCCTTTCGCCGCCAAAATATGCCTACTGGCATTAGCAATAATAATGTTTTAGTTCATGCATAAATCTCTCGCGGATTAGGAAGGACAATGCACAATTCCCAAATTTCTAGAGAGAATTGAGACAGCGGGATCGGAAACCTGAGCCCGTTTCTAGACACTTTACGTTTTAAACTTGATTTGAAAAATCAAACACAAATTCCCAAAATTGCATGCAACTTTGCAATTTAAATTCAAGTGCGTTGCTGCAAAGATGTGCCTGTGAGTTCGTAAGATTCTGTCGACATGATTTTTCAGAGCTGAGTCGAAGTATGTATGATTTTCCTTCCCTACGTCACCATATTTGTTTTACTTAAAATCATATTGCCATACTCTGAAAATGAATTGTTCTGCCTCTCCGATCCGCAACATTACCGCTCTGTACGGCGTAGGTCCGTCTGAGAAAAAAAAGAAAGAAGAAAAATTTGTTAATCCGAAAACAATATCTTATTTTCGGATTAACTAACCTTCGTAAAATCGAACCTCTTTCCATTGTCGGACTAATTTAACTTTGGACTGAGATTTAAACCTTCGGCATAGCGAACTCTAACAATATTTGTTACCATTTTTTCATTGACATTTCGTGAAGCAGCATGCGTTTCGGTAGTTTGAAACGTGTAAATGTTGCGATGTTGTTCCCCTGCTAGTGCAGACTAAGTTCGGTCACGGCGAAAGTTCGATAGTTTGATATTTTAAATTTGCCTACGAAATAAAAAATAATGCAAGTCTTTTCAACACTAACGCACTTCCGTAGATTTTTAGTGATGCGTTTAAACGCAGTTTCTAGTTTCGTACGAAAACCGCAAGTCTTTTCTGCAACGCTCTTGCATTTAACTACAGCATTGCGTGTGATTTGATGGACTTACATTTGATTTTTAAAATTGCCTTTAAACGCAAATGAGTTTCAGTTTCTTACAATTTTCTAATTCATATGATTATCAAAAGCAAGTCTTTTCAGCGTTCTGTGTGATTTGAATGACTTGCATTTGATTTTCAGTGTTGCGTTTAATTTTTAATTTTGCGTACGAAATAAATAATGCAAGTCTTTTCAACAATAACGCACTTCTGTAGATTTTTAGAGATGCGTTTAACGCAGTTTCTAGTTATGTACGAAAACCGCAAGTCTTCTCTGCAACGCTCTTGCGTTTAAATACAGCGTTGCGTGTGATTTGATGGACTTGCATTTGATTTTCAGAGTTGCGTTTCAACCCAATTAAGTTTCAGGTTCGTACAATTATTTTCTAGTTTCATAATCATTATGATTATCAAACACAAAGTCTTTTCAGCAACGCACTTGCATTTAAATGCGAATTTGCGTGTGATGCGATACACCTGCATTTGATTTTGACGTTTGCACTGTAAGTTGCATCACGCTGACCTGCACCAAAACGATACACACAGACACAAACACCTGTACTACGTGTAGTACTCCAGTGTAAATGAGTGTATACCCTTTCTATTCAGGCGTACAAGACAATGGATGCATGGCGCGAACGCTACCGCGCCATACACTAGTGAATTAGCGAGAAGAAATGCTGCGAATCGGAGCGGGAAAACAATTCTTTTTCAGAGAACTGCGATAAGAAGTTGAGCGAAAAATTATGTCGACTTTGACGAGGGAATTAACACGTATTTCAGCTCAGTTGGCACTGAAAATCATGTCGACTTACGCGAGTTGTCAACTTATAAATGTCGACTAATACGAGGAAATTTTCAAGGAATAACAAAGGCAAAAATCAGGACTTTTCTATCGTGTCGAATTAAACGAGTTGTCGACTTATGCGATGTCGACTTAAGCGAGGTTTACTGTATTTGTTTATATACAGAGAATCACCACGTAAAAAGTATTCAGTTCTACTACTGTCACTTGTTTCATATTCGTTTTTATTTATTTTGTGAAAGGTGAAGTACCGATTCCTAGACCCTCGCAATTATGAAATTAACACACAGAAATGTTGGACATGAGTCATTTCACAAAAAAATCAGCTCGTCAAGTAATTATGATAAAAAATAGCATTCAGAGAGGCTAGGTTCTTCTACATGTTTGCTATTTCAGGTGGTGAAGTTGAAAACCATCCTTGACTTTACTGTATACCTGTTCTGAACAATCATCCTTGCTATCAATTTCAATGATAGAAAAATAAATTCAGTGATAGGTTGGTAAATGATAAGACACAAATACACATAATGCATGGTCACTGTAATTATAATTTATTATTCATTATATAAAAGAGTATCATATTTTAAAGAGAAAACAAAAATGCACATCACTTTCACCTAACAACAGTCCACAGCAGTTTTCATTACAAGGACAACCACTCATATCAAAATATCCAAATCTGCTTGCCTGCTGACAAAACATGAGTATAAACAGCAGATTCTTGCACAAACACTTAACCTTATACACAAATACACAAGTTGGCTTAATATTCTGCATTTCTGATTTGAGCCAAACTTTCTATGTGCTTGTGTTCAGGGAGATGGCTAGGAGTTTGTACAATGTTGTACATGTATGCTACGTACATTGTGTGTACTTAAACGCATGATATCATGGCAATAAATTTCGCAAATTGCTAATGGCACTCAATGCATACAACGTAAAGCGTAGACAAAAAATTTTACACACATTTCTATTTCGTGAATGGGCTTGCAAAATTCATGAAATCAAATGCATGTGAACATTTCTGCTTTTACAGTGTATTAGCCACAGCAGTAGAAGAATCAAATGTCAAAGACAGTCGATGCGCAATTTTTGATTCTGTGCGTAAAAAACTACCGACCTCCAAGCTGTCCATGGTTGTATACAGCAGAAACCAATCTGATCTACACCAAAAAAGATACCAGGTATTTGTGTGGTGCATACAAATGTACTTCTGTTTAATAATGTACAAATTGTACAGGATGTATAACCCAAGTAAAACAAAGACTCTTCTACATGATATATAGTACTCATACACTGTACACACAGTAAAGAATGGAATTAAGGTTTAAAGCAATGACATGAAGAACAATACAGTGTACTCCCATTATAACGACTGCAGTTAAAACAAACACAGTTACATGTATAACAAAATTCTTGTTGTAACAACAAAGTAAAAATTCAGATCCCAAAATTACCATGTTCTCTTTGTATACTTTACTGTTCGGTTGTAACAAAATGAAAGAAAACTGCCGGTCCCAAGGACTTTGTTATAATAGGAGTCTACTGTACATTGTGTTACTCTTGCCAAGATCATGCCCTTTTAATAGAAAGTTGCTTTGAGGGTAATGTTTGAAAGATTTCATACTGGCTGAAAGGCTTGATATGATTGCATGTGATTATTATATCCTGTCATCACTCATTATTATTGATCAGATTATTACTTTACTGCGGTACAAAACTTTCCTTTGGTTATTATTGGTCCAGGAAGAAGGTCCAGTATAATATGTAGCATTCTGCAACATATTAATGTGTATATATACAGTATTGGCACACTGGTTTAGTGAAGAAAAGATTGATTAACAAAATAATGTAATAAAAATCCCTAACCATGCCATAGTTCCTAACATCCTTCATTTCAAGTCAATCAATCATCATTGATGGCATCAATCCTCAATACAATGTAATTATGGCCATTTAGAATTCTCACCTACATTGTACATATAAATTTATGCAACATTTATTTTCTACCGATCAAATATCAAATACTGCTTGAGCACAATAAAACAAACTGTACAACTGTAAATATATTTTATGTTTACAACAGATGTTTTATGCTTTAAGTTACACCATGTGCGTTGTACACTAGCCATGAAATGTGCAGATGAAAATACAGTAAAGTACATAATCAGGAAAGTTTGCAGTGTGGAAATCTGAACATAACTGCTGGCTATGAACATTTTTCCAATAATTAGCCCTTCTCTCACATGATAGAAATGGAAGTAAACATAAACATGCACAAACACATTTTCAAGATGGGGGCATGCCAGAAGTTTTACAGGTGTACTGTAAGTGCAGGAAGATATTCACTGTATGATGTCTATTTCAAGGCCAAGTTGAGTGTTACAGTAATCTTGTCAGAATGTTTAGCTTGGAGTTATCTTTAACAGACATATCTGTTTAAATCTACTTGAAGGCTCCTTACATCAGCTTAATCCATGGCACAATGTATAGATGCAGTATAAATGAACATGCAAAATGTATAGTCATGTACAACAGTTTTGTGTGTACAGCTGTGTATAACAATGAAAATCAGTTATGAAATGGCTGAGATATCCAAAACAAAGTTAAATGATCCTAATAAAAGGTGAGTCCCACCTTTCATTACAAGTCTTTTTTTTTTCTTTTTTTTAAGATATCTCAGCCATTTCACAATTTGCATAAAATAACCTTTAAATTCCTCTTTGAATTGTATGCTCTTTTATACTACAGAAGGTTTCCCATGATCTTCCAAAAAAGTTGGAAACCTCAAGCCCTATCTCAACCAAAACTATACCTGATGCTGTATTTGAGCATAAAAACTTGTATACAATGTAAAGCTTTGTCTCTCTCTCTCTTATCAGGACGCCACCATGGCCAGTTAATCTTGGTCAAACTGTATTTCCATGACATAACTCTGAATGCCAGCAATTTACAATTTCCATTGCCAGTTAAAGTGCAGAAGTCTGAAAGAGGAATGTATGTGTGTGTGTGTGTTGTTTGTGTTGTGTGTGTATCCCTGTTCATTTTACAATGATGAAGTTTTAAGCTTTCTGTACACTTGTTGTAACAACCTACAAAATAATTTGTATTTAGAATTTTGGTTTATTTCTTTACTTTATAAAAATATGTTAACAACATTACTCTGCACTAAGTCCACACTTGAATTTCACTTCATCCGTTCTGGTGCTAAGGGGGGGGGGGGGGGAAATATGTTTCAATTAAACCTCTAGCACACACAAAAAAGTATGTCCAATTGATATTGATACACTGGAGTAGAAAGCAAAAACTCAAAACATTCTCTTTTTTATCTGCACCATTGGTTGAGGTCTGTATTTTCCACATTGCACACAAAGAGTCTGAACATTAGCATCTTAATTTATACACACAGTCGGGATAAAATAATCTTGACACAGATGCACTGCAGCAGCTTTCATATATATTTCATGAAGTCATTTTTTTTTCTCCTTAATTCAATATCCCCACGGATATCTGTACATGACTTGTTGAAGAGATGAACTATGCAAGTACAATGTACTTGGACATCGAAGAAAATGATAAAAGTGGTCCATGTATTGCAATGTCCCATCATTTATAATGATCCATGGCATCATCATTTTTATGTAGTGCTTCATTCTCAGTCCTTAGAAATGATCACATATTCATCAGGAATTCAGTATTCATCCTTTTCGGTGATCTTCATTCGATGGTCCAAGGTAAGCACTAAATACATCATTTTAACACATCTCAAACGCAGTCCACAAGAGAATGTTAACATAATATTCTATCACACTGTGTATCAATCTGGCTTCTCCAGAAAACATTACAACATTTTCATGAATTATCTGATCATGCTCATTTTACAAATGTGACATACAGAATGCACATAATATAATTCATCAGGAATATGAAAATAAAGCGAAAAAGGAAACAAATGATTTGAAGTCTTGCAACAAACTCGACACCACTGTATCAACATAATGTCTCCCCACACCACACTATCCTCCTCCTCTCTGTACAACCGTTACATTTGGTCAAAGTGTGATTACAGGAATCGGTCAGATGCTCTTTTAATGATACACTGTACATTCATGCGACATCAATTTAAAATGAACAAAAAAGTAAAAACTTCAACAAAGCAACAACAAAAAAACAAAACAAAAAAAAGGTCATGTAAAACTATTACATGAATTTGAGCTGTTGGTTGATATTGATTTGGGATGGCCACTGGTCTTGGCAAGATAATCCCAGTATCACACACAAGGGATTCCTTGGCCTATAATGCAGAAGTAAAGATTTTTGTGTAATTTTTCACTCTTAGCCAGCTCTAAATGAATTTCGCTTGTTTGAATTTCTGAATAATCCATCTACAAAACAGCATAACATAAAACAAGAAAAAAATTTCACTTGCTTTTGAGCAAATTTTATGTCACATAAAATGCACAAAAATTTCCAGGTTTACAGTATAGTGGACTCCCATTATGACAAATTCCTCGGGACCAGCAGTTTTTTTTTTCATTTTATCAAGATTTTGTTATAGCAGAACAGCTAAACAATTAAAAAAAAAAACCAGAGTGGATAATGTTGTGGCCTGAATTTTTACTTCATTGTAACCAGAATTTTGTTACAACAGTGTTCTTTATAATGGGTGTGCACTGTATTTCTTGTATTATCATATATTTTAATGACAAAAACTGCTGCCTGCCAGAATTCATATTGCTCTGGCAGTCTTTGTCTCCGGGATACGCTGGTATAATCTGAACTCAAAAGGCTCGAATTCACGAAGGTGGTACAAATGAAACCATTTAAACCATGGACAAAAACCATGGAGCGCCAAGTGTCGCATGGAATATTTCGTTACGAAATCAGTAATTTCGTCGATAAAACGATTATTTTGTAACGAAATGACATTTTGTAACTAAATGAACATTTTGTCCACAAAATGATAATTTCGTTTACCAATACAGTAATTTTGTCGACGAAATAACCAATTTCGTAATGAAATATTCTGTGCGACACTTGGCGCTCCATGGTTATTGTCCATGGTTTAAACCATGGTTTCATTTGTACCACCTTCGTGAATTCGGGCCAAAGAGATTAACTCCTGCATGTCCAATAATTGTACCAAGACTTCTGTATCTCCCAGCAAGAATCCCTTTTATCACTTAAATCATGAAAAAGATAATGTCTCAAGCACCCTTCGGGCGGAGGCATAAAAAAAAACAAAAAAAAAAAAAAACATGGCTTTGTCCTCACAGCAGACTTCCATGCCTTACCATGACATAAACGTAATGCTAAACTTCATAATCATGCCCCAGTTATCAAGTGATCGTGGGAAGACAGATAATAAACTGAACACACCTTGCCTTTGGCATCACTTGCAGGGTGTTGGTATCTAAAATACATACAGACAGACAGACAGACAGGCACACCCACACATTACACTGTATACACACCCACATCTGGACATAACAAAATGATTTCCATCTGTCAATCTACTGCATTTACACACTAGATAGTATTCATAACAAATTGCATTTTCTCACCACCAGTAAAAACACAACATGCAGGAAGAATAAAAGTACCTGCAATCCACAGACCAAAACAGGTCTTGGTTTATGAGGCACACGGTAAAGTTTGTCCCTTCACATATCAACTTTTACCTCTTCCTTAAAATCCATTATGAATAAGACATTGTCTCTTCTACTACAAATACTCATGGATTGTTTCAAAAAGAGCATTTTTATGATTTCAAGAATGTCTTTCATGTTGAGCCTTATAACGATCTCAAAAATGTTGTCACAGTACATCCCATCTTATTCACATTTCACTCATTTTTGTTTTGATTTTTACTGAATTAAAAAAAAATAAAAACTTACACAATTACAAAAACTTTGAATGTATTCCCCCAAAAAATTGTGGTATACATAAGTTGCTAAAAAAAAAAAAACCTGTCTGTCATTTAATTAAAATACATCAGAGAGCCAATATCAAGCTGAAAATGGGATATGATATGGACACTGGAAAAAAAAAATCTCCCTTTTCCTATCAAATCAGGACTTGGGGGAAAAAAAGAAGAAGAAATGTATACACAATGGCATTTATAACATAGCCAACTGTAGAAAATTAAATGACTATACAACTAGTGTGACAAAAAACCTTGTCAATGAATTCACCTAAAACAGTGATACAAATACTTTCCATAACCTGGAAGATCTTGACAGTTAATCTGCCTTCAACGGCAGATTTTAGCAAAAACGCTACATTTTTTCAAAGCAATTTATTCACAGAAATGCAGAGATTTGCACCATTACACATAAAAGTGTAATATTCAGTCACGAAACTCCTACATAATTCCATATCAAACATATCATCATTAATCATATCCATGAACACTCATTCATCGAGTGAAGATTGCAAGAGTACACAACTGGTTACTTTACAATAGTAAAAAGAAAAAGTCATTCTTTGAATGTGCAAATAGGAAGTCATGATAAGTCACAATCTGTGGGCTAATCATTATATGAATGGTCATGAATGCGACAAATTGCATTCACTCACTTAGTTCCCTACAAGTGAAATAAATGGACTGAAAGAACAATCCAACTCTAATGATACACACATAGAAGGTCAAATGTGCCTTTCCACTTGTTGATTGTATTAGTAAACAGCATGACACTATGGGGGGAACTGGAAAAGTTCATAAAACAAAAGAAGTATTGGGGTCAAATCAAGATGAGTCATCAAAAAAAAAAAAGGAAAAAAGTTAATTCCATTAGCTAGGAAGACAAATTGCAGAACAAACACAATGTGCACCTCACCTGACAGAATGATATACATTCAATACTTGCAATTCTTTTTCGTGAATAAGGAAAAGGGAATGATACCACCAGGTCTGATTACGTACTGCTTTAGATGAGCCATCTTCCATTTTTGTTGGTGCCCTGCATGGAGATATAAGAAGATAAACATTTTACAGTTTTACATATCTATGATGATCACTGATCTAATGTGATTGAAAGAGGAACGTCTTGCATGGTTCCTTCTGAGGTTTACGTTGTATCATTTTATGTTGGCGTTTTAACAAACTGTTAATTCTGAATCACCTCTATCTCTCCACTTGTCAAAATTTTCTCGTTGCCAGTAACACTTGTGAGAACACGGTGTCAAATTCACCACAGTATGATGATCAGTACACTTTAGTTGTGTGCGACAACTTAACAGCAGAGATTATTGCAGCTGTGCTATACATTGAAATCTAAACACAAGGAACAGAAATATGTTTCATACAACTGACAGCATGTAAACTATCAGACACTGTGCTCAGTAGAAATGGTAAACTGTACACTTCCTTTCATTATTGGTAGTTCCTTTTTTGACATCATACCAGGATCAATTCTGTGTACAGTACTAAGTTAACACTGTTTATGGCCACAATGTGTAATGCATTTCATTTTGAACAGGCTTGATATGCACATTTTATGGAAGCAGCAGTTCTAAATGACAATACAGATTAATTACTAGAACTTACGCAACAAGGTTAGGCCGCATGCCACCTATTGGGACCCTCTTGACCTGCACTGAAGCATTCCTTGGGATCAGATCCTCCTCATTCTTGTATTCTATCAAAGAGATAAAAGGCAAAATCAAAGGGGTTATGAAAGGACACATATACGAATAACTGGATAAAATTTGCAATAAATTACAGCAAGCTAGAAGAAATGCATTCCTGACACACTTTGAGATCCTTATTGACACACACACACACACACACACACACACACAAGTCCATATAAAAAACTGAAGAATTCTATACAAGCACAGTTGTATGTCTATCAAGTGGCAGAGTAATTTGCATACAATCTCACAGAATTGTGAGGATTCCAAGAAATGCACAGCTCCTGCACATCATGTATATTGCCACTGATAAACAACACCCTTGGATGGACCATTTGCACTTGCATGGCAACATGTCTCTTTACATTGTATTTCTCTTCATACTGTATATTATGTTTCTACCTACAGAAGTTTGTGTGACCACACTACCCCTATTTTTTAATGAGCCAACTAGTGGAAGCCTTATCTTAATGTTCATGGAACTGTTAACTATCCAAAGTATGAACAATGTATGGGCCTGAATCGTGAATGGGCCAGCCCTCTACTAAACCTGCCTGCAATGCCAGAGCTTGTATCCACAAGATTATGCATCTGGAAAAATATCAAACAAAATAAACAAAACACCATCAATTACCGCACTCACCTTCTGATGTTTGTGCATTAGTCACTTGAAGGTCAAATTCTGCTCGGCCAATTTTCTTCTGCTCCATGATGGCCTTTTTAAGGTCTGCCAGTGATATGTGGAGCCCATCAAAAGTAACAGTATCATAGTCGATACTACTTTTGAACTTGTAGTGGACAGAAGACATGATGGTAGATGCTGATCAGCGTCCTCCTGGTACTCCGAAGTGATGAAGGTTGGAAAATCCTGTGTAGATATAAGTAAAGAATGAAAGCACATAAATTTATGAGGTTGGAAAATACAGTCACCTCAAATGTAAACAATCTCAAATGTAAACAATCTTTAACTTATTCCAATTGCTGCAAACAAATTCTACACAATGAATTCATATTACATATTGAGAAATGCTGCTGCTTCCCCAGTACCGGTACCGTACTTGTTATCTCATGGTTCCTGAAAAGTTTGGTGTTCAGAGGTAATTAGCTCCACTCCTGCGCTCATACTTCATCCAGATTGAGGCACTGTCTGCACATACAGTAGCGAGACTGCAAAGATTGCAAACTTTCTTGCAATACAAAATTGTGTCTCACAGCTAGCTTTAGCAGGCAGGGATAATTTTGCTCAATACATACATACAATATGTATACACACACATACATATACACACACACACAAATTCGACCTCAAGAAAAAGTTGACATCAATAATATGCTGACTTTCAGTTTATGAAGATAGCTTTGTAATATAGAGAAATTAAATTTCATCAGTTCTGTGCACTCCTGAGCTTGCAAGCTGCATAAGTAGGAAATGGGAGAGAATTTGCTGGGTTCCCCCTTGAGAGATCACAAAACTTGGCAAACATACATTTACAATGTATTCTCTGTGTGTGTGTGTGTGTGTGTGTGTGTGTGTGTGTGTGTGTATGTTTATCTCCTTTCTGTTGTTCATTTTCAAATGAACATTGTAAGGCACTGTGCATGTGCCGTACTCATGAATATTCATAATTTGCTCATGATTGGTACAGTACAGAAGGAAAGGAGACACAATGTAATTGGTAGGGTGTCTGGTGGAATATTTTTGTAATTTTTGAAATTCCATGAAATGCAAATTGTGAGCTTTTTCATATGAGAATTATGTGCATTGTCAAGACATGTTTCAAATTAAACAATGAAATGATGTTTCTATCTCAAGAAAGTTACTTTTCATATCACTTCAATATTGCAACTGTTTTTGCCGAATATGAGCAAAAAGGTGTCCAAATCATGTTTGCACACAATGCTGAAAAGCTGCATACACGTGTGGATCTCAAGCAATTGGATGATCATAGAGCAAATAGTTTATACTGCAACAAGCACAGTACCAGCGCACAAGGCCTTCCCCCACCCCCCCCCCCCCCCCCCCCACTGTATGATCATACAATTATACTGCATGTGCTGTGCGTGTATGCGTACACTCTCACTTGCTACCCTTCCACAAACAGTTGTTCACATTTGCAGTCCAATGGGCTCTGTGCCATTCCTCGTCTGATGGCAAGTTTCACTACCACTACTGCAACCCTAACACTGCGAGCGCCAATATGCTTGCACTGCAAGTGAGGGGAGAGAGCAAGCATGCTGTAAGCTTTGTCAGGTCTGCCAGTCACTGCACAATGAGCACATGGTCCAGCAGCCGCTCACATGATTACGTACAGGCTTGGGACTGATGCTACTAATACCACTATTCGAATACACATTTAATGCCAAAGAGCCTATCACAATCTTTTAACAAAATCGAAGTTGAAGTTCAGTCACAAAAATTGGTATTCATCTACACTACTGTACATGTACTCACAATTTGCTGTTCAGTACAGGGGAAACTCGGTATAACGAACACTGCTATAACGAGATATCGGTTATTACGAGGAAATTTTACCGGTCCCAAATTTCCTTCCACACAAGTCTATGTAAAATGCTACTCTTATAGCGAGATCGGCTATAACGAAATAACTGGTATAACGAGATAAATTTTGTGACTTCCAAACAGAGAAAAACATAGCCAATCAAACCTGTTATAGCGAGGTAAAGCAAAATGTCCTCGGGTAAAGCTTTACTTCGCCTGTGCTATCACCTTCCGAGATTGTAAAGCTCGATGCGCCAAAAACTGTCTTGTACACACATATTTTTTTCAGTGCACTCCAGCTACTTCAGCACCGCATGCATGTTGTACGTGTATGTGTGTGTGTGCGCGCACACTGATACATGCAGAAAATGTGGTGGGACGGCCATATGTATACATGACATCATCATGGCTATTAGCAGGTGTGAGGCAATCTGATGCTGTGATTGGCTTTCTACGTAGGGAATTCCCCATCTTCACACACACGCAGTCATAATGTACATACAGAATGTGTCACATACACACACAGCATTGTGCAGACCATATTCCACACACCCATACCATAACCCGATACTAATCCACAGACGATCTTGACACAATCGCAAGCTATATAATTTACAGATTCAAACTCTACAATTAATAAGAAACACATTCTTGATATTGGATTTCATTGGCGAAAAACATCTTCTTACCCATACAGGTGAGTAATTCCCTCACACACATTATCAAGTTATCAGTATTGATTGAAAGATGATGGGTAGTCCCACATGTGCAAATTAATGTCTTTATGTTATCCTTTCTTTTATGCCTACTGATATAACGAGATATCGGCTATAACGAGGAAAATGACTCGGTCCCAACCATCTCGTTATATCGAGTTTCCACTGTATCATTCTCATGTATGGCAGAAATTGCCTTGTGCACCACTAGTGTTCTTTTGTACTGTTAAACAGCTGCGACTCTCAAACATAGACCCCGTTTACAGTGCCGGGCTGGACCAAGCCGCGGCCGAGCCCCGCAATCTTGTCCGTTTACACTGCCGGGCTCAGGCGCGCTTTTAATTCAAAACTTTCAATATTTTGTCGTAGTGGCGCTCTGCTTGTATAACAAACGCAATTTGGTATAGTCTGGCTTTCAGACCCTTTGCCAACTGGATTCTGTGGCGACGAAGTTGCCGTTCGGGCAAAGGTCTTCGCCGAAGGAAAAATCCTTTGCAGGATAAAACCACCTTAAACTATATGTACTAGTTTTCAACATTGAGGGGGTTAATATCCTGAATAGCGAAATAGTACGGGCAGAGGGTTTGGAAGCCAGACTAAAATTGGCCGCGCATTTGGCCCAGTTTGCGTTTACACTGAGAAAAGGCCAGGCTCGGCCGCGGCTGAGACCACCTCCAGAGCGTGGCCAATTTTGGCCCCATTTTTGGCCTTTTGCTTGTTTACACGGAAATGAAGGCGGGCTCGGCCGCGGCCGAGCCATGGCCGAGCCCCGCACTGTAAACAGGGTCATAGATTCAGGCATGAGACAGAGAAAAGTTGAAAAAAGAGGAGAAGAGTTTGCGAGGGAGCGTAGCGACCGAGCGGGGGGAGGGTGTGGGAGGGGGTGTCCCCACTCCCACGGTGAGGACTTTTTGAAATTCAAGGTATGAAAAAACTCATTTTAATGCATTTTACAACTGAAATTTACTATTGTTATGAGGTACATTTTACAGAGAAACATTGTGATAATTGAACTCATAAATGACACTTCCAAAATCTAAAGGAAATAATAGTATGCTTAACTGTTGAATACCTAGGACCTACTCAAATGTGAGGCCATAATAAATCACAGTAATGTACACCCAGGTGACGTCTTGCTGGATTCAGTTCATACGGGTACAAAAAAAAAAAAAATCACAGCTTAGCATTGCCATTGTTGGCTGTCTTTACCTCAGTCCATTAACAGTTTACAGTGCGCAGACCAGGCAAAGTATTGCTGATCTTGTACTTGGTCCATGTACGTCCATGCAACAGCTAACTTAGACTGCCTATAATACCTTACAGGAGGTACAAAAATTTGTAGACCCGGTTAAGTCCATAAACATTTTCTCGTTGAAGAAAGAAATATTCTCACCGGTCCACAAAATCACGATGACAAATGTAACGTTAGGTCACGCCAACGTAATCAGCGGGATACAAAAGCAGCGCATCGCGTTGACCGAAAGATCGGTCTGTATCTGTCCGTCGGGGAATGTTCCGCGGAGACTGCGTCTGGCTTCACGGATCCCTACGGAGGTCTACGCATCGCGTAGACAGAAAGATCCATCTGTCCGGAGGACTCTTTTATATTTTGCCATAACGCTGTCCTCCGTATACGGAGGAGATCCGTGAAGCCAGACGCAGTCTCCGCGGAACATTCCCCGCCCGACGGACAGATACAGACCGATCTTTCGGTCAACGCATCGCGCTGAATGCTGCGGCAGCATGCATGCCGAAGCTCCTTGATAGTAATGATACACGTAATACGCAGTTACAGCCTCACGTGTGCATCATATCACACCACACTGCAAGCTACACTAGTATAGTAGCTACAACTTGATCGACACGCACGTTTCACATCCATTTCACGCATGAAACATGCAACATCGCACAGCTGCCCGCTGACAAAATGCACTCATCACCATTCACACACGGCGAGATATGGTGGCTGCAAAAAAAAAAAAAGAAAAGAAAAAGTGGAAAATCACGGAAATTTTCCCGACTGTGTATTTTCTAACCAGAATTTCAAAATCCGCGGAAATCCGCGGATCCGCGGAGAAATCTCATGCCTGTAGATTCTACAGTGTATATTCATCTGTTTGCTTGGTTAACTCATATATGATCATAAGAAATCCACATATTTTGAGTTCTCCAATGAAACTAAGTCTAGGGCATTGGTAGCATGAGGCACTTTGTCATCCCCTTCAAGTATTCACACACAAGTCATGAGTACACAAGTCATCTTTAACCTACAAACCTTGTATTGTAGGTCTCTACATCTACAGAGCATGAACTACTAAAGAATTGCTAATCATTTTTTATACATACAGTGTATCACGGAAGTCACATTTTGGTTGCCAAAGCGCAAATACTTTCAAATAAACTTACGACCACCAGATATGTTCAATGCGTGTTGAGCAATGGGCACGCATTTTGTCCAAAAGTTGACTCCCAATTTTGGTGACAATTTTAAATGTACATTATGTTGGTTAAGGGTCAGAGGTCAAATAAGGTCAGTCACGATTGTGACCTTGCATGGAAAGGGGTTTCTCACGATCAAGACTTGACTTACAAACTCTGTGAATTCTTAACCCTAAAAAGTCTGGAGGGTTGAATCAACCCCCCCCCCCCCTCGATATATTTCGTGACTATTCCGCTGTGCGAAATTTTTTGACCACGCTGTTCGTTGACTTTTTACTTTCAAGTCTTGTGCATCTTTTGACGCCATTTTCGCAAAAATCGTACATATCGTTACAACGCTGCACAACCTTTTTACACGCCTGTCAGACCGAAAATGGCTCAAAAACATGATTTTGTGTATGAAGTCTATGGGCAATTCCGCGGTTAGTAACGTTACATTTGAACAAATTTAGATATTTGTTTTTACTACTAAATTACCATTTATTCATTTCAAGCCAAAATTATGCCAAAAACATGTTCATCATTCCCAGGTTTATGATACAGAAAAGAATGAATACAATCCAAGAAATATTAGAATTTCTATGGCAACTTAAAGGGCTGGTTAGTAACGTTACGAAAAAAGGACATGACAAAAAAATCAATGTCTTGTAACAAAAAGTGTGCAAAAATTCAAGTTACTTCAAACAAAGTGTTGCATTAATTTCAATTATTGCAGCATGACAAATGTTCACACAATGTTTTTTAGCAGTTCGACCAATAATTTCTTAGCTAGACCCCCAAAAGCATGGTTAGTAACGTTACGGTTAGTAACGTTACATTTGTCCGGAGTAATTCCGCAGGTCATTTCACCCTTTTGTAATTGACAAAATGTCACATGACTTCTGGAGTATTTCAATGTATTTGTCTTTTACCCTTTAGCAAAACTTTGAGGAAAAAATTTCAAAGGAACCCACTGTAATTTGCATTTAAGTGAATTTCAGCATCCCCAGTCCCACATGTACATTTTAAATGATGGTTTTAGATCTCGCGAAATCAATCAATATGAAAGATAAAATCTACTGAATTTGAAAGACCTTAATGATTGGTGAACATCCATGGCATTAGTTGATACCTAGATTAAAGAGTAAGATAAAGAGGCACATTTCTTTTATCCATGTCATGTCCACCTAACTGCGGAATTGCCCCTATGCAAATGGAGTTTTCTCACCTTATTCATAAAGATATGATTATTTCACTTTCATAGGCTGAATTCACTTAATCTTAGCATAATTATGCTTGAAAAAGGTTCTGTCAAAAATTTTGTGGAAAAAAGATGATAAAACAAAAGGTCGAAAAAACAAAGAAATATACAAGAAATTCATAAAACAATAAAATACATAAGAAATTAAGTTTGATACCAAATTTTTTTCGAGTACATTGTTAAGAATGCTACAAAGAATGTTATTACCAAAAGTTTGGTTTCTAGGCTTTACAATTGTACTTTCTGATTTAGAGCAAAATGTATGATTGTATGCATATATTAGCATAATTAATTAGTATAATGAAAATGTCAATTTTTTTTTGTATAGTGTGGAAGATTACGCCACAGGTAATGCATGTGCCAATTTTCATGGTGATCGCGCAATCGACGGCGAGATCTCGCCCAAAAAAGCCCGGCGTGGTTAGGGTTAAAAGCTAGAATGTTTATGATTCTATCAGACATGCATTCGAGTTTTCTGAATAGGAAATGAGCCACGAACAGTATTACCGGTAATCTTTTACAGCTTTTTCTCTGGGTATGTACTACTTTATGTGTTGATGTATGGTCACGTGTACGACATATTGACCAAGAAAATCTGGGAACACTGCATGATGAAAAACCTGTACTAAACAAGGAAAAGTAGAAATTATGCGGTGCGTAATATATGTCCCCGCCGGAAGTAGCATTTAGTAGCAAAATGTACAATATAGGTAAAAAGATGAAGGTCAAAGGTCAAAGAAGTCAAAGGTCAAAATTCTATGTAGAAGTTTTGAAGCCCTCACCTAGTGCCATCACATAAAGCAAACGGAATCGAAATCGGGTTAGAAATGGCGAAGGAGTAGCATTTTGTAGCCAATGTACAATATAGGTAAAAAAATCAAGGTCAAAGGTCAAAGAAGTCAAAGGTCAAAATTCTGTGTAGAAGTTTTGAAGCCCTCACCTAGTGCCATCACATAAAGCAAACGGAATTGAAATCGGGTTACAAATGGCAAAGGAGTAGCATTTTGTAGCAAAATGTACAATATAGGTCAAAAATCAAGGTCAAAGGTCAAAGAAGTCAAAGGTCAAAATTCTGTGTAGAAGTTTTGAAGCCCTCACCTAGTGCCATCACATAAAGCAAACGGAATCGAAATCGGGTTAGAAATGGCGAAGGAGTAGCATTTTGTAGGCAACGTACAATATAGGTCAAAAATCAAGGTCAAAGGTCAAAGAAGTCAAAGGTCAAAATTCTGTGTAGAAGTTTTGAAGCCCTCACCTAGTGCCATCACTTAAAGCAAACGGAATTGAAATCGGGTTACAAATGGCGAAGGAGTAGCATTTTGTAGCAAAATGTACAATATAGGTAAAAAGTCAAGGTCAAAGGTCAAAGAAGTCAAAGGTCAAAATTCTGTGTAGAAGTTTTGAAGCCCTCACCTAGTGCCATCATATAAAGCAAACGGAATCAAAATCGGGTTAGAAATGGCGAAGGAGTAGCATTTTGAAGCAAAATGTACAATATAGGTCAAAGGTCAAGGTCAAAGGTCACAATTGAAATTCTGTATACAAATTTCAAAGCTCCCATGTAGTGCTATCATATAAAGCAAACAGAATCAAAATCGGGTTAGAAATGGCGAAGGAGTAGCATTTTGAACATTTTGATCACACACGGACGCACACACGGACGCACACACGGACGGACACACGGACACACGGACGGACACACACACGTACGGAGCCCGTTTCATAGTCCCCTGCTCGAACTCGTTCGGCGGGGGCAATTACTAGTAGCTAATAATTCATAGTTTCAGCTATCAATGGTTTTACCCGATGTGAAAATTCAGTTTAGCTGATTTTGGAAGTAAAGACACAAGAAAAGACCTAAACTTTTAATATTTTAGAAGTTCATAAAACATTTTTAAACACTGGCAATTTCATATGAAGTTTGTGTTTACTGCTGAAATATTTCTTTTAAATGAGTAGTATGTGTATATAAAATATAATAATGAAGACGCACATCAGGTTGGTTTTGTTATGCTGTCTTTTACACATATGGCCATTTGTTAGCAGTGAGAAACATTTTAAAACGATAATGCCCTTGTTCTCTGATACTGGTACAAGGCATATTTTCATCAATTCTTTCACTGCTGAAATTAATTTGCTGGCAAATATTTGGATAGATAAGGCGCAGCTTCCCAATTCTGGTATGTCTTCTAAAAGATGATCAAAGCCATAAAAAGTAGATTGTAATTGCTTTCAGTTACACATTTCGTGTACATTATGTACAGCATATACATCAGATGAACGGCATGCAACATGAATACTATTACTAAATTTTGTATTTTGTATTGATCACAGAAAGAAAGTTAAAGGGATCATATATATACAGTGTAGTTTTGGTTGAGACCTAATTTCAAGTTTCTCAGATTTTTTGGTGAGATAATGAGAAACCTCTCATGAAATCTGAAAGAGCATGTAATTCTATGAGGAATTCAACATTTATTTGATGAAAATTGGTTTTGAAATGGCTGAGATATCCAAAAAAGAGCGATTCTAATAAAGTGTGGGACCCACACTTTTTTACGATCACTTTGTTTAACTTTTTGGGGGGATGTTTCAGTCATTCCAAACCCGATTTTCATCAAATAAACTTTGGATTTTTCTTAAAATGGAATGTTCTGTACTATGTCATAAGTCAGTGTTTTCTTGGTATCTTGCAAAAAGTTCAAAGCCCAATTCTCATCTCCACCAATACTGTACCATCCCTTTAATAGACACACCTTTCCATCAGTCAAAAAAAGGGCATAAATGCTTATTAAAGGAGACCTCTGGATGAGTTTTAGATTTTTTACATTTGAACAACTATAAAATAGTTATACTGAGGACTGAGTTTCAGAATTTATAATTGGGATGAAGGATAAGAATATTTTGAAATTTATAACAAATTGCAATGAACAAGGATGATGACATGGCAGGGTTTAATATATACTGTCACAAGAATGCACGAGTTGGGGCTCACGGAAGCAGTACAAAAAAAAGAAGGCATGCACACATCTGTAGATTGTACACAGGTGAGCTCGTAACAAAGCGGTATTGTAATGGAATTACTGTACTCAGCTACTAATGTACATTTCTGAAGTACAAATGTATGTGAGCCTCCTATGTCATCATCCTTGTTCAGTGTAATCTAACGTTTTTCAAAGTATTGTTTCTCTTCTTAAGAACCACAATAAATTCCACAAATCTATACATGGAGCTGTTGATTTATGCACTACATGATGTGAATTCATGAAAATCGTCTTGAATGCCTCTTTAATAGAATCTATTTTCTGCATAATCTATGCCAATATATAAATGCACAATAATGACCTTAATCAAAAAATAAAAATATCATTCATGCCACGTGTAGACAGTGCTCTGTATGATTATTCAACTGAAAATTTCATAGAATTTCATTTTTTCTTAAATTAGAGTGATACCCCCAGTTTTCGGGCGGCCTCCAGAATTTAGACACCAACTTTAATACGAATTTTGCCATCAAAATTGCAGAATCGTCACAATTTTTTCAAAGCACATGCAAATTAAGTACTGTGTTACGAATCAGGGTCACCCAAAAAGTGCTAAAATTGAGAAATTACCCCATTCTGTTAAGATTTTTCACTTATCGCAAGCTAGCTCAGAGTCAGAGTGTGATGGTATCCTCAAATTTACGAAAAAGAAAAACAAAATCTCCATACGTGCTGATACAGTGATTAAATGTAGGCAGTTTACAGGGAGGGGTTGAATGCAAGTGCCATCTGACCAGAATTCGGACATCAACTAGTCAACAGGCACCACAACGTCCCTGATGCAACCTTGCGCCGACAAGGTAAACATGTATGGGCTCTACATGTACTTTTCAGCAGCCTTGTAGTTGTACTAACATTATTAGCTTACGTCACGATTTGTACCTTGCACACAAATTGACATTTAGGCGCACATAACTGCGTGTCCGGATTCTGACCTAGTGCATTATCAACAAGGTGATATTTTGGGATTTTGTGAAATTTTATGATACAGAAAATCGACACTGACTGTTGATATAGACAGTAGAAAAAAGTACTTTGATTATACTAGATCTCTAGACTCTTGATGTGGATATCATTTTATTTGACTTTAACAAATATTGCAGAAAAGTTTTAAGTTTACCAACATTTTTGTTAGCTAGTTTCACTTTTCAAAGAATGGCCCACACGAGTCATGAATCAAGGACATGCGTGTGAACTAAAAATTCAAGGGGCTGTGCAAACTTGCAACAATTGATGTCAGATGTACGATTTGACCGAAAGATCGGTCTGTATCTGTCCGTCGGGGAATGTTCCGCGGAGACTGCGTCTGGCTTCACGGATCCCCTCTACGGAGGACAACATTAATGGCAAAGAGTCCTCTGGACAGATGGATCTTTCTGTCTAATGAGTATTACGGTGAGACAGGTGTAGATTCTAGAACTCTATTACTACTCAGGATGATATGTGAACAGGTAACCCCGGGACGCTCCGTATACACAGTTACACACTGTGGGAGCGTCCTGAGTCAATAGAGTGCTATATCGGTAAGCTTGAAAAACATACACAGTCTGTCACAGATTTTCGCACCTCCGTAGGTTTCGAATATCACGAGGAAAAAACGTACTTTTATAGTATACATAAGATTCTTATCTAATTAATACCCTTCGTTCACCTTGTTCTTGTTCACATATGTCCAATGATCTTGAAAAAAACGTTTTTTTCACGGCCATATACGGGTCCGTAGTCCTAGCTCCCCATCCCATTCACCATTTTCGAAATCAGTATGCAGTACACTGCGCACGTAAATATTCATGTGCTGAAGGAGTCGCAATGCGTTTAGCCTTCTGACAAGGCGTGCGCGCGCGCACCCACCCAGAAAGCAACGCAATATACAGCGAGAGGGTTTGCCAACAGTATGATAAGGCCTTGCCACAAAGCTACACGACTTGATGGCCAGCGCATGCGCACAAATCTCAAATCCATTTACTGTATAAGATGTAGAATGTTCTAGTTCTCCCGAGTTCCTCTCGACCGAGTCGCATTTAACTCATCAAACCGAGCAGAAAGGGACTATTACCAGAACCAAAAGTTGAACGCAGTCAGTCTTCAACATTACATCTTCACCTGTAAGTCTTCATAATATTGCGGAATTTTTGCGATTTCATATTGATTTTTAGGCGCTATACTTCGCCTGTCATGATCATGTCTGCTCCAATGCGCAGCCCCAACACTGCGTGTTGGGGCTGGTCGCAGTTAGTGAACAGGGGAGCAGGAGCCCCCTCATAAGCGGGTTTTCCGGACTGATGTAGATTCTAACATGTCTAACGTTGTCGTTAATCTGAAATCGGTGTAGAGTCATGGTGTAAGATGCACGAGAAGTGGACAGGAACGGCATAAACGCCATGATATGGCCTATATATGGGCATGGCTGGAAGGCTCATTATTGAGGAGCCCCCCTCAGTCATAATGGGAATGGAGCGGGTTTCCAATTCCGAGACCGATATTGCCTTTGCCATTTTTTTTTTTTTTTTTTTTTTTGGGGGGGGGGGGGGTCTTCACCGTCTAACAGGTTAGACACTTACCGCTGGGTTGACTCCACTTTCTGGATGTTCAGTCAGGCAAATGCCAATCCCAATGCTGTGTAGAATTATTCTACTGGTCTTGCCTCGTGAATGCGACTAGACAAGACTTCCGCCCAAGTACCCGTTGATGACATCTACTAAGCAACGCCTGATCCGCCAGCACTGCACTACACTCCCTAAATATACAAAATGTCGAGTCATGTGTCAGTTACACGAACAAACGTCAACGTAAGCAACTACAACTGTAATTTACAGTAATCAAGTTGTCCAAGTCAATAGGTAGCAATGCTTTTCTTGTCTCATGTCGAAGGGTTCACGACAAGGTTTTTATCACCGCCTGAGCTGAGTCGAAAGACAAAAAGGTCCAACCAGCAAGAATGCAATCCGAGGGAAGGCCGTGCTCCTCTGAGCTCCACGTTCTCATATCTTGCAAGAGTCACATATTTTGCCATATTTTCAACTGGAATATTCTAGAAGTAAAATGTTAGCTGATGGAAATGAAATGCCATAACAATATATAAGGTCTTCCTGAGCGGTAATCGGACTACAACAACACAAGCACCACAGCTCATCATCTGTCTTCTCACAAAGACCGTCGCGTCATAAAGCATCCGTAGGCAATCGACGCAATACCTACGTATTTCTTATACACACCCGACTCGACGACGACGTCCGAAAACTCGATTCTGCTATCAATACAATGGCGACAAACGGGTTTCACAATTTGATCGCAAGCGTGCAGCAAGCAGACGTTTGATTGTATGCACAGCTCACAGGACTAAAAAGTGGCGTGCGTGTTGGCTGCATAAGGTGGTAAAGTTAAAGTTCAGTAAAGTTTGTGCAAGTACGCCCTCTAAAGGGCTGATTTCACGTAGCACACGAGCGATTTGCGAATAAAGACGCGAATGGCAAAATGCAACATTCGTATATTTCTTTTTGCAAAAGATCGCCAAACAAACGCGGGGTTTCGGAAGCGTCGTCGATTGTTCGTGGATGTCGTTTTTACTTCGGCGAGATATGAAAAAAAAATGACATTTTGCGAACCTTTTTCGCACACTGGGTCGTGATTTGCCCGTGATTTTGTTCTCGAACAGACCCCGAAACTCTTCAGAATGTCTCGCGTACATGTTTCGCGAAAGTTCTTCCGATCATTTTGTACAGTACTGGTTGAGGTGAGGATTCAAGTTTATAACATTCCTAAGGATTCAATGTTTGATGAAAATTGGTTATCAAATGGCTGAGATATCCAAGAAAGTGATAATAACAAAAAGGCGACAGGCCCGCCTTTTATTATAGGATCTCTTTGTTTCACCTTACTCAGCCATTTCAAAACCGATTTTCATCAAATAAACTCTTGATACCTCTTAAAAATGACATGCTCTTTGACATCTCATAGATTGGTTTCTGAATATCTCGCAAAACGTTAACTAAATCCTCACCTCAACCAGAACTGTACAGTCTTTTTAACTACAAATTGTTCGCGTATATCTTTTGAGACATTCTCACGAACGTTTGGCGCAATGTTTGGGGCGAATCCGCATGTATAGGCTATGTCCTTTTAAGCTCTACGTTTTCTTTACCCCATATCAAAATCGTAGCATAATATCCACACGACGCAGTGTGCGCAGGGGGGGGGGGATCATTTTTATTGTCGCCGAAGTGAAAACGACATCCGCGAGCAATCTCTGACGAAAATACTTCCGAACCCCCGCGATCGTTCGGCGATCTTTTGCAGACAAAAAAGAAGAAGGAATAAATGAATAAATAAAAGATAAATAATGATGATGATAATAATAATAATAATAATAATAATAATAATAATAATAATAATAATGATATAATAATAATGATAATAATAATAATAATAATAATAATAATAATAATAATGATAATAATAATGTTGGATTTTCTCGTCCTTCGCAAATAGTCTTATGAAGAGCTAGCTTCCAAAAGGCGCCAAATACATAATTTTCAGTGGATTCAGCGCCTTTTGGAATCAAGCTCTTTGCTCCTTGAAATCAACTCTTTACTCATTCATTGCGCCACAAAAAATGGCAGAAAACAGATCAGATTCTTTTAAATCTGGTAAATTCTGTCAATAATATATTGGTCATTAGCTTTTGAACAACATGTAAATACTATTTCGTGAACGTATCATGGAGTAATCTATTCATATATGTATTGTTTTTCATTGCATAAAGTATGTACGGTCTTACTTCTCTATAAAAATATACTCGTCTTTATGTCAGATGAAGGTTTATTTTTACTCTCAGAATCTGAAAGGTGATTGCTGGTGCCATTAATTTTATGTATCTCAATCTCACCTTCTCTCTTCTTCTTATAGGTCCTCTATTCCTCTTCTTCACCTGCTGTTGTTCTTCTGCTTTTCTCTCTTTTTGTTTTGCTTCGTTTTTGGTAGGCCTATAGCTGGTATAAACATTGTGTGAATTATTTCATTGTGTATATAGACGCTAAAAAAAGCCCATGAAAACCGCCTCTCCGATATAGTGGCGAGCCAATGAAGTGAAATGGAGTCAAAAGGGGCCTGAGCTTAATCTCCGTCAGAGGCAAAAATGACAACATCCATTATGTATTCGCAGGGACCGTATTGAAGCAACTAAATAGCATGTCTGGACTATAACTATGCACAACTGCACAACAAGCAATGAAAAGTCTGAGGAGGGATAAAGGGACACAGCACAATGAAAACAAAAGGGGTTGTAGAAGTCAAAGGCAGGGAGAGATGCACTGATGTACAGTGCATCTCTCCCTGCCTTTGACTTCTACAACCCCTTTTGTTTTCATAAAAATAGGCCAAAGGTGGATTCAAGTTAATGGGGTGCGAACAGATAAAAAGCAGAGATGGGTCAGTGATGATCCCAAGAATCTCAGGGCCGGCAACCTGTGAAGGATAAAGATATATAGGGAGGTAATATCAAACAAGCTATTGAAGAACAACAGAAAAGTATAAATAATATAGGAAAAGAATGAAATATAGCAACATTAACAACTTAGAACAAGCAACGAGCCGTAAAACTGGTATGCAAGAAGCCGTGGTGGAAAAAAAAATAGAAACAGAAAGTGATACCCAAACAAAAAATACAAAGTTAATACAAAGCGCTCTATCAAAATAAAATGACTGAAACAAAACACATTGAGGAACCAGTATACATGCTAATATTATGACATCAAAGGATAATAACCGCACAATCACAATCCAGATAAGAGCGCGCTCTGCAGAGATTCCATTACAAAATGTCTGTGACATGGTACAAACAATGTACTTCGATCGGCGATCACATGTAACTTCGTATATGATAGCATGGACCCTACCACAAACATAATGATAGCAAAGGTGATTTCCAGTTGATACACAGGAAGAGAAGTCATTGTATCCGATAAGGGTCTCTTGAAAAACTGTTCATGACGGCGACACATGAAACTTCAGACATTATTTTGCACCACTTGCATCATGCAAGGCCATTTTATACTTCTGTTATTATTTACCTCTTGACAGTCTCACCTCTGACATTAATTTTTACGGCCTATACCTGTCACATTTTACCTGTCACATTTTGCCTGTCACATTTTGCCTGTCACATTAATTTTTACCTCTGACATCAACATCCAAATTTATTTATGCTTCTTTCTGCATGCTCCCACTATATACGCTGTCATTTGGGTGATACAATTGTACTGCCATTAACAGTGCATAATCACAGTGTGTAATAGGGCCTATGTGTGTTATTGCATGACATTTTATTCATCTATTAGTGTCCTTGTTCACTCCTTCGGGGTTTTGCGAAGGATTGTTAATATTGATGGTAATAAATGAAACTAATAAACTTGAAATTTGCCGAAAAACATAGTTTTTCAAATTTGGTTTCAGTCTGTATACTCGTGCAATACGATAAGTACGCGCGGGAAACACCTGTCGTCGCCGAGCTAAATAGAAGGCTGATGTATCGTCACAACTGTCCCACTATTAACATTGAAGAATAAACATGCGCGATCATTATGCAGCATAAATGGGAAATTACAATTTCACGCGAGGTTGGCCCGAATTTGGTTAAAAGTCGATCGAAAGCTAACGCAAATGCGATCTTTGGCAGCCTGAGACACTCGGCACGATTATACCAGAGAGCTATAGGTGGTCTCTCTTCCACCTCCCTGGTTTTATACGATGGCCCTCATGAATATACCGATGTTGTTGTTTTTTTTTACCATCAGAGCCGAAATTGAAAATTTCCTTTATCGTGTGTCCACCTTCGTTGAAACGAGACAGTCTTTCAGTCTATTCATTTTCATTGTCCCTCTCATATAGCCGTACTTTCAATGATAATGCATTGTCTCAAGGGCCGTGGAAGAGGGCTGCAAATAGGGAAAGAACGATACACAGCACCATGAATTTCAATTTATTTCCGGTTCCGCCCTTAGGTTCTTCCCTATTATGGGGGGGGGGGGAATCTTTTGACCTTGAACCCCCCCCCCCCAGTCAACACCACACACACACACACACACACACACACACACACACACACACACACACACACACACATAGGGTAACAGAAACAATGATGAGAATCAGAATTCGCTGATAGAATTAAGTTTCAGTATGGATGTGGATTGGAGAGTACGTTTTGGCCGTATATCGATAGACGGAGATTATAACCCTAAAGTCTAAGCTTATATTTTGACTTTTCCATGCCCATCAAGGGCATTGTACCCCGAGTCTATATAGGGCAATATACCCACTGGGCATGCAATTGAATTAGCCCATTCAGACCCTTCCCCTTCCCCTGAACCTATAATCCTAACCGTAACCCAAACTCCGGGGATTGCCCTTATGGCTTATAACTTCTTATCACCGTCATTATGGCACCTATTGTAACTCAAACTCTACATGACCCTACATTTGAACTTTCTCAAGGTCACCCACTGAGGGCACTATTCACCAAAATATGAAGAGAAATACATGCAATAGAATCATGTTTTTTTTTTTCGTTATAATGTATCCCCAATGTAATTACATGCCTTAATTTACTAAAGACAAGTCATTTTCATCTTATTTATAAAAGATAAGCAGGTCAATTTTACTCTTTGTTAAATTTCTGAAGGTCACCACATGTGGGCGCTATTCGTAAGAATATTAAGAAAAATTAATATATGACTTTTTTTTTCATAATGATGCATTGTTTGGGATAGCATTTCACTTTTATACGTTCACATATTTTCATAGATTTACAGATGGATAATAAATCAATATGAGAAATATACATAGGACAAAATCTTCTAGGCCTTCTATATAAAGGGCAATCTTGAGAAAATACTGTTTTTTCAATCATCTCTAAGACCTGTTAATAATTTGATACCTATGCAACATGAAAAATAAAGGAAATAAGAAAACAATTTCAGGGCCATTCACGATATATTTACTTCATATTTTTGTCCTTCGGCAAATTACAGTCAAGAAAATCACAATTTATCCACTCTCATTTTTTTTTACTGAAATTGGAGCAGAAAAACACGGAAAATCTGACTGATATGGTTGTCAGTTTACGTTTGCCATGGCAACCAGCAACATCCGACAGCTAAATCATAATTATGAACATGTTCGAAATACAATTTCAGGAAAAGTCATCAAATTTGGTTGAAATTGGGTTAAGGGTGTAGGAGTGATACGTTGGGACTAACGGAGCTGCAGCACTTGAATATGTCCCCCATCCCTCACCCTGCAAATAAAGATAAAGGGTGTGTACAGTTCTGGTCGAGGTGAGGATTTAGCTTTTAAAGTTCTGCGAGATATTCAGAAAAACACTCTATGAGATGTCAAAGAGCATGCACTTCTAAGGGGTATTAAAAGTTTATTTGATGAAAATCGGTTTTGAAATGGCCGAGATATCCAAAAACAAGGTGAAACAAAGAGATACTAATAAAAGGCGTGGCCTGTCGCCTTTTTTTATCACTTTTGGGGATATCTCAGCCATTTGAAAACCAATTTTCATCAAATAAACGTTGAATCCTTCTCAAAATTACATGCTCTTTCATATTTCATAAGAGGTTTCTCATTATCTCATGTAGGAATGTTATAAACCTGAATCCCCACCTCAACCAGTACTGTACAGTCCCTTTAACCAACGTAAGTGGCGCACTGTCTTCCACAGTCAGAGCCTTCAAGGCTGTGCTTATAGAGTGGTTATACTCATCAGAGTATGGAGAAGGTATAGCGCTATAGCTAGTATAGTATATAGACCTATACTCTTTGGTACTCATGGCCGGCGGAACGGGGGGGGGGGGGGTTCTCGGGCCACCACTTTTCTTTGCACCGTACAAAGGAATACATAAGGCCTCACCACTTTGGGCCCCCCTTTTTTTTTTACCCCGGAAGTGCGTAAGTGGCACTAGAAAGAAATAGATAGAAACCTTGAAGGGGGAGCGCGGTAAGGCTTTAAAACAAAAGAAAACATAGGGAAGAGTGCGTGCGCCCCTTTAATTTTGTAATGGCGCCCCCTCTTTACGGAATTCCTGGATGCGCCCCTGCATACCACCAAGAAAGAATACGAGATGCACTGTGAAGCCCTCTATGCAACTAAATCTGTTTGTGTAATGATTCAAAGGATTCAAAATTGATTATGATTTTATTTCCATGTAAAGTAATACAAAGTATATACATAACGCTTACATGAGTACAGTAATATTTTAAGGAACTTTGTATCGCATAAGTTTCAACAGAACATGTACTAGTATAATCGGATAAACGATCATTAACTCACTTCTCCCTCTCTCCTATTATAGTGCCTTCCCCTCCCGTCTTTCCCCTCCCCCTCGTTTTTTTGTTTTGTTTTTTTTTTGGGGGGGGGGGGGGTGAGCGATCCCCGTACAATTTTCTTAGATAATATTATAGGCGTATAGGCCGTTTTGTTTGCAACTTCCACATTTTTACAATATCTTTTCCATGAGACGATATGGCGAGCCAATATCATAATATCTGCAATGTATACGCCGAATATTTCGAGAGTGCTATTCGCGAAATTAAAGACACGCGAAAATATGACTCTGATCCCGATGTGAATGTTACGTATACGCGTGTACATTTCTCCGTTCTGTATACAGGATTCCACGATCGCGAATTTAACCACTCGCAAAATCGTCGGGTATTCCCGATTCGCGAAAATTTAGACTCGTGAAATGTATGGCGTATACAGTAGCCCAGCCCATAGCACCTCACGACACAAACAAGAAAAGTCCCGAAGAATATCAGTAATGGAAACCTATTCCCAGGCTGACGGTTCATATAAAATGGCCAATAGCAACGCACTACAATTAACTTTTTTGTTTTGTTTTATAGGCCTATTCGCAAGATGTCAATATTATCATAAATCTGAAGAGTTCAAGTAAATTCATGTATGATTGACTTTAAATGTGGGTTACAAGTCCTTCTTGTGAATGTTTGTTTATCCGAAAATGATATAACGTTATAGTTATTACGAAGGTTTGGTAATTCGAAGACGATCTAATGTTCAATGTATAAAATAATTCTGAAGTTCGATCGTTTATTATAAGGGCCTATTACACACTTTATGAATTAGGCTCCTATATTTTCAATTCCGGAATCATCTGAATTTTAATCTTTTTCATGTTCGGATTACTAAAGTGAATCTTTGGAATGAATGAGCCTTATTTCAGTTTCGGATTGAGGCTTACAGCGAATTATATTTTTCTGAATAACGAACCCTCGGAATCTAAAGCGTCACAATGTTTGGATGAACACAATGTAGGTCCTATGTATAGGAAATAGTGTGTGTTTCTGAAGAGCAAACCTTCACTATCATTTTCGGATTAATGAACCTTCGGAATAACGAACATCACCCCTTTATGTGTGATGGATTGGCACTTTAATGGCAGTGCCTGAGTACAAAAGACGAAACAAAAGGAAAATGCCAATAATTGTATGGAAAGAACAGGCGCCGACCAGGATCTCGCATCGTGTCGTTGCGATTAAAAATGCCGAATCTGATGACCGCGTTCAGTTACCATTTATTTTCATGATCACTGCTCTTTTGCACTTTATCTTTTTGTTATATGTTTCTGTTTGTTTGTTTGTGTGTGTGCGTGTTTTTTTGTTTTTGTTTTCAAGTTGTTTTTGTTTTGTTTTTGTTTTTGTTTTTGTTTTTGTTTTTATGTTTGTTTGTTTGTTTTTTTTTTTGGGGGGGGGGAGGGGGGGGGGGGGGGTCGATTACAGACGAGAAGGGGAACCCCCGCATCCGTCTTCTGTGACTACTAGTACCCTCCTCAACTCATCTCACCCCGTGGTGCACCCCCCCCCCTCCCCATACACACACAATACTCACACACGCTCTCAATTTTGCAAAGTTTGGAGAATATGAATATCATTTTCTTTTATAGGCACAGAAGTAGATCTTACAAGTCAGCAAGCCAGGAAGAACAAAATAAAAAGTTTTCGCCGTCCTGGTCATCGGCCATCCAAAGAGAAGGCGCCTGTCTCCAAAAAGGAGCGCGCCAGTTGCCTTCTGCAATCACTTCAACAGATGCATGCACGGCACACTCTCGGAAGGGTTGTTTGTTTGTTTGTTTGTTTGTTTGTTTGGTTTTTTTTTTTTTTTTTGGCACACAGATTACACAGGGGTACGGGTGTCTGTAAAATCTCCTTGGTTTTTGGAGAAAGTTGCATGCTGTCCGTAAACCGTCGCTGCGCCGACGCCCGTTTGCTCGCGGGCGCTCGGCCAGGGTACCTCGAGTCGATCCCAAGCAGCTGCGAGCGCACTCTATTCGTTTGCGACGGCACCAGCAGAGGAAGTGGTCAACTTCCATGGGCGTCACCAGGGGGGGTGCGTTGGGTGCGAACGCACCCCCCTTCAGATCCTTAAAAAAAAAAAAAAAAAAAAAAAAAATCAGTCTGCGAGCGACCTCAACGCCGGACACTAAATAATTACTCTTTTCTATTTTTTTTTTATATTTTGCACCAGGGACACACACACACACACACACAAATCAATTCGCACCCCTGGTTCTGGCAGCACTGATTTTATCTATTAATATTCTACAGTGTTTACTATTTATCGACCGTACTGTACATCCGTACGATACGGAGCACTTATACACGTTTGCATGTAGGCCTACGTGTGCTACTTACAAGTATGTAGGGTCTATGTACGTTACTTCTGACCAATCCATATTGCCAACCCAAGAGCGAGCCTTAGCCTCATTAGCAAAAGATTTTAAAAAATGGAGGGGCAAGCATATCATTTTGCCCACCTCCCCTCCCCCCCCCCTCCATAATTCCAGAGACGAGAAGATTTTCGTATCTTTTTTTTTGACAGAAAAACAAAAAGTTACCCCCATAAAAATATTGGAGGGGCAAGCATATTTTAATTTTGCCCCCCCCATAATTAATAATTCCCGAAATGAGAAGATTTTCTTGCTTTTGAAAGAAAACAAAAATGTTGCCCCCATAAAAATATTGGAAGGCAAGCGCACCATTTGCCCCACCCCACATAATCATAATTCCCGCAATGAAAAGATTTTCTTGCTTTTTTGTTAGAATTCAAGAAATTTGTCCAATTATTTCACCCAAAAGCAGTGGAGTAACTACGGAGGGGGGGGGGGGGGGTGCGCCCCCCTCCCAATCCGCTGGTAAAAGATAGTATACCGAAATAGTAATTCAGGTGTTAGTAAACTGCTTTTGAATGAAAAGGTGATCAAGAAATAAGATATTTTTCTATGATTTCTTTTAACCATAATTAGATAGGTATATAGTGTGAAACATTGTTCAAAATGCCCGGATCCGACAAGAGATTGTGATTCAGCGTGATTCCTGGTTGGCATTCTGCATATAAGCAGGATGTGCGCAGTGTACTCAGTACATCCGAACGAAGAGTGGCTACAATGTTGCGCAATGTGATGTAGAATGTCAAAGCTAGATCATTGATTTTGCAGTGTTGCTTTACATGCTAGTCTATGTAAAAATGTCTTGCATTGCCAATAAAAAGACTTGACCTGGGCTAATTCCTAACTTTTCCATGTACATATAATACACACACACAAACAAACACGCACAATTAGTTTAGGGGATGCTCTAAAGTGCAGATTTTGGACATCCTTTCCCCGCTTGGTCACTTCGACGCCACCTCGCTGGTCAAACCTCCCACAGTATAAGAACAATGAACATAAACCCACACCCTTGACTACCAATGGGGGATCCAGGGAGAGGGGCGCACCAGGCGCACCAGGCGCACCGGGCGTCCCCCCCCCCCTCCCCCTTTAATTTCCAAAGCGAAAAAAAAAATATAGCTTCAAACGGCAGTTTTTGGACAGTAAAATGTCAAAACTTTCAAGCTCGCTCGCTCCTCTCGCTCGCATTTAATCGTAATGCCATTCTCCTGAAGTTGCTGCTAGTAATTGCCGGCAGTTGCGCCTGGTACGCCCCCCCCCTTAATTTCCAGAGCAAAAAAATATGGCTACAAACGGCAATTTGGGGACTGTAAAATGTCAAAATTTTCAAGCTCGCTCGCTCCGTTCGCTCGCATTTAATCTTTATGCCATTCTTCTGATGTTGCTGCCAGTATACCATTGCCTGCAGTTGCGCCCGTTGCGTTCCCCCCCCCCTTAATTTCCAAAGCGAAAAAATATGGCTAAGAACGGCAGTTCTTGGACTGTAAAATGTAAAATTTTCAAGCTCGCTCTCTTCGC
The DNA here is from genome assembly GCF_040938485.1 of Diadema antillarum. NCBI lineage: Eukaryota > Metazoa > Echinodermata > Echinoidea > Diadematoida > Diadematidae > Diadema > Diadema antillarum. The sequence goes on from NW_027271887.1 coordinate 508,778, forward strand.
TCGCTCGCATTTAATCGTTATGCAATTCATCTGATGTTGCTGCCAGTAATTGCCAGCAGTTCCGCCCGGTGCCCCTCCCCCTTAATTTCCAAAGCGACAAAATATGGCTAAGAAAAGAGCGGCAGTTTTTGGACGGTAAAATGTAATATTTTCAAGCTCGCTCGTTCCGCTCGCTCGAATGTAATCATTATGCTCTCCTGATAGTGCTGCCAGTATTGCTGCCACCTCCTTTATTTCCAAAACGAAAAAATATGGCTCCAAATGGCAGTTTTGGGTCTGTAAAATGTCAAAATTTTCAAGCTCGCTCTCTTCGCTCGCTCGCATCTAATTGTTATGCCATTCACCTGATGTTGCTGCCAGTAATTGCAAACAGTAAGATGCGCCCGATGTGCCCCCTAAATTTCCAAAGCAAAAAAAAAATACGGCTACAAACGGCAGTTTTTGGACTGTAAAATGTCAAAATTTTCAAGCTCGCTCGCATTTAATTGTTATGCAATTCTCCTGATGTTGCTGCCAGTTATTACCGGCAGTTGCGCCCGTTGCGCCCCCACCCCTCCTTTATTTCGAAAGCGAAAAAATATGGCTCCAAATGGCAGTGTTTGGACTGTAAAATGTCAACATTTTCAAGCTCGCTCTCTTCGCTCGCTCGCATTTAATTGTTATGCCATTCACCTGATGTTGCTGCCAGTAATTGCCAGCAGTTGCGCCCGGTGCGCCCTACCCCCCTTAATTTCCAAAGCAAAAAAAAAAAAATATGGCTACAAACGGCAGTTTTTGGACTGTAAGATGTCAAAATTTTCAAGCTCGCTCGCTCGCTCGCTCGCATTTAATTGTTATGCAATTCTCCTGATGTTGCTGCCAGTAATTACCGGCAGTTGCGCCCGTTGCGCCCCCACCCCTCCTTTATTTCGAAAGCGAAAAAAGATGGCTCCAAATGGCAGCGTTTGGACTAGGACTTGGACTGTAAAATGTCAAAATTTTCAAGCTCGCTCTCTTCGCTCGCTCGCATTTAATTGTTATGCCACTCCTGATGTTGCTGCCAGTAATTGCCAGCAGTTGCGCCCGGTGCGCCCCCCTTAATTTACAAAGCAAAAAAATATGGCTACAAACGGCAGTTTTTGGACTGTAAAATGTCAAAATTTTCAAGCTCGCTCGATCCGCTCGCTCGCATGTAGTCGTTATGCCATTCCCCTGATATCGCTGCCAGTAATTTGTCGTTTCACACCATTTCCATTATCCATTTATATAGGGGTGCAACCCTCTCCGGCACTTACACACACTCCCCCCACCCTTGCTCGCTCCCTCGCATACTACCCCAACCCCCCCCCCCCCCCCCAAGATGAAATCCTAGCTACCGGTGCCCTTTCCCCGCTTGGTTTCCCTAAAAAAACAGTAAAAGTCTAGGGATTGAGAGCTTCCTAATCAAAATGTCTGTCAAAAAAAATCTCGTGAACATTTAGTGTCAAAACGCACCCCCCTTGAAAAAAAGCTGGTGACGCCCCTGACTTCCAAGCTTCCTCAAGCTACGGCGGGGCGCTCCAAACATGCAGCTGATGCATAAAATTCCCGCGGCAGGTGGCAGCGTTTGATGGAGTAGGCACGGTATTACGAGGTGATAAACGATACTTCAGTAAGCTGCGACAGAGCGGAGAAGATTGCGGGAGCGATTCATGAACGCAATCTCACAGAAACCGTCTTTTAACATACGGTGACATTGACTTGACGCTGGGCCCCTCACTCTGACGACAGCAGGGGGTAATCGAGAAGATCAAAAATATGAAACCAAAAATTAACGGGTAGCTCCAGGCCCCGACAAGTGCCTCCGCAGCAATCACCCTCATGTGAGAAGTTGAGCAGCGTGCAGCATCAAGTATGCATGTGCTCACGCATCATCTAGTGACTGCTGGGCGCAATGTTTACGAGAACTCCGAAGTTTGTCTTTTCGCAGTGGGCGGGGCGTAAAAATCCAAACATCCCGCGGTCGGTACATCGATGTGCCCGATGTGCCGAATGTTGTGGGAAAGAGAGACCCCGCTGACATTATCGTTTTTTGTTTTCTCGTTCGCATTTTGGTATCCAGAGTTTGCTCGCCACAGCTGTATGAAAAGGACAAATGGTTTGTTGACATACGGGTGCAAGTTAGTATATTTGATTTTGATTAATTCTCTAAAGGTTGAAACTCACATTCTTGATCCCATCCCTTGTAAGTGCCGATGTTCCTAATGTTTTAATGCCGCGTCGGTGATAAAATTAAGACCGACTTTGTTTCCACTCGATTGATGTACTTTGACATTGTATTATACGCCTACTGAGGGGTTAGTATTCCTGCATGGAATTTATGATAGACAATAAGAAGCACTGATGTTTGCTTCCGCCAGGGATGTGAGAGAAAAATCCTCCCTGCTTCCGCCAAGAAGGTTATCATTATTTTTTTGGCCGTTGTTGCTTTGTTTGCCTGTCTGTCTGTTTGTTTGTTTGTTTGTTTGTTTGTTTGTTTGTTTGTTTGTTGTTTGCAAAATAACTCAAAGGGTTATGAACGTATATTTTGTGGATGAAATTTTAGGATAACTGCACAATAAATCGCCATCACTCTTTTGCACATTGATTCCAAATACGACGGTTAAGTTTTTATGGTAAAGGAATTTATTGCAGATGATATTTATAATAATTATGCATGAATGTGAAATCACCATTAATTGCGGGTAGAAATGAGCTGCTTGGCGGAGTCTCTCCAGATGCTTTTCTAGTCACGTTACGTCTTGTTTTGTTTGTCTATAACGTATTATATACTTTATAGTTTCATATTCAAATTGTGATAAGCAATACCACATGAGGAAACTCTGTATACAGTCTCAGCCCCCCCCCCCCACCCATCCGCAAGCGCGGGTCTGCTTGAACAAAACAAATAGAAGAAAATGGTAAAACAAATTTTCCCAATGCCCCAAATGCAACAGAAAGATGGTATCTCTCTCTCTCTCTCTCTCTCTCTCTCTCTCCCTCTCCCTCTCTCTCTCTCTTCCCTCTCTTTCCGATTTCAAACTTGAAATAAAATCCAATCCGTAAAATGGGCACAATAAATAAAGCCCCCTCCATGCTTGATCGGCCGCTCATGGTTCTAAGTCTGCCTTCGAGAAAATCACGCAACGACTACATAAATTACTGTGCTATTTTCTTTTATTTGTATTAGCAAATCACATGTCTCAGTATCCTGTTGTAAACCCCATGGCATTATCATAATCATTGTGTTATCATATCCATTCACTGCCCTTCATTATTTTGTAATTTGCCGGTGAGCGCTATCCACCTCATGAGTGAAGACGCGCATGCTGCAAACGGGATTTATAGTTATTTACATTCTTACTGAACATTAATCTTTCTTACTCTTTGGAAAGAAAAGATTCCAAATATTTCATCCAGTTCATTCGTATTTGGTTGCCCTCCATACAAATACAGATAGATTTTCAAATAACGGTTGAAGCATATGGGAAAATGACGCAACAGTTTGAAAATTTTATTTGTTTGGAGCTTTTAACCAATGAATGTATCGCCTTATCACTATTTGGATTGAAAATTTCCCAAACATTCTATCAAAAGCGTGCGCTGAATGATTGAAATTCAATACTAAATATGAAGAAGCTCCTTGTCGGGTGAGGGGGGATGACGATATCTTTAATCAATTTATTGGAGTACATGACGTATTCCTAAATAAGCCTCATGACGCAAGGTTCATGCGTGTGTTTGTTTGTTTGTGTGTCTGTATGGGTATACAAAATATACACATATATATGCATATATATATAATTAGATGTGTGTGTTTGTGCACTCTGTCACACACACACGTGTGTGACAGAGGGAGAGAGAGAGAGAGAGAGTTGGGGGGGGGGAGACGTAATGGAGTCGTAACTATAAATACTGGTACCAAACATTATAGCACCAAGATAAGTTTATGATAACGAATACACGGACTCAATCTTAATATAGGGCAGTATATAATACATGCATATTATATGCACACCGTCTTGTCATTATGAGGGAACTCTTTGTAGGCCTACTGTATACTAATCATTTGTTTCACAACCTCATGACGTCCATAATTGGTGTGCATGGACAGACGCATGCACAGTCATTATGCAGAGGAAGAGGAAGGTAGAGACAGATACTATATCAGATAAACATATAGACATAATATAGACAGATATAGATTGCTAAAAATGGCGAGTGAGATGGAGGGAGGGAGGGAGGGAGAGAGGGAGAGAGGAGCCGAGGAGGGTGAATGATGTCCTGGTGAGGTCTGAGAACATAGAGAGTAGCATCCTTGTGGAACGCCTTTGAATAAGCCAGTTCGTATAATAGTTCCACTTTGCGCATGAGCAGAAAAAGGTCATTGGTACCAAAGCGCATGATGGTTTTTAAATTCACGGAGATAAGCATCTGTAGGATATAATGATTATTCATGCAATCCTTGTACATGATACTCGCCATTAGCCTTACATCCACCTGACTGCAAACCTGGTATTTGGCATTACGAATATAAACAGGATTTTAATGCATTCAATACAATACAAAGAAATGGATGCTTCCCCCGAAGGTTGCTTGACGGACCATTCTGGTCACATGGTCTCGCTGTGCAAGATCATTTTTGTTTAACACGAATTCCATAAATTGTTACACCGGGCAAACCTACCGTTATGCATTATGTTGCTTTGAATGTGAGTGAAGTGCCTAACCAACTAAGAAAAAAAGAAAGGTCATTTGTACCAACGTGCAAGGGCGTACCGAGGGGGGTGTTTTGGGTGTTCAAACACCCCCCTTTGCCAAAAGGGGGGTGTTTAAGGTGTTCAAACACCCCCCTTGGGCAAAAGGGATGTGTTTGAGCTATTCAACACCCCTCTTCAGCAATGCTTAGATGTTGACAAATGAAACAAAAGCTGTCTTTACGGCTTTTATTTCCGTTTTGAATTCCGCCTTTCATTTCTTTTGCGTTCATTTTCTCTCTCTCTCTCTCTCTCTCTTCCTTGTTTTAATGTTTGTGTGGATGATGATACATTATGGAGAACATTACATTATATCATACGCACTAAAGAACTCGTGTACAGTACGTATACTACGTTGCTGCACCGGGCGCGAAGCTGACGCGCAAACAGTAGACATTCCCGATCCCTGCTTTGCTTTCTGACCGAATCGCGAAGATACATTGCGCATAATGTTCACTGTTTACCGGTCAAAGAGATTACAATCTCTTTGTTACCGGTGTTATACCGTACGCGGTACCGTAAATTGTGTATGATGCATAATAATATTATGTGTGTACAATGCATGCTACGCTGCAGCCTATTATAGGCACATTGCATGCTAAGTCGGTAGTATCAACTACCAACAGTGGCGTATCTGGGGGGGGGGGGCAAGGGGGCACGTGAAAAAAAAAACGAGAAAAAAGAAGAAGAAGAAGAAGAAGAAGAAGAAGAAGAAGAAAAAAAAAAAACTCGCCCGGACGGGGGGAAGGAGAATGGGGGGGGGGGGGGGGGAGGGGGGCAGAAAACCAAATCAACAAGATAAAAACAAAACATGAATTCCTTGAATTCCATGTTTTGTAACGCTGAAATATAAAAATTTTCGGCTCGCTCGCTGCGCCCGCTCGCCAAAATTTATCAAAAAAAAAAAAAAAAATAAGAAGAACAAAACGTAATGATGACGTGGAAATATAAAAATTTCGGCTCACTCACTCGTAGTAAGTAATTTTCCAAGTCCTTAGTTTGCTGGCATAAATCGTTATCTATGAAACCGTCACTATATCTTGATTAGAATTGTAAGATTTAATAACCAAAAAATGACAAGAATTCCATGTTTTTTAAGGTGAAATACAAAAATTTTCGGCTCGCTCGCTGCGCTCGCTGGCCAAAATTTATCAAAATTTATCAGATTTTATATCACCCTCAAAAAAACCCTTTTAAGTGCTCGAAAAAGCATATCAAGGGGACTTTTTTTAAGTCCCTATACCGGGATGGGATTGGGGTTGAACACTGTTGGTATAAATCGTTATCTATAAGACCGTCACTACATCTTGATTAGAATTGTTATTCGAAGATTTAATAACCAAAAATGACAAGAATTCCATGTTTTGTAAGCTGAAATACAAAAATTTTCGGCTCGCTCGCTGCACTCGCTGGCCAAAATTCTTCAATATCTATTACATTTAAAACACCCTCAAAAGACCCCTTCTATAAGTGCTTGAAAAAGCACATCATGTGGACTTTTTTTTAAGTCCCTACCGGGATGGGGTAGGACACTGTTGGTACAAATCGTTATCTATAAGGCCGTCACTATGATTAGAATTGTAATTCGAAGATTTAATAACCAAAAATGACAAGAATTCCATGTTATGTATAAAGCTGAAATAAAAAAAAAATTCGGCTCGCTTGCTGCGCTCGCTCGCCAAAATATATCAAAATTTAGGGTTGCCTATTACATTTAAATCACCCTCAAAAGACCCCTCTTAAGTGCTTCAAAAACCATATCATGAGGACTCTTTTAAAGTCCCTACCGGGATGGGGTTGGGGTTGAACACTTTTTCAGAAATTAGGGGCGCAATTTTCGCGCTTGCCACGGGCGCCGTTTTCCCTATACGCCACTGACTACCAAGTACAGTCAGTATATTAGTAGCCTACTGGAAGCAGCAAGCTCTGGAAGCTCTGGAAGTAGCAAGTTACTTGCTATACTCAATGTAATTAGTAATAACACATGGACTTGGTAATCGACATGAAAGGATGATCAAGAAAAAAAGATATTTTTCTAAGATTTCTTTTAACCATATAATTAAAGAGGTATAACATTGTTCAAAAAGCCCGGAGACGACAAAAGATTGTGATTCAGCGTGATTCCTGGTTGGCATTTTGAATACAAGCAGGATGTGCGCAGTGTACTCAGAATATCGGAATGGCAAGAAGAGTCGCTGCAATGTTGCGCAATGTTTGATAGGTTGTACACATTTGCTATCAAAGCTTGATCATTGATTTTGCAGTGTTGCTTTACATACTAGTCTATATTAAAATGCCTTGCATTGCCAATAATAAGACTTGACCTTGGCTATTTCCTAACTTTTCCATCTATATGAAACACACACACTCACAAACACAAACAAATTAGGGGATGCTCTATATAAAGTGCAGATTTTGGACATCCTTCTCCCGCTTGGTCACTTCGACGCCCCCTCGCTGGTCATACCTCCCCCAATCATGAACATTAACCGACACCCTTGACTACCAGTGGCGGATCCAGGGGGCGCACCGGGTGCCCCCTCCCTCCAATGCGAAAAAAATATAGCTACAAACGACAGTTTTTGGACGGTAAAATGTCAAAATTTTCAAGCTCGCTCGCTTCGCTCGCTCGCATTTAACCGTTATAATATGCCATTCTCCTGATGTTACTGCCAGTAATTACCAGCAGTTGCGCCCGGTGCGCCCCCCCCCCCCCCGAATTTCCAAAGCGAAAAAATAAAGCTACAAACGGCAGTTTGGGGACTGTAAAATGTCAAAATTTTCAAGCTCGCTCGCTTCGCTCGCTCGCATTTAATCGGTATGCAATTCTCCTGATGTTGCTGTCAGTAACTGCCAGCAGTTGCGCCCGGTGCGCCCCCTCCCCTTAATTTCTAAAGCGAAAAAATATAGCTCAAACGGCAGTTTTGGGACTGTAAAATGTCAAAATTTTCAAGCTCACTCGCTTCGCTCGCTCGCATTTAATCGTTATGCAATTCTCCTGATGTTGCTGTCAGTAATTGCCAGCAGTTGCGCCTGGTGCGTCCCCTCCCCTTAATTTCTAAAGCGAAAAAATATAGCTACAAACGGCAGTTTTGGGACTGTAAAATGTCAAAAATTTCAAGCTCGCTCGCTTCGCTCGCTCGCATTTAACCGTTATATGCAATTCTCCTGATGTTACTGCAAGTAATTGCCAGCAGTTGCGCCCGGTGCGCCCCCCCCCCCGAATTTCCAAAGCGAAAAAATATAGCTACAAACGGCAGTTTGGGGACTGTAAAATGTCAAAATTTTCAAGCTCGCTCGCTTCGCTCGCTCGCATTTAATCGTTATGCAATTCTCCTGATGTTGCTGTCAGTAATTGCCAGCAGTTGCGCCCGGTGCGCCCCCTCCCCTTAATTTCTAAAGTGAAAAAATATAGCTACAAACGGCAGTTTTGGGACTGTAAAATGTCAAAATTTTCAAGCTCGCTCGCTTCGCTCGCTCGCATAATCGTTATGCAATTCTCCTGATGTTGCTGTCAGTAATTGCCAGGAGTTGCGCCCGGTGCGCCCCCTCCCCTTAATTTCTAAAGCGAAAAAATATAGCTACAAACGGCAGTTTTGGGACTGTAAAATGTCAAAATTTTCAAGCTCGCTCGCTTCGCTCGCTCGCATAATCGTTATGCAATTCTCCTGATGTTGCTGTCAGTAATTGCCAGGAGTTGCGCCCGGTGCGCCCCCTCCCCTTAATTTCTAAAGCGAAAAAATATAGCTACAAACGGCAGTTTTGGGACTGTAAAATGTCAAAATTTTCAAGCTCGCTCGCTTCGCTCGCTCGCATTTAATCGTTATGCAATTCTCCTGATGTTGCTGTCAGTAATTGCCAGCAGTTGCGCCTGGTGCGCCCCCTCCCCTTAATTTCTAAAGCGAAAAAATATAGCTACAAACGGCAGTTTTGGGACTGTAAAATGTCAAAAATTTCAAGTTCGCTCGCTTCGCTCGCTCGCATTTAACCGTTATATGCCATTCTCCTGATGTTACTGCAAGTAATTGCCAGCAGTTGCGCCCGGTGCGCCCCCCCCCCCGAATTACCAAAGCGAAAAAATATAGCTACAAACGGCAGTTTTGGGACTGTAAAATGTCAAAATTTTCAAGCTCGCTTGCATTTAATCGTTATGCAATTCTCCTGATGTTGCTGTCAGTAATTGCCAGCAGTTGCGCCCGGTGCGCCCCCTCCCCTTAATTTCTAAAGCGAAAAAATATAGCTACAAACGGCAGTTTTGGGACTGTAAAATGTCAAAATTTTCAAGCTCGCTCGCTTCGCTCGCTCGCATAATCGTTATGCAATTCTCCTGATGTTGCTGTCAGTAATTGCCAGCAGTTGCGCCCGGTGCGCCCCCTCCCCTTAATTTCTAAAGCGAAAAAATATAGCTACAAACGGCAGTTTTGGGACTGTAAAATGTCAAAATTTTCAAGTTCGCTCGCTTCGCTCGCTCGCATTTAATCGTTATGCAATTCTCCTGATGTTGCTGTCAGTAATTGCCAGCAGTTGCGCCCGGTGCGCCCCCTCCCCTTAATTTCTAAAGCGAAAAAATATAGCTACAAACGGCAGTTTTTGGACTGTAAAATGTCAAAATTTTCAAGCTCGCTCGCTTCGCTCGCTCGCATTTTATCGTTATGCAATTCTCCTGATGTTGCTGTCAGTAATTGCCAGCAGTTGCGCCCGGTGCGCCCCCTCCCCTTAATTTCTAAGGCGAAAAAATATAGCTGCAAACGGCAGTTTTGGGACTGTAAAATGTCACAATTTTCAAGCTCGCTCGCTTCGCTCGCTCTCATTTAATCGTTATGCAATTCTCCTGATGTTGCTGCCAGTAATTACCAGCAGTTGCGCCCGGTGCGCCCCCTCCCCTTAATTTCTATAAAAGCGAAAAAATATAGCTGCCAACGGCAGTTTGGGGACTTAAAATGTCAAAAATTTCAAGCTCGCTCGCTTCGCTCGCTCGCATTTAATCGTTATGTCATTCTCCTGATGTTACTGCCAACAACTGCCAGCAGTTGCACCCGGTGCAACCCCCTTAATTTCCAAAGCAAATATATATATATATATATATATATATTATATATACATATATTCTCTACAAACGGCAGTTTGGGGACTGAAAAATGTCAAAATTTTCATTCATCAGTTATGCAATTCTGATGTTGCTTCCACGAGGTGCGCCCCCCCCCCAATGTCTTGACCCACGGTACGCCACTGAACACCCCCCTCTAAAAAATCCTGGGTACGCCTATGCCAACGTGCATATAGAGCTAACTACGAACTGGCTTATCCGATCTTTTGTTCCAGGGAAGCATGTCGCACTGAGGGGAAAACCCCCACGATCTCTGGACCATGCGCTTGCAGATGGTATCCTATCTCCCGAAAGGAAAGCAGAGTAGAGGGCCTATAAGAGAGAGAACCGGTAAATAAAACAAACCAGCTCCGTCAGGATGCCCCACCCCTACAACCCTAAAAGATAAATAAACAATACTGATCATCATAATAGATGGATAAATCAGTAAACATAAAGGAAACAAAATTAATCAAAACAAAATAAATTTATCCCACTGAATTGTTAATAATACCAATAGTGAAAAAAAAAGTCATTTAGATGGATAATTTTGCATCCATCAAAAAGTATAGTGTCTCGCATACCTGGCACAAAATTATGTGCAGCAGTGATCTGAATCATATACACAGATATTTTGAATTTAGTATTATTGTCCAGTGAGGTTAACTCACGGCAAACAATATTTCTGGGATGTGGAATGCGATCCATCGCGGTTCCGGGTTCAATACACTTTTAGTATGATACATACAGCCTTGTACGTAAGCACGATTTACATACTAGTACAGTAGTAATACGTACGTATGGGTACGCCACGGTGTAGGTAATGAGTGACTTGCATAATCGTACGGAGGTTCCAAGTAACATAACTATTAACAGCGGCATTATCACCCGAAACCAGTATATTGAAATAGCTCCTGTTGGTGAAGCGGATGGAAAGAATCGAGATAGAAACGTGCTGAACGTCAATCAAACCTTATCCAGCGAAAGACAATTTGAATCGTCCAGTCAATCGGTAGATTTTATAAATCATAAATCCAGCCGAGCCGCTGGTGTTGCTGTGTGTTGTTATTGCATTCATACTTGCCGCTTCTGCGCTAGGCCTGTGCAGCCGGCTTACACAAGAAAACACCATGTCCTTCTGTTCGTGGTTCAGTGGGGAAAAATACAAAGACCATTTTGAAGATGGTGAGTACATATCTTGTACATTTATTAACAGTAGAGTCACACGCAAACAAGGCTAACCTCATTTTCATGAGACTTGGATATAAAGATATTATTATTGGCTTATTGCATTTTCAAACTTTTGGAGTTGTTGCGATGTTGTTGTACGTTGTTGTTGCATTTTCAAACTATCTGACTTAATATTGGGATAACTCAACAAAGGGCAAATCACAAAACATTAGTTAGTTTGTATGAAAATGTTTATTTTCTGCATTTTCTAACGTGTTTTTTTTTAACATTTCTGTTGTCCTACTTTGTACTATATACTAAGTGTAGTGTCAGTGATGCTGGCAATATCATTGTATCACATCAATCACCCCTCCATTCACTGCTCATTAATGTTTTGTAATTGAGCTACCTGTCTCGGAGCTCCATAAATGTAGTACCTGGTACACAGTGAAGATGTACACAAGGAACAAGGCCACTGAGCACTTTATGGCCCTCTATATTATCGGTACCTCATTCCCCATATGCCAAGGTGATATCCCATGAACCACTGCACACTGAGCAGCTGGCGAGCTTCTCTTACTCACTGTATGGAACGCCGTTTGACAAGTGGTAAAGTCACTAAAAGCCAGCCTCACTCACTGCGCTTCTAGCTGCATAGCTGACACATTGAACACTGTGCGACTGCGATAGCGTGTGTCGTGCCTTTGCTCTCCGCTGCAGGATTATCAAGCTCAGAGACTCCAACTCTCCCGCTTTCGACGGGAGGTCTCCCGCAGAAAGCCCACTTTTGCAAAATCTCCCGTTCTCCCGTTTGAGATTTAATTTCTCCCGCCCTGGCTCTGTGTCTCCCGTTTGAAATGATTTCTGACTTTTTTTCTTCGTATGTTGAAAAATAAGCCTTTAGATAGCACGAGAGAGCATCAAGAACCCTAATCATTAATGGTTAGAGCTTCTAGGGCCCAAGCGGGCCCTGGACCCCGGCCGCAAGGAACTTTGTGCTCGTGATATGCGCTTTGCGCACATCAAGTTGGAGTCTCCCATTTGCTAGGGGTTTCAGGCAGGAGAATCTCCAGATCAGAAGGTGCTTAGGGTTGGAGTCTCTGCAAGCTTAACATTTGTGTTACATCAGAGAAAATTGCTGTGATCATGTTGCGAAATGTGAGAAAGTTGGCAGTAAGTCTGTGATACAATGTAGCTTCCATTTCTGATCCCGACCCCATCACAAATCACGCAACCACCACATTCCCTGCAGGTTTCCAAAATGTAGACAAGAGTGCCTTCATTTATGGCCAAAATTCATGTTTATTTCTGTTATGCTGCCCAGAAAATGGCTTTGAAAGAAGGGTAAGATTAGAGTGTTTATTATCAATACAATGTATTTGTTTTCTTTCTACATATAATGAAAACTGCATGTACAATTTGTATATCAGAATTTGCCCTTTTGTCAGTGTAGTGTGCACTTGTTATGCTATGAAACTTGTATGGAGATGTACAGTGATCAAGGTTGAGCTCAGTAGATTCAGAGTTTCTCTGGCCCCATTCAGATGCGTCTTTTGTGTTAACAAAAAGGTTTGTGAGCCCAACACTGCAAGCTGTATTCATACCTTGAGTCCGATAGATGTTTTCATTGCTCAATGGCACATGTAGTTGACCATGGAAAGGTGCAACACGTACCGCTTGACTGCTTTCGCACAGGTCGAGTACCAACCTGTCCGTTCCTTGTCGACCTGCAAACAGATTCTCATTTGGGGGCATTGAAGGCTAGAGCTCAGAGAATTGCGGGAGGAACAGGTTATTGGTGGAGCTGAGGATTTGGCTTTTAACTTTTTGTGAGATACCAAGAAACCACTTAGTACTGTATGAAATGGTACAGAGCATGCCATTCTAAAAGGAATTCAAAGTCTTGATGAAAATCGGTTTTGGAATGGCTGAGACATCCAAAAACAAAGTAAAATAAAGCGATCATAATGAAATGTGGGTCCCACATTTTATTAGTATTGCACTGTTTTGGGTATCTCTGCCATTTCATAACCAATTTTCATCAAATAAACATTGAATTCCTCTTGGAATTACATGCTCTTTCATATTTCATAAGAGGTTTCTCATTATCTCACCCAAAAAATGTTAAAAACCTGAAGTTAGGTCTCAACCAAAACTATATAGCCCTTTAACTTACAAGGTGACGTCTTTTGAATACAAGTAGAGAGGGTGGAACAAAAGCACAGTAAACTCTTCATGAGCAGAATAGAACAAAAAGGACAAGATTATTGTCAATCGCCTAATCAGTCATTCATTGAACAGTGACCTGTGGACACAATGATAACAATCAAAAACGAGAGAAGCACTCTGATACCCCTTTCTTTTATCGTGGTTCAATTATCCGCATCCAAATAATGCGGATGAAGTAATCAAAATCGCGTTCATATATCCCATGAAGTGCGCACTACTTTTATGAGCGCCCATTCATATAACGGTGCGAAAGACGGGAGTATTTGTCATGGTTACTGCGCACGCCTCTATAATGACGTAATGTTTCCGGTGATATATCCTTAAGCGCGCGCTCGCGAGGGGCCTGGGGACGGGACTCCCGTGTATGCACAGCTCTCGCTCAAGCTCAGCAATCAGCGGTTGTGCGGGAAATCGAGTGACCTTTGACCGAACTGTGGAATGTTAGTCCGCATTTAGTTGTAAAACACGTTCATGTAGACATTCTCGATCAACTCCTCATGCTGCAATAATGCGGATAATAGCAGCATCAAAATAATGCGGACTTTTTTACTCCTCTCCCGTTCATGTAATCAAAATTTTATGACTTATTGCTCCTATTATCCGCATCCACGATTACCTGAAAGGGGTATGAGAGCGCAGACCTCCTTCAAGGAGCTACTTTCCACCAATGATCTTGTTCTTCCATAGAGAGATCTGATTTCCACCCATACATAATGTATACCTCATGCTGAAAATTGCCCAGTTTTCCAATACTGTACAGTTCAAGCCTTTTGTCACATCATCAACCCTCAGGTGTGCAGTGCGCCATGCCTTAAAAAGCAGACACTCGAATAGCACTTTTAGTGCGAATATAAAACCTCAAAAATGCATAGCTTGACCTCCCAAGTTCAGTGGCCCTACCTGCCAAAATATTGAAAATCCTTCATAAAATCCATGCAAATTCGTGGATCACTTCCAAAATGTTATCATCTGTTCCTTGTGTCATTCTCACCTTTCCTGCAAGTTTCATTCAAATCCGTTAACAACTTTTTGAGTTATTTTGCACACGGACAAACGAACAAACCACAGTAATGAAAAACATAACCTCCTCCTTTGGTGGAGGTAATAGTACTGGTTAATTGAATTTATATGATGCTTTGAAGGTGTTTTCTAAGCGCACTGATGCATATACAGGAAAACTTGTAAACACAAGGGCAATGTAAAACAAAAATAACAGTTTTAAATGAATAAAAAATGTTCATTCAAATACAATAAAGAATATCTACTGTAACTAACCTAGTGCGCCTCATTTAAAAAAAAAAATACAACTGGTCAAAAAGATAAGTTTTGAGAAGAATTTCAAATGATTTGAGATTTCTGAATTTAACAAGGAAGTTTATTCCAAATAATGTGGGGGCAATGGAAGAAAAGGCTCAGTCACTGTAACAGGTTTTATACGTATATGATCACTGTGGCTCCATGTCCATGATTGTAATTTGATTGCCTTGTACTGTCCATTTCATGCATTAAACCAGGGAGGTCAACTGCCTGTTTAAACTGTACCCAAACTGTAACTACCAGTAGGTATTATATAACGCCTGAAGAGATCCTTGTCATTTGATTGGTCGTTTGCATTGATCATTCGGCCCATTTCACTATGACGTCATCATCCATGCAATTGTGGCTCCATTTGCTGTGCAATTTTGGATCCATACGATTTGCTCCACTGCACGCTCGCTGAGAGCCCGTCACACTACGCGTGTAAAACGCTTGCGTTTGCAGTGTGTGTATGCGACAGCGCGCTAGCGTAAAGCGCTCAGCGAGCACTCTCGCGATCTCAGATCTCTCTCTGTTTTTAAATTAGTAAAACATCAAATGACAAGGATCTATTTTAGGCGTTATATAAAACAAATGATAAATGTTTTTCATTCGCGGAATGGACAGAATATTTCATTCGGTGAAAGATGAAATGTTTGATCCATTCAACTTGGCTACACCTCGTTGAATGGATCATTTCATCTTTCACCTCATGAAATATTTTGTCCATTGCACTCATAAACATTCATTATTTGTGTACTGTCTCACAAAGGGAACAGTTATATACTGATGTTGCTCCATTTAGGAGTGATAATGTTCATGACTTCCCTCGATACGAAGGTACAATGTAGTCATTGGGCCATTCAGCTTCGTGCTAATGTGAGCAAAATCTATGCTAAAATCATGCATACAAAGCATGTATAGAGCAGTTGAAGATAAATAGATTGGAGATGCTATAGTCATGTGACCAGGATATAATGAGAAAGACACATAGCACGTCATGTCACCTGAATCTGTACAACCATTCATCCACGGAGTTACATTTCCTAGTAATTGTTCTCTCTGTACAGGGTTTCACCAAGTTGTTGATATTGCGGGGCACAATTTTCTTTCAACATAAGTTCCTCCTCAGAGTAACTCTTTATAGGGAACATCCCTAACTGCTGTTTGCGTTGTAATCTTACATACATGTATATAATGCAGGGGCGGGTCTAGGAATTCTGTAAAGGGGAGGCACCTTTACAAAATTAAAGGGAGGCGCGCACTGCCCCATTTTTTCTTTTTATATCTTTTGTTTAACAAAAAATAAAGAAGGAGTGCACGCTCAGTGTGCCCCCCTCTGGATCCGCCACTGTAATGGGTGTATGCAAACAGGGTGCCAGTGTTGCTGACAGAGATTTGAAAAAGAAGAGGGAAGAAGTGTAAATGCTCACAGAAGAAATAAATTACCTCAAAGTCTCACTAGTCAAGTCATACATTGTACCTCTTATGGGTTAGTTATTCATTGCACATCTCACTCCTGCTAAGTAAAAAATGAACTGTGAGAGTTGAGAAATCCCCATTTGAACTCACCTCTTGAGTCAAATCTATCTTTTTGTATTCCACGTCTTCTTTTCCCCCTTTTTTTCCCTCAAACTTCTTCCTCTCTATTCTTTTCTAGTTCTTCTTCTATACATATATACTGGTCAACATTCCAATTTGGGCCTAATTATGCTGTTTTATAATGACATCTGTGATGTAAATATACATAATATGTTCACAGTGAGTTTGTGGACTTATTATGAGCTTTCACATCACTGCATAATATAGAGTTACAGCTATCTGTATATGATTATGTTTTTCTTGTTTCAAATACATTCGTATCAATATAGCAACACATAATACTCTTTAAATCTACTTTACAATTTGTCTCTCATTTTTTTTAGATTAAATAGCCACAAGCGCAGGAAACACAAACTCTTTGAATTGTGTTCTGTGTGTCTTTGATATTTTCAGAGTATTAGTTGTTGAAAGGTGCACTGCAGAGTATTTTAACATGGTTGTTTTTCTCCACAGGTGTCTATGTGTGTGCAGAGTGTGGACATGAGCTCTTCTCTAGTAGAACCAAGTTCAAGCACAACTCACCTTGGCCGGCTTTCACTCAGACTGTCAGGGCAGACAGTGTCAGTAAGCGATTTGAGAGTCCGGGAGCTCTAAAAGTAAGTCATCATACATTAACCAAAGCTTGAATCTCATAAACGAGTATCCTTAATTTACCATTATCTCATCTCAATGTCATCTTCATTACTTTTTGCAACATTAGCAGCAGCAGCAGCAGCATTGTTTTGAGTACCGGTTTTGCTTTGCACTGAGTCCATAATACTAGTGAATAACAATGATGATGATAGTAATAATAACAATAATAATAATAATAATAATAATAATAATAATAATAATAATAATAATAATAATGATAATAATAATTGCAACATTAGCAGCAGCAGCAGCAGCATTGTTTTGAGTACCGGTTTTGCTTTGCACTGAGTCCATAATACTAGTGAATAACAATGATGATGATAATAATAATAATAATAATAATAATAATAATAATAATAATAATAATGATAATTATAATAATAATAATAATAATAATATTATTATTATTATTATTATAATTATTACTATTATTAGTATTATATTATCTTATTATTGTTATTATTATTATTATACAAATTGTAATAATAATCATAATAATAGTAATGATAGGTATAATTTATTAACCACTTCATACAGGTGATTTGAAGCACATTGATTCAGAATAGAAAAGTTCGAGTGAAATACAGTTTATGATTACGAACAGAATTTATATTCTGTTGAACACAATGAGGGATCATTTGTTTGCATTTCAAATGGCTTTTTAAACTTGAAATCAGGCTTTTCAAACAAAATCCTTTTTAAATTTTCTCATATACAAAATGAGTGATGAATATGTGGACATCCATGCATACATACAGCTGTTTAAAAAAAAAAAAAAAAAAAAAAAAGGTCTTTGTGATACTGACCAAGCTGACAAGCATGTACAATGATATCGCTTTTACTCTATGTGAGAAAGGTATAGGTGTGTGGAGACAGCCAACACTGAACATCTTGCTAAGAGGCTAATAAATGCAGAAAAGAAATTCTAAACATAGGGAGAAATCAAGCGTGCAAACTATTTGTCACTCCAGCAAAGGTCATATAAACCACATCAAATTTAGCAAAAATATCATAATTTTAGGAAATCTTTCTACCTAGCAAATTTATTCAAATTCCTACTTACTCTAGATAGCAAGGAGTGTGGACATATTCTATGACAGCAAGTAGTAGTTATTGTGTGTGTGGTTGTTTTTTTTTTTAACTTCCTGGGCATTATTCAGTAATGAATGAATATCATATCTTTGACCCTGAAATCATTTGCTAGAATAGCTAAAATGTTTAACAAGGAAATAAGGTAGAATATCATTATGTGGAAAAAAAATACTGTCGTTAATGAATATATTGTGAGCGAATGAGTGAATCACAGTCTGTCCAAATCCCTGTTATAAGATTCTTTGTTTTCTCTTTCCACTATTACATTATACATTGTGACTGCATTTCTGGTAGCACACATTATGCATGTTTTGTTTGTGATTGTCCATGTCGCACCCAATACTTCAACATGTCCCTCTGTGTAAATGTCTCCCTCTTCAGTACTTCACCCTCTTATCCCTTGTGTTTACTCTCTACTGCTTGGCTTTACAATGATCAACATTGAGATCTTACCCATCCTCCAGTTCATGTCATTATAAAGTAGCCTGTCTTCCAGCCTCTTGTATAAATTAATTTGTTAAGATAAAAGATGTTAGGTTTTAGTCTTATAAATTTATCATGTATGTTTGAGGGGGAAAAAATTATCAGTCATTTTTCCTGTCATACACTCCCCAAGTCCCGTGAAAGATTAAAATTGAAGAGAATTTTCAAACAAAGAGAGTTGAACCACAGAAAAATACTAAACTTTATGATTCTTTGATCCTTTAACATTCAGCAATTTATAATGTAAGTAAGGGCAGTGCTACAGCATTAATAAGCATGTACAATGTATCAAAAGAAATTTATAGAAATCTCCGTATGTGCATTGGTATTCATACATTAATAAATTCTAATAATTTTGAGAAAATTTGAACCAGATTATATCAACATTGTGAGGCTGCCATGGAAACTGTCATCCTGAACAGGTCATGACCAGAGTTCTTTTTAATGTTCTTCTGACACAGGTTTCATGTGGGAAGTGCGGCAATGGCCTTGGTCATGAATTCTTGAGGGGAGGTCCAGACGGCGAGGCATCACGCTTCTGAATATTCTCGTCTTCCCTTAGATTCAAGAAAGGGAAGACGAAGGGAAACAAGGCACCAGGTATGGTTGGAAGTGAAATTCCATTTATCCACAGTATGCGTACAATTTTTGTGAGTG
Source organism: Diadema antillarum (assembly GCF_040938485.1). Taxonomy (NCBI): domain Eukaryota; kingdom Metazoa; phylum Echinodermata; class Echinoidea; order Diadematoida; family Diadematidae; genus Diadema; species Diadema antillarum. The sequence continues at coordinate 527,780 of NW_027271887.1, forward strand.
CATGGTCATTTTTCTTTCTGAAAAAGCAAAGGAATAAATTTTTTTCTATCAGAGGGACAGTTCTGCAGTGATAAAGTTAGATTTTACCTTTTTTTAACCTGTTGAGGATGGGCTGATTTTGCTACGATATGCATTTCCCCACAGACACTTGCCGAGAATACTTGGGACTTGTTCTCAACAGGTTAAGTGTGTGTAGTGAGCATTGAGAGCTGCTTCATCAATGAACAAAAATGTATATATTATGTGCCTTATTATGTGCAAAAGTATTGCCATTGTTAGCATGAATTGCATTAAAGCAATACATCGTTTGATCTTGCTAGTAAATCCTATCTCCTACATAAGGATATTCTTTTTCTCTCTGCTATGAAATGGTGTGTTCTAGAAGAACTTGAATATTTTTTTTGCTTTCTTTTGGCTTGTTTATTGAAATAACACAGTTCATAACACAGTTCTGGTAAGATTTCTTATAAATGGTAAGATTTCTTATAAATCGAGTTGACTTCTCTCCAATAACAACACTTTTTTCATCACCTTTATTGGGTTTTATGATTTTCTTTTGATTGTTCTGTTTCCAGTTGTTCAGAACGGGCAGGATTGCGGGTCCTGATCTTAGATCCGATCACCTCACCAATTGCCTTCATAATCTGTCGGTCGTCTCGTCTTTGGGAGCAGATCAGTCTTTCATGCGACGGTTGCTTCACGTCCGGTCCTTACCAGCATCTTTCATAGACTCACAGAGCAGCTATGATCAGCAAAGGCTTTTACTCTCTTTTTTTTAAGTCTTTTAATTTGTAGTCCTCCTGCTTGGGTCTGAATTTCTCCTTCTCAAACATTATGTAATCTGTGTAGAAATGCATTTTCACTGTTTGAATTTGGTTTTGAATAAAACAAAAACAAACAAAGCTTTGGGCTGCGATGATACATAATAGATGCATGAACCACTGATCGTGATCACATTAAAGGACGAGTTCACCTTCATAGACATGTGGGTTGAGTGAATGCAGCTATATTAGGAGAACACATCAGTGAGAGTTTGAGGAAACTTGGACTTGCACTTTATTAAAAAAGTAAAGTTTTGTGAAATTCTTTTTTTATTTTCCTTACATCGTTGTACGCATGTGACATCATGCACTGTAGTAGTCTTCTCATCCAGGCGTGACTGCGTAGATGCTTTAAAAATTCACAACTTTTGAACGGATCGTCCGATTTTCCCTAAACTTTCACTGATGTGCTGTACTAGTGTTGTTGCCTTCACTCAATCCACGTGCATATGAAGGTGGACTTGTCCTTTAACTACTGCATTTCATGCATCATACACTATCCACAAAACATAGTTGCAGGCATTGCAGTGCTTGTTTTACAACCCCTGCCTGCAAGGTTCTTTTCACTCATGATGTGTGTTTCACACACATTTGTCAACATTTCGTAGTCTCCAGTTTGAGAAGTGATTCTTGTTTGAGAATTTCCAGTCCAGGATATGCTGTAGGGCTGAAGTCTTTGGCATACTATGGCTGCATTCCTCTATGGTTGAATTGTTCAAAACTCAGGAATATGTTACGACTACACTCATATTACTTATACAGAACTCGTCTTAGCATTGCAGCATTACCAAAAGATTACATCAGCTACATGAATACAAGTATACATACATATACACTGTACATATATACATGATTTTGTACAAATTGTATTTACAGTAACCCACCTTTCCAGGACAAACAGCAGCACTAAACATCATATTGTCCACTTTATTTTCAATAGCAATAAACTAGCCCATTTAGCTTTGTACTATCTTCAACAATCTGATATTCTCAGGACAAACGGTAGCTTTCCTGTCCAAGAAAACCATGTTGAAGACTGCTGTTAATGAGAACCAAGTCAGGGTGTGCAAACTCTGTGTGAATTTTACACTCTGCTGAACAAGTACAAAGATACGAACATAAAAATGTTTTGGGGAAATACTTATGACAATATGTATAGAAATGCCCCCACTTGTAATACTACAAGCTGGTGTGGAAGCTAATGTTGCATATTTGTTTTTGTTTCTTTGTTGGTGAAGCAACTGACTTCTTGTAAAGATGAATTTGTGAAGAGACCGAAGATTTTCCAAGAACGTCCAGAGAGCAGTTTCATGCGTTGGATGACGTGGTGCAATTAAATTTGTATTAAAAAAAGGTTGCAGCATTGATGGTAAGATCACACATGTTCTGCAGACTTTCTTGGAAAACCTTTATGTCCACTTAGATTTTTCTGCACCATATTAAAGTGGCTGAACCAGCTCCCTGCAAAGACCCAGGCAAGATTTTGAAGAGATGCAATTGACTTTGGTGATCGGCTTTGAAGTGGTATGTCCACTTCAATATATGACTTTGTTTTTAAAAACAGCCATAGTAGCATACCCAACTTAAGTACACTTCTTATTTTCAAGCTCTTAATTAGTCCCTCTTGCCATTAGACTAGCTTTTTTTTATCATGTCTAGTTGAGCTTTTGGTGCAAGATTGGCCTTCCAAAGGATGTTGTGTACAACATTGCAGGTTATACATACTAGTGGATAGCTTGTGCATTAGAGCAGTACCAAATCAAAAATTGGTACCATTGGTATTGAGGTATGTAACTTGATGCACAAGATCCCATACAGGTATATGTTGCCAATTTCATAGTGTAGTCTGCTTGGTCAAGACAGTGCTGTGAACTAGATTTCCATCTTGTGCACTGCATTAGCACGATAATGTGTGAAGTATTGGCCTTTGCAATATTGCGTAATTGATAATGAGGTGTTGAAACACTTTGCCATGTCTTTTGCAGTACTATTTTTTCTTTACCATTTTCATGTGCAAAGTGTTGGAGGTATTAATGAGAGTATGATAACTGTGCCATTCTAACATAGATGGATAGTATTGCAATGGATAGACAAGTATTCTTATATGGTACTAGTATTTAATACCTGATGGATAGACCCTACTTCTATCAGAGTTGTATGAATGATATTTTTATGGATTAGAGTAATGTTAGTTTTTTTTTCAGATTTCAATACATTTAACATAAACTGAAAAAAAAAATGAAGAGCAAGGTATTTAAGTTGGGTGTGCTCTATGTGGCCATAATTGCAGAAAAATGCAACTTGTTTTGTGGTTTTGTTTATGTTTTGTTTTGTTTTTGGTTTTTTGTTTTTATTTTTTTTATATAGAATGTTGTTGGCAGAGCACAAAGTGTATATTTATATGAATAGCACCGGAACCAGTGGATTCTGTTGTGCTCCAGCTAATGAGGAAATGATTATCCTTAGTTTATCATGGGTTACATGCAATAATCTGCATCGCTTGGCATTTATGATATACTACAGTGAAAGCTTTCTGGGCAGCTGCAGTTTTGATGTTCGGCCACAGATTAATATCCACGATAACCTGAGGCCGATAATTTTCCTCTTTGATTGTCAGCATTTGAGATGTGATAATGTACAAATATTTTATTTTTATCTCGTTTTATAACAATGCATAATGTGACTGTTATTTTGGCACAACTGTCCAGTACACAGAAATATATCTTATAAGATTCATTTGTACAAATGTTACTCTTCTTTGCAATTTTAAAAAGGTTTAGAGGTCTGTTACACTCCTAAAGGTACTTTTTGAGTAGGCCTATATGACTTCATCGGGTATTTCGGGATGTTACTTTGAGGTGCAGAATGTAACTTCTCAGACAAACATTGTGTAGTGATACAAGTGCAGGGATTTTTTTTATTGGCAGATAAATAATATCTACCCACCACTGAGCTGTCAACACTGTGGTACTATGCAAAATCCCTCCAATACGTATCAACAAGTTGAAATTATGTGCGTTGTGTATGTTATACTCGCTTGTAAACCGATATACAGTACTTGCTGCAAGGATTGAAAACAAAAATATACCTACATTGTTGTTTTAAAGCACATGTGGCTGAATATAGGACTACCATAAATAGTTTTGAATAAGACTATATGAATTGGTCATTGTTTTAGCAGGTAATAGGCCACTGATAAAAAAAAAGAGAACAACAAAATTTCCAACAAATCTACTCAAAACAAGAACTGGAGTGCAAGTACTATTGTCTGCTGAGAGCCAGGATGGTGTAACTCAATTTAGTCTGTGAAGTGTTGACATCGTTTTGACAATGTTTACGTCCTTCTGGGTCTTAGCTGATGAAAAATGTTGAAACTTCACCAGGCCGTGTAGAGAAGGGTGCGGAAGGATATCTCGCTTATTCTGTATTGTAGAAACTTTAATAGGTGTCTTCCAGTTTACAAACAGGAAGAAAATGTTTGACCAGCCACCATGCACCTGATTACCGGTATACCACTAATATGTTATAATTGTTGATTTTGGCATCTTGAAATTACATGTATTCTCCCGACTGCAAGCTATCCAAAGATATATTGATTATTTATGTATAACTTATTTTTAAAAAACTCATCACAGAAATGGCATGAAAGCCAGCCACAAGGTAATCATAGCTTTTTGAGAAAATTGGCTGTCAAGTGTGAATGCAGTCAAATATGCCATGGAATTGGAATTCAAACTCAATGGGCTGGTTAGAAACACCACAGCAACATGTTTCAGTAAAACTCGGCTTGTTTAAGTTTCAGGGTGTTCCTAGACTGTGAATTTGGGCACAAAATAATGAAGAGTGGAACTTTGTTGGAAGGTACTTTTGAACAGACCAGTCATTTTATATTCTTTATGAAAATCCCCTCATTTGATTTTTTTTTTCCAGCTACAGGATATTCAGACTGTATTACAGCAACTTGGTGATGGTTCAGCTATGGGCATTACTGTATAACGCTTGGAGTAAGATGATGGTCATGAATAGAATATTTTACATACCTTGTATTATGATCTCATTTTGAGCTTGTTGCAGATTTCTTTCTAAGGGCCCAAATCGGGTTTTCAGATGCAGACATCCAAATTCTGAGGTGTAGGACTAATACTAGTAGTTACACACTTGTCAAACTTGTTGACTATGTAGCCGAGCGAAAATGGTGTAGATTATTCTCGTTCCGTAGTGATCATGTTTATAGTAAGTTTGAATTGCAGTGTGAAGGTCTTAGCTCTTCGCTTTCAGTGCTTTACAGGTGTGTGATTAAATTGGTTGCCTTTTTGATAGTGGAGTGTGTGACAGATACATTGAATGCTTAGTAGAGCAGTCAGCTGTCAGCAATAGGAAAGTTTATGTTCTTTTTGGTTGTTACCACAAAAACTCTGCAGTGTGCTGGATTTCTTTACAATATAGATTTGCACAGCTATAGATAAGGCTGTGTCCACAGCTATCTTAGATAAGGCTGTGTCCACAGCTATCTTATTGCTAGTGGAGTGTGTGTCAATTATGCTGAGTAGAGCATATTTTTTAATGTCTTAACCAATAGGAATGGCTATGTTCCTATGTTGTTTTTGTTGTTGATACCTTAGTAAGTCTTTGCAGTGTGCTGGAGTTCTTATTTTGCCATAGATTAGGTGGTGTCCAGAACAGTTGTTTGGTATGTGGCAATATGAGAGAGGAAGTAAACAGTACTGTATGTCCTGCTAGGATACTACAGTGGACTCCCATTATAACGAAGTCCTCTGGACTGTCAGTTTTCTTTCGTTATATCAAAATTTCGTTATAACCAAACAAAAAAAAACACAACAACAACAACAAAGAGTGGATAACGTTGCAGCCTGAATTTTTACTTCGTTGTAACCGGAATTTCGTTATTACCGTGTTCGTTGTAAGGGGAGTGCACTCTACATCAGTCTGGCCGGGCCATTGTACATTACTGTATACACCATATATTTCGTGAGATTATTATTTTCGCCAGTGAAGCGAGTCAGATGCCATTTGCAAATTTTATGAGAAGTGAAATAATGATCTCTAATACTGTATCAACATGAATGTGACGTGCACATGTACATGTCTCTGTACATTACTGTACTCCATGATCACAAGTTTTAACCATCACGACATTGTTGGCAAGTCCGATAATCAAAAAGTTACACTTGCTAAATATATGTTGTACACAGTACCTCTTTTAAGCCAGAGAAAATTTGTTTCTGTGGATTACAGTTATAATTTGTACCGATTTTGATGGATATGACATGCATGCACATTTTTTATCTCTGAATGTCATACTTTGTGGAGGTATTTCATAAACATGTGGATACTGGATAAGCTGATGTGATGCTGTGTAGTGTATGATACTTGGGGTGATTACCGGTAGATGTGGGGTTTTTTTTTAATGCTATAAACAATACGGCTTTCTGTGCATTTTAACGTCCATTTACAGAAGGCAGATTTAAAAAGTTAAATAATAATAATAATAATAATAATATGTGTCCATTCTCACACCCATCAACTTTCAAATAATAATTCTTTCATCATGGTCATTCACACCAGACTTGCAACTTTTATATTTATATATGTGTTCTTATGTTATTTATGGTTCATCTGCTCAGAGTGGCAATAAAATATTTCAAAAATATATAAAAGAGTGGTCATAAGTGCTGTCTGGCTGATGGCATAATAGGTTTGTCCATTGATTCATGACATACTTTCAATGTCTTCTTTGAAAATGAGGAGGGGTGTAAAGGAAATAATCTAAACAATGATTCTGTGTTGCTAACAATGTTAGCTGTCAATAAGCCATTGTCTTATGGGAAATGAAAACTGAATGTGCATGTTGTGCTATACAGATTTCATTCAGACATGCCATTTTATTCCTCCACTATATAGAAAATAATTTGTAGTATTGTGAAAGTTCTAAGCATGTGGACGTCTGGGTTTATGTCTAAAAAGTTTCTGGTGGAGCAGATTGTTTCCCACTGTCTCATGAAGATATCTTGTCAAAGTCCATGCACAATATCATTTTCATCTCTTTAGTAATTACCTTGCAAATGTGACCTAGGTCAAGGATTTTGTTAGCACACCCACAGGTGTGTCTAAATTCAGTCAGTGTCTTTGACAGCTACAGAATGTGACTTGTGATGAACCTCATAAATCATTTGATGCTGATGATCAGTGTTCTGTACCATGATAACGATGTCCTGTCTTTTCTCAAATATTGTTAGGAAGAAAATGTTTCTATCTGTATGTGCAGTGGGTAACATTCATCTTTATGACACCTTCATCAGTATATTTACAAATCACTTGTACTTCTTCCACACACAGTGCTTTATAATACAATGTCCATTACGTGGCAGCTGACAGAACACATACGTTTGAATCCACGTCCTGACAGCATTTGACTCCAAATCCCAGCATGATCAAATTTTCAGAAAAAAAAAGCATTATTATTTTGTTGGAAGTGGTTATGCCATTTAAAAATGCACTTTAACATGACTTTCACGTCAAGATAAAAGGTGAATTCAAGAATTACTCTGAATGTTGTCAATTAGTATTGGATATGTCAGGAATGTTGATGTCAGTACTGGTTATTGTGATTTAAGAAGGTGCAAATGTGTTGTAAATATTAAAAGTAAAAGTAGATAACTTGGAATAGTGGTGTGCTACCTAGTGAGGATTACTGCAATAAAGAGTGAAGAAATGGAAGAAATTGTGATTTTTGTCAGTATTATGTACTGAAAGAAGTTTTGTAAAATTTGCTTGTCAATGTGCCTGTGTGTGTATGTGTGTGTGTGTGTTGAGTGTGATTAAACAAAGCATTCATACCATCCATCACAAACATGGAGAATTTCCATAGAATTTACTCCAAATACATAGGGGATTCAGCGAATGCAAAATTCTCACAAGAACAAAGGAGGGAAGTTTCAGGAAGTCGGACAATCCACTGAAATATAATTAATTTTCAAAGTTTTGGCTAAATCCATGTGGCAGCATGGCTTGATAAGAGGTTACAACAGTCCATAATATCACAGTAGGTTAACAATAGTACAAAAAGAAAATAAAGAGATTTCTCCAAAATTTCACTTCTTGTGGAAGCCGGACATAGGCATCACTACAAAGAATGTACATGTATTCTGTGGTTCGCAGCTACAATGGCAGCATCGTCAAACATTTGGTGAGCTTTGAGATATGACTTTTTACCCCACCACAGGAACATAACCTAAAATTGCTAACAATGTCAAAAAGGTCAATGAACTTTCCCTGATTAGCGTCATACAGTATTGCAGTGTACCCTCAATATCATTCCACAGCTTTGAGCTATGACCACAAAACTCACACTACAGGTACATCACCTATAGAAAAGATGGTGGTCATGTTTGATCATGGATGAAGTCTGGTAAGGGCAAAGGTCAAAAGGTCAATTACCTTTCCCTGATAAGCACTGTACTCACAATATTGTAGCGCACTTTCAATAACTTATTAGAGCTTTCAGCTATGCTCAAGCCTTTTGACTTAAGGAAAAAGAAAATGTTTCAATCCTGTGTCATGGTTGTTGCAGCAGACACAAAGCACAATTGACATAAACCAACACTGGAATGCATCGCCTAATGACAATGCATGTTTATTTTGAGGGAATTGTTCCAAAGCTTCATAGGCTATCCCTTCCTGTCTAACAGAACTCCAAACGACCTAGAAAATATGTTGAGTGTACATTGATGATTTTCATGAAAAAATAATATTTCAGCACTATGTCACATTTCCAATTTCACTGAACCAGTACAGGTGAACTCTTGTTATAACGAAGTCCTCACGACCAATAGTTTTTTCTTTTGTTATGTCGAAATTTCGTCATGACTGAAGGGAATTTTGCATCATAGTATTAGTGAGGATAAATATAGATGCTGAATTTTAACAGTGTTGTAACAAAATTTCCTTATAAACATGTCGCTGTGATGGGAGCACCTTGTAGGATAAACATACTCATGTCTGTACATACCAAGAAATATCTTTTCACTTCAGAATTCAACAAGATGGAGATATAGTCGTGATTTCAATTTCTGTCTGAAGGCAGCTTGGGGAAACAGTTTACTATTTGTTCTTCCTTTTGTCCACAAAAGTTTGCTTTGCCTTTTGAGACAAAACTCGCTCGTGATCTTCATCATCCATGGTCTGATTATTTCCTTATTCTGTCACTGCGTCAGTCCCTTTCTCCTATTACTGCATCATTTTGATTTGATGGTTCTGATCTTGGCTCGGAGGAGGCATCTGCCTCAGGGGCTAATATGGGGGTGGAGTCCACAGGTGGCTCACTACTGTTTGTTGGGCACGATGTCTCATCTGATGGGTGTGACTGAGCGGAAGATACTGCTTCAGGGGGTGCCGTGGGCGGAGTGCTTGACACCGGTAATGGTTCTGCAGGAGGTCCAACGGGAGACATGCCCTTTTCCTCCGGTTCCTCTGCTCGTAACCTCTTGCTCATTTCTTCATCCACACCGCTCTTCCCTTCCTCGTCTTCTTCCAGTACATTCTCATCCTCCCTCTTCCTCTTCCCATTTGCTGCCGACTCCTCTGTTCCCTTGGCGATGAGGTAGAGGTTGAACTTCTTGAATCGCTGGTAGTCTCGCAGCACAGAGAGGCAGCAGACCTTGCCGACGACGTCGACCATGATGGTGAGGTCCGGGTTGTCAAAGTTGACTTTGTGCTGGTGCAGGCTTCCCTCCATCGCCATGGATGCCAGCACACGGATGACATTATTCCTCGACAGCTATTGAGGTCAGATTGTGCAGTAAAATTGACCTCAGCAAATTAGTATCTAACTCTTCTTCAAAGCTATGATGAAATCAGCATGACACACAAATCATTTGCAGTTTTACACTGAGATGTCTGATGCCTTTCATTTGGAGACATTACGAAACTTCTGTAAATTCTTCTTCATCTGATAATTTCAATTCAAAATAAGTCTAGAAGGCGTTTCTATCTGGAGGTATCAAAAAAAGTCTACCTTAATTGGTCCATGTTACAATATGAAAACAAATACACATTTGTTTACACTGTTGTTCTTAGCTGCCTTTCTAACGCACTGAGGATGAGCTGATTTTATCATAACACACATTTCCCATAGACATCTGCCCAAGCATACTCGGGACTAGTCTTCAACGGGTTAAGATACTTTGATTTCATATTAGAAGGGTTACATTCCTCAGTAAGGTAGTAACTATTAAAGAAGTGACATCTTATCCACGGGAAACAAAAGTTTCAACTTACACTATTGTTGTTCCTTGACTTGACCATCACGCAGAAGGTGGAGTCCTTTGCATCGGGGCCGTGGAAGAAGGGATAGAGCATGTCTTTTGCTGTAGCCTCGATCTTCTCCTCAAACGGCCTGCAGGTGTGGGAGACGGGAAGCATGCGCTGGATCTGCCGCGCCTTGTGGGTCTTGCTCTTCTCTAGGTCTGCCAGCAGACTGTACACCACTTCATGTGGATCTATGCCCTGTTCGTGTGCCAATATATACCATCCGCTCGTATGAGAACATTTTGTCTCCACCGATTCTCTGCCCACTGTCTGTGCAAGGGCATTTAACTAGGCCCTATGTTGTTGCTTTTTATATTTTTTGACTCATAAAACTACATGTACTTAAAACGAATCTTCAGTGCCATACAACTTTACAAAGATTGTGAAATCCATTTCTTTTGAATGCAGAGAGCTGTTCTTGCAACTTATTTTTAGCAAGATAGCAGTTCTAAAGTTTAGTGTAATCAATAAAAGATTATCACACAGCTTTTTCAAGTGGTCATGTGGAGGTTATTCAATTCTCTCTTCTTACTTTGCAATTTCTACCTTGTCACCTGATAGTATTAGACGTTATTATATCAAAGTAGAATACCTTTGGCTCAAGACATAATTTTGCTTTCTGAACAAACTTGAATTAGACAATTAGTGTGAATATCTTGCAAGTCATACAAATACCGACCTTTGTCTGAATAAAAATCACATTCTTGGCTCCAGTGCGAATAGACTTGAAACGTCTGTCCTTCTTGCCGTACTGCTGGTTGAGTTCACTCACTTCTTTCCTCAAGGACTCTGCTATGTCTTCATCACTGTCTTCTTCTACATGAAAATAAATAAATAAATAAACAAATAAATAAATAAAGATAAAAATCAATTTGCTTTCAGTTTTCCTGCAGATTTCATTACCTATAGCGCCACTGCATGCTTTAAGATGATTTTTGTTGTTGTTGTTTTGTTCTGACAGAGTACAGTGACTTAATGTATATTATGCTGCTTAATGTTCTCAATGTTCTACATTTCTCAATCTTGTCGGTAGATGATATTGTGACATCATTGTGAAATCAAGAGATGTTAGCCCATAAAAAATACATGGTAATGAAAATATGCATGCTGATAATTCAAGGTATCTTATCAAGATGAAACTACAATCAAATTTGTAACAAAACTGGTAGCACACTGATGTCGTAAATTACAGCCTAATTGATCAGTATGCAATGCATGCTGATCCCACTGACTGTCACTGCCTAAACTTTTCCCATGAAAACAGAGGATATTTTCAGCAAAACTATGATTCAGTGCGCATTCCTTTCACAGACACGGTCAAGGGTTGAATTTGTGCTCATCAAAACTTGTGGCATGTTCAGTATAAGTCTGTGCACACTCATCTGAAGAGTTGCAAGGTAGGTCGATGTAAAATTGATCACGATTTACCACAACTCTGGTTAGCCTCTTCTTCTTCAGTTGCCTTTTCAGGTCCATACAGCCGATCTGCATATTCATTGAGAAGATTGTATGACTCTTTGACACATTTGGCCTCAAATCCAGAGCAAGTGATGAGAACTCCCTGAAGAAAGATTGACATAAATCAAAACACCGAATAAAATAATGGCAAAGTAAACACATACACATATATGCAGATGCACAGCTCAAAATCAAATACTAGGTGCATGCATGATGATGTTTTGCACAAATGCCAATTGTAACAGACATTGTCATTGTTGCAGCCGATTGTGACAGATGAAAAAAAAAAATCAAGTATAAAAAGTCTCATATCACTGGTTGTGATTAAAGAAAAAGGGGTCCATAAGCTGAAGTTGATTACTTTGACTTGATAATAACTTGGACTTGCTAAATACTGAGGGCAGAAGACATACCAGTATTATTTATACTGTTCAAACACTTTCTTATTTGTTAAGTCAAATGTCCAATCTCAGAAAGGAAAAAAAAAAAAAAACCTCTACTAATGATGTCCCAATCCTGAACTCAAACTCCTGAATATTCCATCTTAAAATGTGTGCACCATCAACACTTTCATCATAACTATTAGCATGACTACTCCCACCATCCTCTTGTTACAATAGAACTCTGTGAGACTGAGATCAAAATCCTGTCACTTGTGAACTCATAGTATGTGCCAGAGAATGTGTGGATTTTAATGGCTTACCGTCATACCGACTTGAAGCAGGTTATCTTTCTTGGAGATATTTTTACCACACTTTCGGTAGTAGGACTTATTTTTCTTCTTCCCCCATGATTTGCCTTTGTCCATTGTGTGTACCTGCTGGGCTGGAGAACCGGTGTTGTTGGCAGATACTGAGTGTTTAATCTGAACCTACACAGGAGGAAAATGAAATATTGGAAGTGATAGAAATGGGTGAAAACAATGTTTGTAATGTAGCACAGCAGTTCATGCAAGACGTAACAGACTAAACCTAATTCACCTAATAGTAACAAAGTGCAATTACAGTCACATATTCTGCATTTAAAGGAGAACAAAACAACAACAACAACAACAAGAAAAACATGTCACAGGGCAATCTAGCAGGAGTTAAATAAGTAGAGTCTAAATTCATTCATTCATTTTCACTTTGAAAATTATATGATCTCGGGACATTTTAAATTCTAGCTAAGTCGAGATGTTGATTGTATAATATTTTGCCTTTTCTGTGATACAAGTTATCATCTACTCTAGTAACATATCATTCTAAATAATAATTCATTACAGGACAAGGTCTATAGACTATAGGCCTGGTCTACATCTAATGTTAACAGACCCTGGCTGGGTGGTGTTTCACAAGATAACGGTAAGTCAATCTCAATGTTAAAAATAAAGATCGCCTTAAAATTATGGTTTGTTTGCCTTTGGTTTTTGTTGTTGTTGTGTTGTTGTTGTTATGTTAGTGTCATTAAATTAGGGCCTACAAGTAGCATTATTACTTACCCTTTCATCACATCAGCACCCACTCAAAGTTATTAAAATTGCCTTTAGATTGTTATTACAGATAAAGAATTTAAAAAAAATCCTTTGTCACTCATTCAGTCATCATGATCTTGCATATTTAAATGGATGCATGAAAAAAGTCCCCAAAATTTTCATTTTCATTAGGAAGTCAGACCAAGGAGGTTTCATAGCTGGAGTTCCAACTGACTATGATTATTCAAACAGTTGTCATTTTGTATTGATGTACAAAAGAATTCCACAGGTGCATTTGTGCCTTTGATGATCGATGTTCGACGCCACCGTCTTGCTGAGCAATCTGAAGATTCATTTTGGCCATATTTTGCTTATCTATTTATTAAATAAAATGAAATTTCACTTAATGATAAAAGCATGTAAAACAAAAGTCGATCCCTTGCAGAAATTTGTGCAGAAGTGTAAATCAGAGCTGTATCATGTGAAATTTTTTCAAACTGTACTGGTACCATCCTGGAAAGCCGGTTTTATCACTTTTCCACTTAATTTCCACAAATAAAACTGATATGGAATAATCTTCAAGTATAATTCTTTATTGATAGATATATCAGATTAGTGCTTGGGTATGCCCAGTCGAGTAATTTTCATCTTTATTTCAGCATTTTTTGCGCAATTCTTATTCGCGCATCCTCGTGTCTGTACCACCTACCTTTTATAAAAAGGGATAGCGAAAAGTAATTACCGGTACCATCACAAAGACATATATCTTCCTTAATTAATAATAACAGTAATAATAATAATAATAGTGGCTACTTGTATAGCGCACAGGTCCACTTTTCAGTGCTCATGGCGCTTCAAAAATTAAAAGATATCATATATTTACATGCATATACATAGTGTCATATTCAAACATTTCAACAAATAAGAAAATGGTAAACAAAAACAAATATATACCAAATAAAGAATACAACATATACCAATTAAAAATACAATATTGATCCAATAATAATGACATACAGCAATTACAGTCCTCAGTATGAAAGGAACAGATAAGTTTGAAGTTTGGATTTGAACAGCCGTAGTGGCTGCGGCTGGTGATTATGAAATGAGACATGAGTCAATTGTCTTCCTATGGCAGATCCTGTTTGGCACATGCTTCAAATATTTTTGAGCGGCGGCATCGAACATCTAGCAAAGGAAATAAGACGGTTGTGACTCCATTCTCTTGAACCTCCTTAGTTGTACAAATACATTTTTTTTTTTTTTTTTTTTGATTTTGTGAACATGGTGAAACACTCACTCTCTACTTTACTCTACGGCTACGCATGACCAGTCACCCTGGAAGGAGTTTCATCAACCACAGGCCATGTAACTTCAGGCGTTCCACAAGGTAGTGTCCTTGGTCCCTTGCTATTTCTTCTATATGTCAATGACCTACCAGAATGCATATCCCCAGATACCACTGTACGCTTATTTGCAGATGACTGCATGTTGTACCGTAACATCAAGTCTGAGGCAGACACAGTCAAGTTACAACAGGATCTTGACTCATTACAGCAATGGGAGGAAGACTGGCTCATGCAATTCAACCCCAAGAAATGCCAAACTCTTCATGTAACCAAAAAGAGACGTCCGATAACCAAGTCCTATAACATCCATGGTCAGACCCTTGATCAAGCTGATACTGCAAAGTATCTTGGTGTCCATCTCACTCAAAACTTGAACTGGAACCATCACATCAATGTCATAACAAAGAAAGCAAACTCAACCAGCGCCTTCTTACAACGCAATATCAGGTCATGTCCAAGAAACACGAAGGAGTTGTGCTACAAAGCACTGGTACGCCCCATAATGGAATATGCATGCACCGTTTGGGACCCGTTCACTCAAGACAATATACACAAGCTCGAGATGGTGCAACGTCGCTATGCTCGCTTCATCTGCAATGACTACAGACGAACAAGCAGTGTTGCAGCCATGCTCCACCAGTTACATTGGCCTACACTTCAAGAGCGCAGGGCTCAATTCAAGGTAGTAATGCTGTACCGCATCAAGTACTCACTCATTGACATACCCCCAGATATCATACACCCTTCTTCATCAACATCACTCCGCGGACACTCTCACAAGCTCTTTATTCCATATGCACGAACTGTTAGCTACCAAAGGACATTCTTCCCAGACACAACCAGACTATGGAACGCTCTGCCCCAGGATACCTTCAACTGCACCACTTTAGCTCAGTTTAAGCAAGTGGTGCAGGATATTCAACTCCGCTAGAAGGGAATGGGATGTTTTTAGCTGCACTCTAGAAAATGTAGTCATTTTAACCTGCACTGTACATAAACACCTCCACACCATGCCTGCCAACAGTACGACAATACACCAAAGGTGGACTGTACTGAACAGGAAGAAGAAGAAGAAGAAGAAGAAGAAGACCGGTAACGTAGTCTTTTCTACTTCATTTCACAACAAAATGAACATTTACCTTCTACTACTGTACTAACTGTTAGTAGGGTGGAACATCCTATTACCGGACGCTTTTCTTTGTGGCTTTGAATTCCGTACTCATAGAATGAAATTTCGGCTAAAAACAACACCACTTATTCACAGACTCATGGAAATTACGAATTCAGCCAACTTACGTCATTTCTTCGTTCCAGTTTTTAGAAAATATGCTTCAAACATACCCCTCTAAAAATAGTGGTTTTTTGCGCGGTGCAAAATCGCATTGTATTACCGGACGCGATTTTCGTAATCGAATAATCGAGGTCTTTCGCACCTAATCCTTGCACCAGAATCACAATTCATCCCACAAGTCACCGTACACATTCTCACCGAGCGGATGACACACACAAAAAAAAAAATCGGCAAATGAGGCTCAAATTTCGTATTTTACAGTAAAATGTCTGTCTTGACCATTTCGAACAGTTCACGCAATAAAACCTTGTGAGAAATCGACAACTGGTTAGAGTATAGAAGTCTACGTGCTTTGTCTATGGGAGCTGCACGCGCGGGTGATGAGTTGCGTGCCCCTTAGCGCACAACTATTCCGCATCGTTTGCGTTTGAGGACGATAGCTACAATTTTTCCGATATTGATCAGTGAACTTTTGGTTCTAATAGAATCTTCAGCATTTTTCCTGCATGTGAGTGGGATTTCATAGAATTTCAGTCGCGAAATGTGATTCAAACATGCATAAATAATAACTATAAACGAGGTGCGGGTCACTCAACTATAAATTTGAGGTAAAATGTGAATTTTTTCGTGTTTTTACATTTGTATGTGGCGTTTTTTGCGATTTCGGTCCACACAAAGTTCTGTGAGGCTAATCTACGAAGTCTCGCGCGTACAGAATGTCATTAGTACGCAAAAATGTGCGTGTCCGGTAATACCATGCGTCCGGTAATACCTAACCCCGGGACGCTCCGTATACAGTTACACACTGTGGGAGCGTCCTGAGTCAATAGAGTGCTATATCGGTAAGCTTGAAAAACATACACAGTCTGTCACAGATTTTCGCACCTCCGTAAGTTTCGAATATCACGAGGAAAAAACGTACTTTTATAGTATACATAAGATTCTTATCTAATTAATACCCTTCGTTCACCTTGTTCTTGTACACACTGGTCCAATGATCTTGAAAAAACGTTTTTTTCACGGCCATATACGGGTCCGTAGTCCTAGCTCCCCATCCCATTCACCATTTTCGAAATCAGTATGCAGTACACTGCGCACGTAAATATTCATGTGCTGGCGGAGTCGCAATGCGTTTAGCCTTCTGACAAGGCGTGCGCGCGCGCACCCACCCAGAAAGCAACGCAATATACAGTGAGAGGGTTTGCCAACAGTATGATAAGGCCTTGCCACAAAGCTACACGACTTGACGGCCAGCGCATGCGCACAAATCTCAAATCCATTGACTGTATAAGATGTAGTTCTCCCGAGTTCCTCTCGACCGAGTCGCATTTAACTCATCAAACCGAGCAGAAAGGGACTATTGCCAGAACCAAAAGTTGAACGCAGTCAGTCTTCAACATTACATCTTCACCTGTAAGTCTTCATATTGCAGAATTTTTGCGATTTCATATTGATTTTTAGGCGCTATACTTCGCCTGTCATGATCATGTCTGCTACAATGCGCAGCCCCAACACTGCGTGTTGGGGCTGGTCGCAGTTAGGTAATACCATGCTTCGCTTGCCCCTACTAGTACTACTTTCTGGAACAGCTTTGTACGTTTTCGTTCGTCTTGGATATCTGTGGTCAAGAAAGTTGAGGGGGAGAGACCCACAGGCCCATCTACAGTACAACGTGCACTACGAGTTTTCATCCACTAACGTTTAGTCTACTGCATGCATACATGCGTACCTAACTGCGACCAGCCCCAACACGCAGTGTTGGGGCTGCGCATTGTAGCAGACATGATCATGACAGGCGAAGTATAGCGCCTAAAAATCAATATGAAATCGCAAAAATTCTGCAATATGAAGACTTACAGGTGAAGATGTAATGTTGAAGACTGACTGCGTTCAACTTTTGGTTCTGGCAATAGTCCCTTTCTGCTCGGTTTGATGAGTTAAATGCGACTCGGTCGAGAGGAACTCGGGAGAACTACATCTTATACAGTCAATGGATTTAAGATTTGTGCGCATGCGCTGGCCGTCAGTCGTGTAGCTTTGTGGCAAGGCCTTATCATACTGTTGGCAAACCCTCTCGCTGTATATTACGTTGCTTTCTGGGTGGGTGCGCGCGCGCACGCCTTGTCAGAAGGCTAAACGCATTTCGACTCCGCCAGCACATGAATATTTACGTGCGCAGTGTACTGCATACTGATTTCGAAAATGGTGAATGGGATGGGGAGCTAGGACTGCGGACCCGTATATGGCCGTGAAAAAAAACGTTTTTTCAAGATCATTGGACCAGTGTGAACAAGAACAAGGTGAACGAAGGGTATTAATTAGATAAGAATCTTATGTATACTATAAAAGTATGTTTTTTCCTCGTGATATTCGAAACCTACGGAGGTGCGAAAATCTGTGACAGACTGTGTATGTTTTTCAAGCTTACCGATATAGCACTCTATTGACTCAGGACGCTCCCACAGTGTGTAACTGTGTATACGGAGCGTCCCGGGGTTAATGCGTACCCAACTTGACTGTACAAAAAGACTTGCCTGAGCGTCGATCCGAGCTACACCGTTTAGCACATGTGGGACTAGGTCAATGCTGCTGTGTTCATTGTTGAAGGAGCGTCAGGTAATTGATCAAAGTGTGAACCAATTATCGTTCATTTCCGTAGTCACAGGACACTTTATGAGATGTATATGGTCTGTTCAAATCACACGTCCTGTCAGTCTATATTTTATGATGCTTATTCGAGCTTTCGACCTTTATTATAGGTGTTGCGACTGGTGTACGTGGTACGGTTGAGAGGAATGAAAGGCAGAGAGTTTAAGTACGTGGTCCCATGTATAACTATTGGTGCTGTAAGTTTTACTGCAGAATTTTTAGTGTGCACGTGACCCTTTGGTCAAATTCAGTTCAGGGACTGGATCTAGAAGTAGCTTGTGCAGCTGCAGGAAATCTGCTCATGTGAATGGGGGGGGGGGGGGGGGGGGGTCTCCTGCTCATACCCAGCCTTCCTTGTCGCTGTAGTAGACTACACAAGTGTGCTGGTGCACGGAGACACACCATTCAACACCATTCGAAGCGTCTAGTCGGGTTAGCTCATAATGACATTTACCCTCTCCCCTCATGACAATTAAGAAGTATAGACTTTCAAAGTTGGATTACGAGGTACCTTTTCTTCTTTTTTTTTTTTTTTTTTTTTTTTGATATGCACTGTACAATATTTTAAAGATGAAAGGGTTTATACTCTCAATGCTAATGTGCCTCATATTTCTGTGCACATGTGTGTGTTTTCTTTTTCACCAGACAATTGCTAGGTGGTAGGAGATTTCAATCTTTCAATGCTTAGACATCTAGCCGGTCAGAGTCTGAAGGCAGTGAGGCTGTGTTCACAACTGCAGAAGACTCTTCACCACTCCCAGCTGAAGCACACTCGTCCAACAAAGACACTGTGAGATTTCCATTGTCGGTGATGACATACAACTGATGTATTCTTGTCTGCCACATCTGTATGACAACATTTGAATATTCTTTCTCTCTCTCACTGTCTCACTAGATATAGGTTATGTTTATATACCTCATTTGATGAAGCCTCCATTCTGATTGGTCAAATTCAGGTGCATAAATTCAGCAATTGCATATGGGTACACGCCCTCATAGTACACAACTGCCTCTGTAGTACAAAATGGCCTTCATAGCTTTTGATAAACTGCCCTCTATTTGTTATTTAGGGGTATGTATGTGGACATGTATACTGCAAATGCTTGGCTTCCATAGCATGATACGTGTCCTGTGCTACACTAGCAAACGTCTGAGTCAGTGCCTGATGTGTGAATTGGCTAGTGAGATTGCTATTGACCCAGTAAAATTTGTTTCTATTATACATATTTTATGCATTTGCTATTGGGTATATAAACCAGATATAGATTGCTTTTATTTGGGGCATCGTGATAAGTATTATTGCCCCCGCCCCCCATCCCGATCTCAACTCCATGCTGTTACCCTCAAGAACAAGCAGTATAGTATTAATAATGCCCCTCCTTAATCTATTCCCTCCTCCCTCTCTCCCAGTCTGTGGCACACCAGGATGGCATCGGGCGGCAGTGATGGCAACACACAGTCAGTCAGTAACCGACTGGCCCAGGAGAAGTCTCCCTACCTGCTACAGCATGCCAGCAATCCTGTTGATTGGTAAATACTGCTGTCTCCTAAATTCCTTTCAATACTTTAATACAAAGAGCAATAGATAGAAATATACTGAGATGTCTTGTCCTGTATGGTTCTGTATTAAGGCTATTAAGCCAATCAATCCAGCACAAAATAAACAAATCAAAAGTAAAGTGTTTATTTCTGATAAACTTATGAAAATGACAGGGGAAGGTTTCTTTATGCCATACTGTTGGCGGTGCTTCAATTTTATTCACATGCTGATGCTATATTTTGTATTCTGTTTTAAAAAAAAAGAAATAATGCTCACATTGTGAACATGATTGCCATATTACGAGATTATCTTTTATTTACATTTTGTGAGCAGATGGTCTATGGCTTCTAAATTGACTCCTGAGTGTTGTGATGTGGGTTTTTTTTTCTTCTTCTCAACAGGTTTCCATGGGGGCAGGAAGCTTTTGACAAGGCCAAGGCTGAAAATAAATTGATATTCTTATCAGGTGAGCACCTCATTCTCATAGCGTCACCTCTTCATGTGCGTCTAAATTATCCATCTTTGACAATGTTCCTTGTCATGTCTGCACAGCTGTTTAAGCAAGCCATACTTGAACACTCTTAAAAGTCCTAAAATTTTTACATATTTTTTTGTTTGTTTGTAGGAATACTCGATCCTTATAATTCGAAGGTACATGAGATAACTCATTTGCTCAGTCTCTAGTCTTCACACTCATGTCAGATATTTTGATCTCACTTTTCTCTAACCCTTTTTCCATTCTTTTAAGGTGTCCAAGTTCATGAGAAATCTTGACAGTATAATACAGAATTGTACATTATATTTCACTATTATCATCGACGCGTCACCTATTGCTCTCGTACTAACATAGGCGATAAATTAATGCCTCATATGGTTGTTGTTTTTCTTTCTTGACCTGCTTAGTTGGTTACTCTACTTGTCACTGGTGTCATGTGATGGAGCGAGAGTCCTTTGAAAACAAGGACATCGGTAAGCTGATGAATGAGCACTATGTCAGCATCAAGGTGGACCGAGAGGAGAGGCCCGATGTGGACCGAGTGTACATGACTTTTATTCAGGTAAGGACCAGATTTAACTCTTTCTGTGCTAGGGACTGTGGATGGCATGTACATCTCTATGGGGTTTTCTTTGCCAATCAGCACCCAAAGCACAACAAAGGGTTAGAATCTTCCTATATCACTCAGTTGGGTTTATTGCCTTTGTTGACCTTGGCTTGCACTTTCCTCTTCTTTCTGCTGTCATTATTCTTGTTTTCAATGAGGGAGGGATTTAGGCTAGAAGAATTACAAGTTGACACATGCCTGATGATCCAAAGCATGACATCATGCAGTGTTGCAGAATCTTGGCATTTGTAAGATCTCTTATTGCACCCAAGCTGAAAAGATTTCCCAACCAAACATCAATTCTGAACTAAGTCCAGAATTACGATCACATTTTCTAAGGCTTACACCAATGTTACAACCTGCAAACTGTCCCAAGAAAAATTTCATTCAAAACTTTACCGTGTCTTGTGTGAAAATAATCCACACTTGATGCATAATAGAACACCTCATAAAAAATCTACAAACTGTTTCTTTCTCTGATTGGTAACACACTTACAAAATTGTATATGATGCCAGAGACCATGTAGAAATAGTACTTACTGATGCCAAGTGGACCTTTCTCACACATACAAGGTTTTCACAAATATTTCCAATTTGAAGAAATGTATATTATGTATGTATGTAGTATGATATATTATCATTTTACTGTGTAGGCTACAGCTGGAGGAGGTGGGTGGCCAATGAGCGTCTGGTTGACCCCTGACCTCAAACCCCTCATGGGGGGCACATACTTCCCTCCCCACGATCGATTTGGCCGTCCTGGCTTTGGCACCATCCTACAGACCATTGCAAAGCAGGTGAGCTGTGCAAAAGAAAACACATTTTTAAGCATAACTTGTAAATGTGTATTCTACTTGAAACACAAATGAGAATGAGGGTTGTTCACTAATCAGTGTAATAAAGTTAACCTTTCATTTCTGAATCTACTTCTTGCTTTCAAAATATCAGCATGATCACCAGTAATGAATAGTCGTGTCTTCAGACTTATTTGAAGCAAACAGTGGCCATATTTATGATTATAGATTATTTCATACCAAATGAGCCTACCATATTTCATACGCTATCACTGCACAGTCAAAGCAAGTAATGTGTCTTGTCCTTCAGCTATATAGAAACATACTGCATTATTCAAGTGCTCTTTTGATCATGCTTTTTTTAACAGCACATGAAAGGTTACTGTATGCAGTATATTTTGTGGTGTTTTTACTTTCACAAATCTTGCAAGTCATCCAATATTCAACAACATTTACTGAAAATTTTTAAGTCCAATGCACAGTATATTGTCTCAAAGATGGGAGATCACTAAAATTTCTCCTGAAATGAATAATACTTCTCATTCCATTACTATGCATTGCTACAGTGAATTCACCTACACATTAGATTATCTTGCATGTTCAGTTCACAATGGGATGAGAATGTTGTCAGCTCCTGTCAAGGCAAACTGGGGCCAGGCCACATGATGAGAAATCGACCAATCAGGTTACAGGAATTATGTTGTTGTTTTAGAATAATTTGAAGTGTATCCTTGACTGCAGTGGAGAAACAACAAGTCAGCGTTGGAACAGCAGAGCAACAAGATTCTGGAGGCCCTACAGAGTGCTGTCCAGATGAAGTCATCCAGTGACCCTTCACCCCTGGGGTCAGAGGTCATGGACAAGTGCTACAAGCAGCTCAATGACAGCTTTGATGATCAATACGGAGGCTTTGGCGGTGCTCCCAAGTTTCCACAGCCGGGTATGTACGCATACTTGAGATGATTACTGAAACTGGTGTGTACAACTACCAAACAAGACAGCAAGGGACTGTGAAAGTCTCCAGATCTGTAGGGTATCCCATTTAAGGTCTGTCTGCATGGCGGTGACACTTCTTTCACTCGAAAAGTCATTGTTGATGTATCATGCAACACTACATTGAAATGACTCCACCTTAGCCTTACTTGCTATGACTACTAAAACTGCAGTTTACAACTTGTTGGGATCCCACACTCAGCTGGCATGTTCCAGGATAGGTCAGACAAGTGTGATATGGCACATCATTTTGATGTCTCCAGGACACTTGTTCATGTTTGGACACAGGAAACCAAGTACTTTCAGTCCTTATTGGTTGTGCTGTCTATATGCTTGTTCCATGATAGTTTGTCGGTGAATTCCACCCCTAGATATTTGGCTGAGGAGACTGGTTTTAAGGGTTGATTGTTGATTGAGTATGAGGAAGCAAGAAAGTTATGACACCTTGTGATTTTAAGGATGTTGCACTTTTCTGTGTGAAACTCATCAACCACTTCTGCTCCCTTTACTGTAGAGAGTTGCAGTCAAACTGTGTGGCATCTTCAGCATTTTTTATGACTCTGTATACCATGCAATCGTCTGCAAACAGCCTGACTATAGTACCTTCAGATATACAATCCAGTAAGTCATTGATGTATGTGAGAAAGAGCGTAGGGCCTAGCACTGTGCCCTGTGGCACCCCAGGTGTTACAAATATTTGGTCTACTGACTCTTCATTGAGGACTACCTTCTTTACTCTACCTTGTAGGAAGTTGCCAAGCCATGTTAGGAGACTGCCATAGATGCCATAGAACTTCAGCTTTATCAAAAGCCTTTGCTAAGTCAAGCAATATAACATCGATTTGGTGACTGTTGTCTGAGTTGTGGGCAATGTCATCAACAGCAGTGTTAAGCTGTGTTTTGCTTGAACAAGCCTTACAAAACCCATGCTGGACATCAGTGAGTATGCTGTGAGTCAAGGTGGCGCATAATTCAGCTATGGAGTATGTGTTCTAGTAATCTACAACATAATATGACTGTCAGGGAGATTGGACAATAGTTGGCTGCCTTGTTCCCATCACCTTCTGTAAGTACAGGCACTACCAGACTAGATTTCCACATATCTGGCAAAATCCTTGTATCAGTTGAGACTTGGTAGATGGTCCTAAGTGCAGGTCCAAGACTATCTGCCAGCTCTTTCAGGAATCAAGCAGGGATGGTGTTAGGGCCTGCAGATTTGTAAGGATTAAGTTTCTTTAGCAGCTTTGTCACACCGTTTCCAGATACGTGATTGTCTGGTATTGGTGGAAATGAGTTTGGTCCAAGACCTGGAAGGTCTGTGGAGTCTGTGGCCTGGTTTAATACTGAGCAAATTTGGTTGTTCAGTCTGTAGGTCTGCTCTGTCTGTGTCTCCAATGAAGGTGGCTCTGGATGGTCTTTGAAGGGGGCAACTCCATTGTTGTCATGGCATTTGCTAGAGATGTGGACTCCAGAACCACTTCGGATCTGACCAGAGGTCAGGGTATATGATGTTATTGATGTACATTTCATAGACTTCCTTGCAGGCCTTTTCCATGTGCATCTTCAGGGTGGTGTACATTGTCCACAGTCTTGATTTTTTTAACGACTGACAGGACCAAACTTGATTGTACATAGACATGCTGCTTTTAACAGTTTTTAAAAGCACTTCATCTTACTGTTGACCTACGGTTGGTTGAAGTGGGATGTAGTCAGTTTATTGTCTTACACTGGGAAGTTTGGCCACCCTTGATGCTGAGTTGCTGATGCACTAATGAGACTGCATAAGGGGTGAGAACTTCAGAGTATTTCCTTTCTGGTGCATCCCCTGGTAGCTTCACCTCCTTCCTCTTATGAACAATATCTTCTGCATCTTGGTCTCACTCCCCTTTCAATGAGTACTCCAAGACTAGGAATCTTGATATGAATTGTGGGAGTGTACTGTATACCATCCTACAACACTCTTCAGTTTCTGATTCAAACAACCCTGGCGGTTGTTAGTGTTACTAAGCAGTGTGTAGGTACTCTTCATACGAAGGACCCTTTTTTCTCTGATGGGATCCCAGTTTGCCTTCACGTACTGTGTGACAGAAGATGGGCATGACTCCTCAAAAATGTTAGATTTTTCTGGTACTCTTCTTTACTCCTGCCGTATGCCATTTTCTGCAGTATCCTCAGTGCTGTCAGTGTCTGTCCATTGTTGATACCAAGCTTCCATTCTGCCACCTCCCATCGGAATGTCCACAGCATGTGAAACAAACAAAATGGGATCCCAGTTTGCCTTCACATATTGTGTGACAGCAGATAGACATGACTGCTCAAGAAGTGTTAGACTTTTCTGGTACTCTTCTTTACTCCTGCTGTATGCCATTTTCCAGAGTATCCTCTTGCTGTCATTCTCTGTCCATTGGTGATAGCTTTCCTTTGACCACCTCCCTTCAGAAGGAATGCAACATGTGAAACAAATGTGCATGCTTGCATAAGGGAAGACATCTGCTATTGCCCCACATTCATTCATGTCTTTGTAACTCACGATGTTCACTGTTTATGGCCGGTGTTCATTGTGCTTCTTGAAACTTTCAAACAGCCATTTCAAGCTCTCTCTGTTTTCATTTGCAGAGATTGCTGCAGTAGTTAAATCACCTTTCCCGTCTCCATCTTCCCCCAGAATCATGTAGAGGTTTGGCCAATCTTGATGCTGATTTACTGATACACTAATGAGGCTGCATAAGGGGTGAGAACATCAGAGTATTTCCTTTCTGGTGCATCCCCTGGCAGCTTTACCTCCTTCCTCTTATGAACAATGTCTGCTGCATCTTGGTCTCGCTCTCCTCTCAAAGAATGCACTAACACAAAGAATCTCGATATGAATTGTGGGAGTGTGCTGTAGCGTCCTGCAACACTCTTCAGTTTCTGTTATTAAGGAGTGTGTAGGTACTCTTCATGACAAGGACCCATTCTTCCCTGATGGGATCCCAGTTTTCCTTGACATGCTGTGTTACAGAACACGGACATGATTCCTCAAGAAGTGTTAGATTTTTCTGGTAGTCCTCTTTACTCCTGCTGTATGCCATTTTCTGCAGTATCCTCAGTGCTGTCATTCTTTGTCCATTGGTGATACCCAACTTCCCTTCCACCACCTCCCTTTGGAAGGTATGCAACATGTGAAACAAACAAACATGCATGTTTGCTTGAGGGAAAGCATCTGCTATTGCCCACATTTATTCATGTCTTTGTCACTCATGATGTTCACTATTTGTGGCCAGTGTTCATCGTGCTTCTTGAAACTGTCAAACAGCCATTTCAAGCTCTCTCTGTTTTCATTTGCAAGGATTGCTGCAGCTGCTAACTCACCTTTTCCATCTCTATCTTCCCCCAGAATCATGTAGAAGTTTGGCTAATATTGATGCTGTGTTACTGATTCACTGATGGGGCTGCATAAGGGGTGAGAACATCAGAATATTTCCTTTCAGCTGCATCCCCTGTCAGCTTCACCTCCTTCCTCTTATGAACAATGTCTGCTGCATCTTGGTCTTGCTCTCCTCTCAAAGAATGCACCAACACGAAGAATCTTGTTATGAATTGTGGGAGTGTGCTATAGCGTCCTACGACACTCTTCAGTTTCTGATTCAAACGCTCCAGACTGTTTTTAGTGTTATTAAGGAATGTGTAGGTACTCTTCATACCAAGGACCCATTCTTCTCTGATGGGATCCCAGTTTGTCTTCATGTACTGTGTGACAGCAGATGGACATGACTCCTCAAGAAGTGTTGGATTTTTCTGGTACTCTTCTTTACTCCTGCTGTATGCCATTTTCCAGAGTATCCTCGTGCTGTCATTGTCTGTCCATTGTTGATAGCCAGCTTCCCTTCCGCCACCTCCCATTGGAATGTGCGCAGTGTGTGAAACAAGCAAATGTCCATACTGGCTTGAGGGAAGCCATCTTCCAAAACCCCACGCTCATTCATGTCTTTGTCACTCATGATGTTCACTGTTTGTGGCCGGTGTTCATCATGCTTCTTGAAACTTTCAAACAACCATTTCAAGCTCTCTCTGTTTTCATTTGCAAGGATTGTTGCAGTTGCTAACTCACTTTTCCCATCTCCATCTTCCCCCAGAATCATGTAGAAGTTTGGCCAATCTTGATACTGAGTTGCTGATGCACTAATGAGACTGCATAGGGGGTGAAAACATCAGAGTATTTCCTTTCTGGTGCATCCCCTGGTAGCTTCACCTCCTTCCTCTTATGAACAATGTCTGCTGCATCTTGGTCTCGCTCTCCTCTCAAAGAATGCACCAACATGAAGAATCTCAATATGAATTGTGGGAGTGTGCTGTAGCGTCCTACAACACTCTTCAGTTTCTGATTCAAACACTCCAGGTGGTTTTCAGTGTTATCAAGGAGTGCGTAGGTACTCTTCATACCAAGGACCCATTCTTTCCTTATGGGATCCCAGTTTGCCTTGACATACTGTGTGACAGCAGACGGACATGATTCCTCTAGAAATGTTAGATTTTTCTGATACTCGTCTTTACTCCTGCTCTGTGCCATTTTCTGCAGTATCCTCAGTGCTGTCATTCTTTGTCCATTGGTGATACCCAACTTCCCTTCCACCACCTCCCTTTGGAAGGTATGCAACATGTGAAACAAACAAACATACATGTTTGCTTGAGGGAAAGCATCTGCTATTGCCCACATTTATTCATGTCTTTGTCATTCATGATGTTCACTATTTGTGGCCGGTGTTCATCGTGCTTCTTGAAACTGTCAAACAGCCATTTCAAGCTCTCTCTGTTTTCATTTGCGAGGATTGCTGCAGCTGCTAAACACTTTTCCCATCTCCGTTGTCCCCCAGAATCATGTAGAAGTTTGGCCAATCTTGATGCTGAGTTACTGATGCACTAATGAGGCTGCATAAGGGGTGAAAACATCAGAGTATTTCCTTTCTGGTGCATCCCCTGGCAGCTTTACCTCCTTCCTCTTATGAACAATGTCTGCTGCATCTTGGTCTCGCTCTCCTCTCAAAGAATGCACTTACACAAAGAATCTCGATATGAATTCTGGGAGTGTGCTGTAGCGACCTACAACACTCTTCAGTTTCTGATTCAAACACTCCAGGCGGTTGTTAGTTTTATTAAGGAGAGTGTAGGTATACTCTTCATACCAAGGACCCATTTTACCCTGATGGGATCCCAGTTTACCTTGACATACTGTGCGACAGAAGACAGGCATGATTCCTCTAGAAATGTTAGATTTTCATGGTACTCTTCTTTACTCCTGCTCTGTGCCATTTTCTGCAGTATCCTCAGTGCTGTCATTGTCTGTCCGTTGGTGATACCAAGCTTCCCTTCCACCACCTCCCTTTGGAAGGTATGCAGCATGTGAAACAAACAAACATGCATGTTTGCTTGAGGGAAAGCATCTGCTATTGCCTGCATTCATTCATGTCTTTGTCACTCACAATGTTCACTGTTTGTGGCCAGTGTTCATCGTGCTTCTTGAAACTTTCAAACAACCATTTCAAGCTCTCTCTGTTTTCATTTGCAAGGATTGCTGTAGTTGCTAACTCACTTTTCCCACCTCCATCTTCCACAAGAATCAGAAAGAGGGGCATCCAGAGGTTGTTCAGTTTGTATGTTGCATCTATGCAGAGAAGTTCCTGATAGGCCTGATAGACTTGATGCTTCCCTGTATCTTGAAAGAATAAGCCAGTTAGTTGATTGCTCTTGTCTTGCAGGACTGCTGTTGCTACTCCCGTCCAATAGCAAGAAAATGATTATAGCCATATTAAGTTGTTATTCCTTCCTCATATCTTACAAGGAAAAAAGAAAGGAAGGGAGAAAAGAAAATCAACATCAATTTGCAACATTAATTGCACTAATAAAGGACTCCAAAGTTATGGAGATGTGGAGTGTAATTTATCATTAAAAAAGGATCAGCAGTAATTGCTAAACCCTAAAATTTATCCTCAGCCTTTTCTAAACCAAAACCAATCATGACCCTAACCTAATCTCTGTAACCAGAGATATTTTGCTGGAACACTTATCGTTGCACTATATATCACATCACCACTATCTTTTTATTGGGTCTTGTCTCATCAATCTCCTCAATGTTGTATTTAGACTTTGACAGAGTATATCCTTTTGTGCATCTTTACTCATCTGTCATTTCTTAGTTTAAATATTTACAGTAAGACTCGGAGTAGGAAAAATGATGGTCTACAATCTTTCAAACAACAAGTCAACAAGCATATGTCACTTGATAGGTGACTCCATACAGTACCTGTCTTTAAAGGACTGGCAGGTTGTCTTTATGTCGCATCTTCTTAGTACAGGAGGATGATACCTGTGGCTGGATGACTCACTGTGTTCTATAGGTCTATCACCAAGCTTACTAGAGCACTTGTGAATTATGAGCTGGCTGGACTTGATCCTTAAACTGCCAGAGAACAGTGCAGTAAGGCTGGTTGTGTTTGTTTGTTTATTTTTTTTTTTCTGGTAGGGCATAGTTCTTCACATGGGTTTCCAGCCATGAGTTCTTCCTCTGCTTACTTCAATTTTGCCACATCGAGAGCTAACACTTGTTTGTTGGCTAGTTTGTTTGTTCATTTTTAGCTATGCTTTTCTGGAATTATTTTTCTGAGTAGCAGCCAACCACTTGATTAGCATGATTTGCAACTCTCCTAGATGCAGGGGCCCCTGAATTACCTGTTGTATGTTTTTGCACACCCTATACAGGTACCTGGTCAATCCTGCACAGAGGCTATGGAGATTTCTTAATCTCAAATGGGATGAGTTAAATCAGAGGCTTTTAGAGCTCTTTTGTGGGATTTGTGTACAAGAAAGCAGTCAAACTTATCTAAAATCAGAAATCAACAGTGAAGTGGAATGAGGTCATGATATTCTATCTGTTAACATTATTGGCAAAGGAAAATTGTAGATATTTACATGAAGTCCCTGGCAAAGTGAGATGATATGCAACATGTTGATTTTGGTGTGTCTCAGGCACAAAAACAAAACAAAACAAAACATTCCTCAAACGATGTAATTGTGTCTTTTGTTCCTTCCCGGCACCCTTGCATAAATGGTTCTCAACATGAAGTGAATTTCAACTTCTTGTTCCGACTGTATTCAACGAAGCAAGACAGCCCAGAGGGTCAGAAGGCTTTGGAGATGTGTGTACACACACTGAAAATGATGGCTAAAGGAGGAATCCACGATCATGTCAGTCAGGTAATTTGACTGATTTTTCCATGTATGTCAAAAATTGCTAGTTTACTGGTGAAAACATGCCAGAGTATTGTAATTTTCTGTCAAAATTCAGAAGAGCATTGAACTGTGTCCCTCTATTTTGTAGTTATTGCCAATTGTGAATATTGAATAAGTCTTATTTTGAGGTGAGGTTTGAACAAGTAGTGCTCACAAAAACTACATTTCAATTGCACATGTAGATTTCAGATACCGAAGAGAAAATTATACCCAATAGAATTCATCCCACTTAGTTGCGTCCATATTATTGTCCAGTGTGTTCAGTTGATTTTGTTCATCTGTGTATATTTGATGTAAAACTTCCGTAGCTATTTGGAATGATGTTACTTTAGTTATATTGTGAACCAATTAAGGTGAACATGAGACTTGATATTATAACCTTGTTTTTTGAAAGTCCTCATCAGAACTTTGTTGTATCATATCTTTTTTTTTTCTCTCTCTCTCTCTCTCTCTCTCTCTCTCTCTCTCTCTCTCTCTCTGAATGTGAGTAAGTAGAGTTTGGTGGAATTACCCCGATATCAGACAAAGTCTGCAACATTCTCATCATATAAAATTTTCCCATCATGTGTTTTTCACCAAAAGCTGATGAGGAAATTTCCTTGTTTAGATTATTCTCCGTGGTCCGACAGATGATGCATGTAGATAGCAACATAAGATGACAAGTGTGTTCCTTGTGTATGACCATGATGTCCCAAATCTTCATTTTTTTGTTGCATTTGTGGTAGTAATGGTAAAGAGAGTACCAGTATATAATGCAAAAATCATGTTCATAGCATTAATAGCAAAGGAACATCTCATTGACTGATGTACTCTACCAATGAGGCACCAGATAACTGCTAAGCTCTGTCTTTGCAGGGTTTTCACAGGTATTCTACTGACAGGTTCTGGCATGTCCCCCACTTTGAGAAGATGCTTTACGATCAGGGACAGCTAGCCGTTGCTTTCCTCGATGCATATCAGGTACATAGTTACTAAATTCTCCACTCCAACCAGTCATTTTTTTTATCGTACACTCAACGTCACCAAAACTTGAATCTATCCAGATCAAAGGATTTATGTTTCTAATCTATACCATGCTCAAATATGTATGTCAAATAAATCCATTCACAGCATATTTCCATCTCTTTTGGATCTCAACTAATTTGAGGCCAGCAGTTATGAGCAATGTTGTGATTGACCTAGTCATGTGAAACCACTTGTTGGACTATTTTTAAGCTCATTGACTTTCTTAGGCTTCATTTCTACATATACACACAATCTATGGAGTTTATTTCTTCCTAGTTCCTGTCAAATTTCCCTTATCAAATTGTCTTCAGCTTTTGTTGCATGTCAGTTATCACACTGACTATGATCAATGTTTGGCAACTGTCATTCAATATCATAAATATCATCTGTGTCATCACACTTCCAATGCATCTGCAAGCTTGTTTTGCTGACTTAACCTCTACTGTGCTTCGTTTGCCAATCGGCTTGCACACTGGAGATTGTTCTTTGCCAATTGGCAGAGATTTGTGGAAACTTATTACCCAATTACCCAATCTCCCTGTCGAAGTCCTTTCGTGTCACCCTGACTATCCCGTTGTCTGTTGGACTGAGGCTCATTGCTACACTTGAACGGGCTTGCTATCTTTACCATTAGGTCAATTTTTGGTGGGATTACTCATGAAAATGCTTGGCAAGTTCAACTGAGTACCTAGGCACATAGAAGATTGAGTAAAAAAATGTATTTCCTGCATGAACTTGCAGTAGTATGTGCCTATGTAACTTAATTCTAGCTCAAAGTTTCATTATGCATCTCTTGGCTTTCTGTGTAGTGTGTTCTTTTCTTTTGCATGTGCAACAAATTGTTAGTCATATCCTGATATTCTCTTCATGGCAATTGTTTCGAAATTATTATTTTTTTTGTGTGACCAATATTCTTCTTTTATCAGATCACCAAGGAAGAGGTGTTTGCTGACGTTGCTAGAGACATTCTGGAATATGTCAACAGAGACCTCAGTGACCAGGTTTGTCCTTTGTTCTATCATTCTTTCCATTATTATCTCTCTTGTGGTCTTAGTGGAAGAGAATGATGCATTCTGTCTGAAGTTAGCCTAAAATTCTTTTGCCTTTGGGCTGACCAATTAATGTTGGAGAGATATGATAGCGAATGAAAACTTTTACTAATGTCACTTTCATTTTCATGGTTGAACTTAGCAGACACTTTGATATGGGGGGGCCACATGTTAAGACAGGCTGCCAAATTAGATTCCTTGAAGTCCTTTGAGCAAAAACTTGGACTTTTGAGTAATGATTTTTGTGTGTGCATGTCTAGCTGTGCTACTTAATAGTTATTACTTTAGTCGGATGTGTTTAGTGAGACTGGAAACTGTTGTCGTCATCATGCTATTTTGATATCTGATTAAACATTAGTATGATGGCTGAGTAAACATCCATGAAGGTTTGATAAATGTACTGCAGCTACTAAAGATGAGACCTGAGAAATAGGATTTCCTTTGAGTGATTAAGCAAATGAAAATTCTATTTTACGCCCGAGGGTGAGCACTAGAATATGATTCACTGTAGAATTGTTATGAATCACCCATCTGTCAGTACACTCCGACAGGCTCGGCAAAGTGATAAAGTTTCTGTCGTTCATGTTGACAGGCCGGAGGATTTTACAGTGCCGAGGATGCGGACTCGCTTCCCACCCACGACGCGAAGCACAAGAAGGAGGGTGCTTTCTGCGTATGGACCGACGAGGAGATTGGAACTCTGCTGAGTGAGACGGTGGTGGAGTCCGGCTCCGTCACTCTGGCTGATGTCTTTAGATCACACTATGGAGTGAAAGCAGGAGGAAATGTCGACTTTGATCAGGTGATGGTTGATGATGATTACAGATGCCCATAATGTATGCAAATTTATGCAGATTTGTAACTTTTAAAATGGTTGGCACAAATACATGTACCAGTATATGTAATGTGTATATCTATTCCTTTTCATGTCTTTGTATAAGCATTTCTAGGGGCTGTGTAGCACTTCCAACTAAAATATAGTTTTTTAATCAAATTCATATGGTTTAAGTTATTGCCATATTGTATGTGAAAGTATTTGTTCCTGCCAAGGTTGGTTTAGGTGATTGTATTTGTTTCTGTGACATTTGAATTTTTTTCCCAAAAGTTTGAAATGTTATAACATGAGGTAGGGTGAGGTTTTGATGGCATCCATTGTGATAATCTTTGAGAAAAAGAAGTTAATTTCACTAGATTTCCCTGCAGATTTTTGTCTCTGAAGGCAGCAATCCCCAAATCTCAAGATTTTTAAAGAGTTTACCTCATACAGAGTGCCATCAAGGCAAAGTGGACTGCTCATGCTCAGGTGAGTGATAGACTTGCAGGTCTCTTGTTAAACTATCATAAAATTTGTATCCTGTGAATTCCAGGATCCGCATGGTGAGCTGAAGGACCAGAATGTCCAGATATGCAGAGGGTCTCTGGAAACCATAGCAACACAGCACAAGATCAGTGTCGCCGACGCAGAGAAAGCCCTGGAGAGAGCCAGAGCCATTCTACATGCTGAACGGCTGAAGCGCCCTCGACCACACCTTGACGACAAGATGCTGACTGCTTGGAATGGTAAGGGGACTGACTGTCACCAAATGCTGTCTTTCAATGTTTAGATAGTCCTCCTTGCAATGAAATGTTTTACAAACAATTATCTGCCATACTATCACTCCTCCTTGCTTGTTGAGAGAGAGAGTAAGTCTTGTCTTGCCCTCATGTGCTTCCTTGTAAGTCGATGAAAACGCCAATCTGTATTTCTTTGTCGCAGCAAAAGACTAATGTGACCCCCCCCCCCCCAAAAAAAAAAAAAGAAGAAGAAGAAGAAGAAGAAGAAGAAGAATCAGGTGATGTGCTAGTGGCACATTACAGGGTAATAAATGACACACTGAGAGACTATGTGCTGTTAGGTAAAGGTGAAAACATAGCACCTCATTACTGTCTAGTTGCTATGTATTGTGGCTCATGTGATTTTATCAATTTTGCCAAGATTTTACCAAATCATGCTGTCAATTTTGTAAATTATATTTCAGTCCCTCATCAAAATTGTGTTATATCACTGTGTCACCTCATGGTGTTAGAATCATTCATTCCCACTGCACGTAGGATGACAAGGTTAGTCACTCATCAATACAATGAAAAACATATTGTTTAACTTGCTTAAATATATAGCTACCAGCTGATCACATTTCAAACATTTAGAGTTGTTTACAGCTGCAAACCTTTTGTGCCTAATTCTGTTATATATGGATGCTTGATACAGGAAAAAGTGTCAGTGGAGTTTTAAGATGCAGCTCTCGGTGGGGTAATAAAGGTAAAAAATGATATTTAGTAAATGTGGGGCATCTTTGCCGACAGGTTTGATGGTGTCTGGCTTTGCCCGAGCTGGTCAAGTGCTGCAGCGGGCAGAGTACACAGAGAGAGCGGTCAAGGCTGTGACCTTCATCAGGGACCACCTCTTTGACCCGGCCACAGGCTGTCTACTCAGGAGCTGCTACAGGGGTGCAGATGGCAACATCAGCCAGATGTGAGTCTCCTCCGACAGTGACCGCCCATTTCATCTCGATGTTGTGCAGTAATTAGATGTTGAAATAATCTTAGTTACTATGACAGCAGCCAGAAAACAACCAATCAGTCACAAGTATGTGTGTTGTTGGTGCAACAACTTCACTTATTGCAACTTGCAACAATGGGCAAAATCCTAATAAGATGGACTGCTGATCTACGAGGAGTGCTACCTCTGTGGACAGTCACATAAATGTCCATCTTCACGTTTTGAACCCACAAAATATTGTGGAAGTTCAAAATCAAGACTGAAATTATTTATTTTCTGCCATTTGACATTGTAGTGAATGGATATAGTGTTGCTACTGTGAAGGGAGCTATTTAGGTCAGTCATAAGCCATGTTTCACAATAGGATAGTGTCACTTCATCTTTTTAGGCTTAAATTTGATATGAGCAATGATAATAAAGAGGATGATGATTCTGTTACATGCATGCTTTGTAAATTGTATGGTATGGTTCCTCAAATTGTTTTCTTTTCAAGTTTGTGAGTTTTTCAAAGGCAAGGCATTTAGATATTTGCATGTCATTTGATGAAAATTGTGCACTTTCTTTTCATGATTATGGAACCTGACACC
The DNA here is from genome assembly GCF_040938485.1 of Diadema antillarum. Lineage (NCBI taxonomy): Eukaryota > Metazoa > Echinodermata > Echinoidea > Diadematoida > Diadematidae > Diadema > Diadema antillarum. Next base: position 563,004 of record NW_027271887.1, read on the forward strand.
ATCACTAGCGAAGAAGAAAAACACTAATTCTGTTTGAGTTACATTTTCTCCTGGAGTAGCAGATTGTATAGGATCAATCTGCACATAGATTTCAGTGCAAATGTGTTGTAGCAATGAACTCTCTTTTACTTTTCTCTTTCTCTCTCTCCGACTGACCACCAGTCAAACTCCAATCGAGGGGTTCGTAGATGACTACTGCTTCCTGATCAGGGGCCTGCTTGACCTCTATGAGGCCAGTTATGACCAGCAGTGGCTGGAATGGGCCGGTCAGCTGCAGGAGAAAGTGGACACGCTCCTTTGGGACTCGGACAACGGAGCCTACTTCTCCACCACGGACAAGGACTCGTCCATTCTGCTCAGACTCAAGGAGGGTGAGTCAAATTCTTGCATTCATAGTCTCCCATCGCATGTAAATGTACTGTAAAATCAGAAATTATGGCAGGCATGAAACTTTCACGAAATTTGCAAGGGCAAGGAGCCAAGATTCATGAAAGTAATATGCATGTGAAAGTTATTTTTGTCTACACCATGCATTGAATGCTAGTCACAAATATCTGCAAGTTTCATGCCCCACCCGATTTTGCAGAAGACTGTCTTCAAAATCAACTTTGATTCTTCCATCAACACAGATGGTTATAACACCCTTCCTGATTTTGGAATCATCATTGCTTATTGAGATACATGTGACACACACAAATACCCTCCTAAAAGAATATTGGAACCTACCTATTTTCAATCTATGAATACCAGCAGCCCTGCTGTTCAGAAGAAGAATGGCTTTGACTCTATTGACTTTGTGACATCAGTGTCCTCATGCCTCTCAGTCAGAAATGTCGGCAATCTGCTTGACGTATCCTCCAAGGAAAACCCAATACCTTTCCAAGAGAGTGCAAATCACGTCATATTGTCATCATCATCTCTGAACTGCTGATGATATCTAACATTTTACAGAATGCAATCAAGTGGGCTCATTGAATACAGGAACACATCTTTAGAAATAAGAAATTTCCTTTTGGATATTTTTTCATTTCATGAATGAAAATAGGTTGATTGAATTTTGCAAAACTTGAAGCAAAGGGTCATATTAAACAAAGGAACCTGTAGGATTAGGTGCCTCTAACAGTGAATTTTCTGCAGCGTTTCAATGGAGTGCCCGTAACTTTTTATTCTTTCTCTGCATGCGTTCTTAACCCCTCCCCCAACAGACCAAGACGGAGCCGAGCCCAGTGCAAACTCTGTGGCTGCCATGAATCTCCTGAGGCTTTCCCACTTTCTCAACAGGCCAGAGTACCAGGAGCAGGCCGTGAAGCTCTTCTCCGTCTTTAGGGAGCGGCTGGAGAAGATTCCTGTGGCTCTGCCTGAGATGGCTGCAGCTCTGGTCTTCCTCAGGAGCACAGCCAAACAGGTAGGGAAGGATCAAGTCGGATTGACACAGACACCTTAAAACATTGTTCAGTAGAAAAGTCATGTTACAACTCTTTATCTATTACACTTGTTTCTTTTTTTATGACATCATTCAGGCATATACTTTATATTGTATTGGAAAAAGTCTTTATCAAATGAATGGAAGACAAATCGACAACTTGTACCGCTTTGAATCATGCTTTCTTTTTCTTTTTTGATGATGGAAATAAACAAACTATTGAATTGAATTGAATTGAATTGAATTGAATTGAATTGAATTGAATTGAATTGAATTGAATTGAATTGAATTGAATTGAATTGAATTGAAAGTGACCATGGATTAGACGAAACAGATGTCTGCGGTCAAAGATTAAGTGCAGTGTGTACATTTTTAGAGACTACATTCTTATCGATATTAAAAAACAAAAAGTGACAGGAATTTACACTGTACCACTGACTGAAGTTATGAATCATTTTCTAAAGAGCTAGGATCAGTTGGAACACAGGAATATCTTCCAGCTTTTCCATGAGCTATGTGATGATAATGAAGAATGTTTGCAGATATTTCAGACACAATACTACAACTTAGTCAAACAAAGAGAAATAAATAAAGGTATAGCTATCGAAATTTAGATACAGTTTTTTCTGCTTTGAAAGAAAAAGTATGTTAATTTCGCTTAAGAAGCTGCTCTATGAACTCTACGCTAAAGCATGAAATCATTCCTTTGATGTCGATTGAGTCGGCTGATAAATGTTATTAGAGATTTCATGTGTGTGAAATGCAGAGATTTCAGAATTCTTTCCCTTTCCTATTTTCCACACCCTTTTCCCCCTTTGCGTATGAGTTTATCGAATATTTAATTTTTCCTTCTTTTCTGCTGCTGTCTTGCCTTCATCCCCCATTAGATCATAGTTTGTGGTGATCCATCAGCAGATGACGCCAAGGAGATGCTGAGGTGCGTCCACTCCCACTACCTTCCCAACAAGGTGCTCATCGTCGCCGACGGCAACGACGACTCCTACCTTGCCTCGCGCCTGGACATCCTCAAGTCTCTCAAGTGCATCGACGGAAAAGCGACAGCCTACGTGTGCGAGAACTACCAGTGTCAGCTTCCAGCGGTGGGCGTGGCCGAACTGGAGACAGTGCTGAAGGACTGAACATGAAAGTGAACATCGTGACAGTCACAGGGTGGTCCAAGAGGGGTTTGAGCATGTCACTGCAACATGCTCAATTTCTTGTGCAACATCCTCAAAAGCTAGCAACATGCTATGCAACATCCTCAAGAATTTGTGACACGCTCAAAATAAAATGTAACCAAACATGTTGAAAAACGCGCAAAATTTGAAAAACGTCAAACTACTCAGAAAATTTGTGCGCGAAACATGAGACAAAACATCGATATAAGCAATACAATGGGAAATAAGTCAATAAATATTCCGTGCATTCATGATATGCATCATGCTCAAATTTTTTGGACCATTTTGAGGTCATCTTTTTATGCCTGCTGGCATAGACAATGACCATTGATAAGTGGAGGTTTGCTTTACGTGCAATGCATTTTGCCACCATCATTGCCCTCAACTGTGACAACATAATTAAAGCTCAAATTCTGTCCATTTCATATTGTAAACCCATCATTTCAGTACAGGTGTATATATGAATATGTACGAGATACATAGAGAAGGCATTGCCATGTGACTACCTTTTGCATTTCTTTCATTAATGTATGCTAGAGAAAGTTAAGAACAGTTCACATGCAAAGACTTATGCAATACTATTCATAGATATTGTATATGATCCTTATGGCTTACATGTAGTAACACAGGACAATGCTAAAAGTTTCTATATTCCTATATTACTCTTGATGTGTGAACTTCCGCTGTCAGAGACCATACAGCTCCATGACGACAAGGACAGATTGTCTTTTCAGCTGCTCCATGCAGTGAGTGATCGATTGTGTGTTTAGCTCAAGCATCAAGCCATCATCAGGCATCTCTGATGCATTGCATTCACCAACGTGTGCATTTTTCCTCCAGCATTACCGGTAGTGGTGTACTCTGCTGCATTGTCTGTTTCCTCGTGAAGATTATTCATTGCAGCAGTCATGGCAACTGCATGGTCCTTCTCATGTAGAAGTGGCATGCTCCGCCTTGTAATAGTGGAGGGTTCTTTTCTACATCAAACTTCTCTTCTGAGTTCCATGTGTATTTTCAGTTACCGCTCTAGTAGCAGCTGATACCGCTGCTTACGATGATTTCAAGTTTCATGAAATAAGGACTCTGTGTTCGTCATCAACAGTGGTTTTCTTCAAGTGATCTGTGGCGGTTTCACTGACTTGAAGTACGGTGATGCTTTGCTGCATGTGCATTCATTCTGATTGACTGATGAATCTGTGATATTTGATAGCAACTTCAGAACGAGAGAGATACTCTTCAAATACATGGTCCTATTTCATCCTATTAATCATGTTCTGTCTTTTAATGTTGTATTCCAAGCAAGCTGAATGTATGGGGTGTTGAATAGAGGCTTCACTAGTCACTGCTGCTACCTACAGTAAATCACCATTGAATGTATATATTCAAAGAAAAGATTACAGGGTAAATTTGCAAATCATGAAAAATAGAAGTTAGAGTAATTACTGGTGTCAATCTGTCATGCCATATGTTGACTGCAGTTAAGTCATAGACTACACATAACATTTATGTACAAATGTATATATGTCAAGGTAGTTTACAAACTACAAGTTTCTTGTTCATATCATGATGTATGGCATTTTGATGTGTATATTCATTCACTTGTACAGGGTGCAATTATCTATTGAGTGCTGGTCCACCATTTCATGTTAAGAATTCACTATGGTGTGCAAACTACAAATATGCATCGGAATCACCTCAAAAGGATGACTGTTTCAAACAAGCAGGTACTGCTGAACCTGATAGATTGAGTGAAATAACAAGTTTTGATCGCTGGAAAGTTAAATCACACTTCTTCTTTTTTCAAAACATGCAGTGTATGAGACATAGTACATTTATTGAAATGTAGATGTATTTAATAAGTTTTGCCAGCACTGCATATTTATTACTTATGCAGCAGTTGTATCCTGCAGGACAGCATTGACACATGTCTGATGACGAGACAAGTCCAGACAAGACAAGACAGTGAACAAATTGCAATGATGAAGACAATTCTGACATTTACTGAAAATATCTATCAGAGATTATCATCAAAGCCAAGCTTACTGGCTTTTTTTCTTCCAGAACTTGCTCTTCCTAGCCTAATTTTTGACATTCTTAGTTTTCAAATTCCAAAGCTATGGATGCTCGTCAACAAATCCCAGGTCTTGGCTTTCTTCCTGCTCTTCTTAGAGCTGACAGGACTTCTGTGGATTTTTGTCTTCTTCTGTGATTTACTTGGCTTGTTGGTCGGCTGTGGTGAGAACAAAGAATAACTTGAACCATAAGAGGTGGCTCATTTTTTGCTGGAAATCTATTTAGCCACAAGGAAGGTCCCCTTCCAATGACTCGTCAAGAACTTTAGGATTTTTGCCAGTGTGACTTCCTGTTATGATCATGCAAAGTTTGTCCTGGGACCGCCCTTTTCCTCCTGCTTTATTTCCACTGACAGAGGAAAGAGACGGGTTGCCTGGCAACCATCCTCCTTACCATGGCCTTGCCTTTCCTGGCATTAAAGTTTTCTCATTGGCCATTTTGAGGAGAGGTAATGTGGAGCTGTTGAGCCAATGTGAGCTGGAAGGTGATACATGCATTTTGGTGTTTGATGTTTCAGATTATACCCATTTGTCAAGTGACCCGTGCAAATGACTTTTTTTTTTCAATTTATCATTAAAAGCTTGCTTATGTTTTCAGTTTTGTACAGTTTCTATCTGGTCCACTAATGCCATCCAGTAAGATGTGACAACTCTCCTATGTTACTAAAAGTCAAAGATGAGAGAGTTGGAAAACAAATGAAATGGATTGCAACTGATTGACAAAGTGCCCTTTCATCGACGGAAATGAACACTGATTATTGAGATTTTCGTTAGTAGTGTGATTAAAAAAAAATCATTGGCGTACATACTGGGATGGGATTTAAACCCATGACCTCCTAATTGCTAGACAGACATAGGAACCACTAGACTATTGAGCTGCTGCCCAATAGCCAGTGATGATTTGAATGAATCAATGGATGTGTTTAATTCATGGAATAAAATGTCATCATGAAAATTGTGATGTCTGTGTTGAAGAATGTGTATACTAGTGACATGTGGAATGCAAAGCTAGCCAACCCCTCATATTCTGTGAGATATCGTCAAGTTTCAGTCGTAGTATCAGTAGTTTTGTGATCCTTGTTTGATGACTCTTCAAAGTTCCACTTTTGCAGAGATAAAGAAAAGGGAACATTTTCTTATTAAGAAACAAGACTCGTACAATGATATTAGAGTTTGTGTAAAACTTGTTCCTTTAAAGGGACTGTACAGTTCTGGTTGATGTGAGGATTTAGCTTTTAATGTTTTGCAAGATATTCAGAAACCACTCTATGAGATGTCAATGAGCATGCAATTCTAAGGGGTATCAAAAGTTTATTTGATGAAAATCGGTTTTGAAATGGCTGAGATATCCAAAAACAAGGTGAAAGAAAGAGATCCTAATAAAAGGCATGGCCTGTCGCCTTTTATTGTTATCATTTTTTTTTTTTTTTTGATATCTCAGCCATTTGAAAACCAATTTTCATCAAATAAACATTGAATCCTACTTAAAATGACATGCTCTTTCATATTTCATAAGAGGTTTCTCATTATCTCACTTGGGAATGTTAGAAACCTGAATCCTCACCTCAACCAGTATTGTACAGTCCCTTTAAGTATGATATGTCTGTGTGAAGGTACTACCGTGTATATATTTGTCCATACGGTGTATATATTTGTTCATACAGTTAACTGTGTGACACACTGCAAACCAGTATAAGTGACAATGAGGCAGATATTTGCTGCAGATCAAAAATGCAGTAACTGAAGAAGAGTCAAACACATATGTCTGGGGTGTAATGAATATATATCCAGATTGATACATACACTACTCATCATTAGTTGCTGAGTTGCCAGTAAGCAGCATTAGTTTGATGCCATTATGTTCTTATTTGCTATGTCTAGCTCATTGTGAAATTTGATTTCATAGACTGGCTTTACCATGCAAGAATGTATTTCTCTGTCGCACTGTCTACAAATTACAGAATTTTATTGTGGCTTTCATTTTCAATTCCTAGAATCAAGACTCTGTGATTTCAATATGTATTGATACCTCTTTGAATCAGTGGAAAGTTAGTCACGTAGAAGTGTGTTCAGTGATTTGATCATTTGACTGGGCTAAAGCATATTTGATTTTACATTTTAATAGATATTTTAATAAATGACTTTTATGCAGATGAGAACTGTAACTTTTGTTAATGTACATACAAGACACAGAATTCTTGTGAGTCTCATATTACAATCCATAAAGACATCTTTCCATCTGAAAATTCTAAAATGTTGAAATTTTGAAAATCTGAAATTTTCCATCTGAAAAAGATGCTTTGTCTGTGAGTATTATATTCAATGATTATATTGGCTTGAAATGATGTTCCACAATTTCAGTATTCTCAGTTCCATGGTTTCAGTGTGTGTCAGTTAAGTGATAAATTAGATCTACTTTTGTAATAAATCATATAAAGGTTGTATCATGGATTCCACTCACAATGACACTGAACACAGAGAATACCTTTTCTGCGGGAAGACTTTCTAGACAGTGAATCATTTGTCGGTATGAAGGCGATATTAAAAGTGACAAATTTGAAAATGCTTGATTGACATTATATGAAATATCTGAGTTGCAGGTCTTACCGTTCTCAACATTAGTGCTTGGTCTGTGATATTCAATGATGCTTGATAATGCTCTTAATTTTAGGTCCTTCCACTTTTGTTCTACTATCTATTTTGGATCACCTTTTGTTGCTAAAGTTTTGACTGTTACATCATGAAAAATAAGATATCGTAATGTAAAAATCATTGTAATTCAGTTATGTTTTGTGTCAACACAAAGTGGAAAATAATTAAATCAATCAATCAATCAATCAATCTATTTGTGGCAGCGCAAGTGTGAAGAAAGGCATGACAGATGTCAGTATGTTTGTTATGCGTACGTATGTAATATCCACAGGACGAGGGACCCCAATAGTTCACCTTTAGAAAATGATTTTAAAGGGGCTTTGTTTTTCTTCCCTATTCCAAGCTATGTGTTGAGGAAAATTGGATTTTAGAGAGGCACCATCATTATTGCAGCCAAGTAAAGAAATTTTGCACACACACAAAATATATATGTATATATAAATGTGTGTGTTCTTTTAAGCACAAATACATCATATACCTTGATTAGAATGAATTGGTGCTATGGCAAAAGAAAAACATGTAGGGTCATCTATACTCTTTTGTTTGTTTGGTTTTTTTTTCTTAATTTGTTGTTTGTACTTTGTGCAGTATTTGATACATGACTATGAAAACCATGAATCTTGGTGTTTTTTGTGAACGCATTTTGGCTTTTTATGTACGCCTTTTGTATGCCATTTATGGGTGCCGTTGTAAGTAGAGCACACTGATGGAAAGAAATATGATGCCTGATGTCAAGTATATCAAACTGGACACTTACCGATTGTAGTAGGATAATCATTGCTTTTCAGTGAGGTCTAAGATATTGCAAGACAGGCTGGAAGAATTGTTTGTGCTCTCCACAGAGGTAATATCAAACATGCTTAGATTTGATTTGTCTTTGTGCATGTAAAGTTGCTTGAATTGAAATGAGTGTGACTTGGTGTTAACATGCAAAGCATACATACTGTATTACTCCTTTGTACTGTGTCATCATTGTCTTCTAGACTGACATTGGTTTGTTTTAAATCAATCAGACAAATCCAGATCACTGAAGTTTGACAGAGGAACTCTTGTGGCATGAAACAGCAGGCTATTACACGATATTGTTTTATTTCATATGTTTTTATATTTTGTTATGCCTTCTATGACATGGAAGGAAACTTAATACATTAAAGGTCCTGTTTACCTTTGGGAGCAGTGATTTCAAAAATTTTCAAGATATCACATTTCATGCATATGTGTAGGTCTGTTATATCACAAAACATCCTTCCATATACAATTTTTGCAATAAAGCCTAAAATATAAGGAGATATCAGTATTTTCCTCAATAAACCATAACTGTAGATGGTTTAGTCTGGAAACATTTTATTATAAATATTGTTCACATTTCGTGTATTTAACAATACTTAACATCGATTATATGGATTCAAATTTTTACAGCGGTTATTTGTATCCCTAACTCACATTTTAGAGCTATTTTAAAGCAATAATGCTGAGTTTTTGTTTCATCTGCAAATGGTAAATTATGCAGTTAAGCATTATTCTTGTATTTTTTTTTTGAGCCAGTTTGGAAGGAAATCATGCCCCACCAGTCCTTCAGCATGTCATGATGTCACTAGTATTCAAGGTTTCATTGATTGATGCTGCTCTCTCTCTATCTCATTTTTCATCTTGAAATGCTAGCTTGAAAAGTTACCATTTCCCTCATTATTGATTAATAATTGGTGAATGTTGCACATACCGTGTAAGCTTTTTTCCCCCCTCATAGCAACAGAGAAGATGCTTACAGGTGTCGGAAGAATAAAAATGTGGAATCAAATCTTAAAACCAAAACAAAAAAGTAATCGAAATTTTGACTGCTATTTTCCGCTACCGGAAGCCATTGTCCCTGCTACACTGTATGTGTTGACATTTTCTTTTTTTTTTTTAGTTCTTTAAATTTATCTTCCTGCAAAATCTGTATGAATCTCAATATTAAAGGGTAATTGGCTACTGATATAGAATTAAGATATGCAGCAAGAGTCCTACAGCACTTGCCATTATTGTTTTCACAAAGATTTTTCACAAAGATTATTTCTTCTCTTTTTTATTCTAGAGGGAGATACAATAAGTAATAGAAAAAAAGAGGTGCAACAGCAAATAGTTGATCATGCTATGTTATAGTAGCAAGCTGTACAGGCTGGCATTTTTTTTTTATGTAACCTCTGCCATGAAATCATGTAGTATGTACACTTTGACTGCCAATAAATCTTTCAGTTCAGTTCAACCGAACCAGTGGACTGTATTGATTTCAAGAAGTATACTGGATTCATTAAAAAGACAATTAAAAAAAAAAAACAGCATGGAATTGCCTGGTCATGAGTGTCTGTGTGTATGTGATTATGTGTGAATCTGTCTGCTTGCTTGTTTGCTGTAGTTTGCTTGAAAAACCCCTGACCCATTATTGGAAAACCCATTGTACCCCTGACAGGAGAAATCATGTGATAACTGATACATACGCAAGAATCTTTAGACTTGATTAAACTGTGAAAGTTTGCCTAATTTGTTGGTGTTGATATGACAGTGAAAACATGAACCATTAATTGTGAGTTGTTCAGAATACCTGCTGCGTCGTAGCGATTCAGAAAGATAAGTTACTGAAATTGATCAAATCATGTTTCTTTTAAATTACTACAAGAACATGATGTCTTAAATATTCGACAGGACACTGACATGGTTTGAGAAGATTTGAATGCAAGGATATATTACGCGACGAAATTCTTTGAAACAAGATTGTGCATTATCTTCATATTCTGATTACTACTCGAATCTGCTAATTACCTACGTGAAATATACACATGGGCAGCGGAACATTTTTCTTTGTGTTTGTGTGTTTTTGTTTGTTTGTTTTTGGCGTGTTTATGTGTATGTGTGGGGGGGGGGGGGGGGGGAGGGGGTAGTGCTTGAGGTTGGTTGGGTCATGGGTTACTGCACCTTCCGCCCGCTCGTATACCTCCCCCTGTTGACGGCAAAAGTCATTGCTCTTTCGTGCTTCTGTTTGTATAGTCCCTCCCTCCCCCACTTTTTTTTTTTTTTTTTTTTTTAAATCCCGGTCCCGCACCCCGTATACTTGCGATAATACATTATTTGAATCGCTGGGAACGAAACATACAGATATATTATGTATCGGTATTTATTATGCTAGAGAACATCGTTAGTATATGATAGAATTTCATTGCAAAATGGGCTAAGCGCCGTTTTAAACACTTTAAAGTATGTTCATCGTCAGACAGAGCAACCTAAAACCTTTCCTGTGATACCTCACTTGTAACATAACAAGGAATATTCTAGAAGCTATGATAAAGAAAAAAAAAACATTTTCTTATTATTTTCTTTTTTTTCAGCTTTAATCACAAATATCTCAACTTAACAAGAATGGAATTAGCTCGTTTTGCGATAAAACTCTTCATATGTATGTCAGATTATAAAAGGTTACCATAAGAGAACGCGCAACCATTAATGACATCATATACAGCTCGCGCGCAGCTATTCATGACGTCAAAGATACCTTGCGCGCATCCACCTGCGCTTAACAACACCAATGACAACAGTAGACCCGTTGTGCGTACTAAAGTGATCATTTTCACCGATAGCGTTCATCGAGAAAACAGTGTGTTACTACTGAGTCATCAGTTTTCACTGATTTTAAGTTTGAAACAGCATATTGTTATCAATATGGGTGGAAAATTGTCTAAAGTTTCCTCGTTTTTCAGTGGGCTGCGTAGTGCTGACAGACAACAAGCACGGCGAACCAGTCGCCTGTTTACAAGGCGGAGAAATCGGGTAAGTTCAATTCAATTGGATTCAATTCAATTGTGCTTTATTTCCATCCAATAAAAGGTGATCACAAATTCAAAGTATATCTTTAATAAATCGTATTGCTAACAATCTGCAAGAAATACATATCCAAATGATACATTTAATGAATCGTATTGCTAACAATTTGCAAGAAGTAAAATTCATAAAGTTTGATACAAAATATGTGAACGAATGAATAGAAATAATGAATACTTTTAAATGGTTAAGAGTATACGACATTGACAAACAAATTTGATAGAAATAGAACTTAATTCAATAAGTCTGAAATATATGGTTGGAAATCTTGATGACAAACAATGCTTGTTTATGAAATGTTTGTCGTATGTACATGCGAACACACATACTGAAATGAATATCAAACTCAGATGAAATATTCTTATTGTACCTGTTTGCTGTTGTGGTTTTTATGCAAATATTAAAGCTTTTTTTGTTTTGTTTTTGAATGACGTAGTTTTTGTTTGTCTTTGCTTCAAGGTTCTTTTTTTATTTCTTTAACACCAGTGGTTACACTGAAGTCGTAATTAGGGAACTTCACCATATATTTAAATTCATGGATGCTTCCTTAAGGTGATCAAAGTTATTTTTGTTTCACTTGCCATAGGCCTATAATCACTTTTTTTTTTCTTCTTGTGACTTAGTTTTGTGACTTGGTTTGGTCTGCATGCTGCAATATGACGGGAATATTTGTACAGTGTACAACGTTGCTAAGATTTTATTTCAGCTTGTCCTGCTTTCTTCTTCTTTACCATTTCCTTTCATGTTTTGTTGTCTGAGAATGTATGTTAATAAGTTTGTTTGTTTGTTTGCTTGTGTGTGTGTGTGTGTGTGTGTGTGTGTGTGTGTGTGTGTGTGTTGCGCGCGCGATATATTTCTTCATTGGCTTCCGGAGTTGTGAGAACAGAAATGGCAATTTCTCCACGATAAAATGTTACCATAGCCCTCCAAATATTCCTGAAATTACAGACTTTCACCTGCTCAACCGTATTCTGGGGCTAAGATTGTCTTATTTCCACTTCTACCTAACATTTATGCTGAAGAAAAATTGCACCTGAGTTTATCAAATGCATGCAGACACGCAGCTAGCTATTGGTCCCTAATCACGTCTTGGCAGGGACGCGAGAGAAATGGAAAAGTAAATTCAGCTGTTTGTATCTCTCTGTGTCTGCCTGTCTGCCTGTCTGTCTGTCTGTCTGTCTGTCTGTCTGTCTGTCTGTTTGTCTCTGTCACCCACACACCCACACACACACACACACACTCTCTTTCTCTATCCTTTATTCAGTTCAATTCAATTGAATTCAAACGAAATCTTATTTCCAATAACATATGTTTGTTATCGATTCAGATTCAAAGAAAAACAAATCGTACAATGTTGGGATGGACCCGAGCAAACTTTGTTATATGAATATGAATATTCATGGTATGCATAATTATTCAGGTTGACCCAGCCTGGTTCACGTCCAGCCCCACTGGTATGAGTGAAACATACCACGAGTGTGCGTACTTCCTGATACTGAGCGACAAGATCTCTGAAGCTCGGCGCGGAACCGCAGCTTGCTCCTCTGACAGCCCGACTATAACCTCAACTGTCATTGGTCGGCCGGAAAAACTTTCCACCAATGAAAGGCCCGGAGAGGCGCCAGAGGTGTACGAGGCTTGGGCTGGTTCAGAAGGCGTTCGCCGCGGAAACTTCACGCACACATCCAGCGTGCTAAGATCAGACGCTACTGAGAATTCCTTCCATGTCATTGGTGGGTGATATGATTTCTCATAATGACTCTCGATCAAATATTTAGCATAATGTACAAAGTACTTGCGAAAGACCCATTCTGGCTGTATCAGAGCAGCATATGTAAAAGAAAACCAACCAACTAACCAGCAAAACAAAATTGCCCCATAAAAAATACTTTAACTTCTCCAGGGGACGAGTGTGAGTAATAGAGATGATGATACTGATGACAATGATAATGATAATGATGATGACAATAATGATGATGATGATGATAATAATAATGATAATAATAATAATAATAATAATAATAATAATTATGATTATCATTATTATTATTATTTTTATTATTATCATCATCATCATTAATATTATCATTATTTTCATTGGAGAAGTAATAGTAATCCGTATGTCTCCCCCCTTTTTTTTCATTATCGCTTCAGAACATGGTAATCCAGCTCGTCCAGAGACCGGTGTCAAGTTTTACTTGCCCGGTCAGGTACCGGACCCAGCACTCGGTGCCCCAGTACTGGACGTGTCGAAGACGGTGGGTCCAGAGGGACTCCCCCCAACAGAGGAGAGTTCATCTTGGAGCATTGATAACTTCATCAACAGACCAAGACCAACTAATCCCCCGTCTCATGCCACTTCTGTAGTGAAAGGTAGAACGCAAAGTGATTTACATAATGATAATCTCTTCCGCAGGGACGGATCCAGGAATTCCGTAAAAGGGGAGAGGGGAGCGCAAAGCAAGGGAGCGACTTCTGGGTTTCATCAGCTGACAAGTAAAAAGAAAAAAAAAAGGCTTCAGCGCAATCTGCCCTGTTCTCGTGCAATTTCATACATACTTTAATCTAAACAAGAAGAAAACAATATTAAAGGGGGCGCGCGTGTGCTCTTCAAGGTCCCCCCCCCCCCAACGGATCCGCCACTGTTTTGAGTCTAATTTGTCCGTCCATGTTTCGTCATCATGTAGAAACTTCATATCATAGCACTCAATAGAAGCTGTCAAAAATTACTTGGAATGAAACAAACATTAATCACAATGAAGGTTTGTAATCTATATAAAAAAAAAGACGCGTAGCGTTACGTAGTCCAACCAATGATTTGAAGAGAAAGTATGTGTCTAAACACAATCGATACCTCCCTATCTTGACTTCGCGGACTCTTGTATAGAATAATGACGTGTTTTAAATGAACTACACATTAGGTTTTGATTTGTATCTGTTAGGCAACATATTATTATATCGCCGGACCTCTTTTGATTAAACGCATAAAGAATGCAGGGATTGAGTTGCATTCAATGTTTCAAATGATTCCTATTTCCGTCACCATCGTCAGATTCGTTCACAGCTTTGCGGGAGCGAGCCACCAGACAGACGGATTCCGTTCTCCGGAACATCGAGGAGATCGGAAAGCTCGCCGAAGAGCTGCAGAAGGACTTCCGCCGGAAACCATCCAGCAAGGCTGTGGCACCGGAGGATAAGGGCGTGGTCAGCCGCACCCTTCAGGTTGACGCAATCAGATCGACTGAGAAGGTCGAGATCTCGAGGGGGCGGGGATTGAATACCAATCTTATCTCAGACACGGTCCTCGCACATTGCCAGGAACCACTTTACCAGCGAGCGGATCCTTGCAAGACTTGCATTCCAAAGTTCTTCAAAGAGGTAGAGTGACGTAGATTTTCTGCTTTTGTTTTATTTATTTCCATTTATTTTCATTGCTTTCCTCGAATGTTGTTTTCAGCATTTTCGTCAATAATTTTGTTGATTGTTTTATACTCGCATCTACTCTTTGGGGGACTAGTATGCTTTATCTGAACATGAGATAGCACTTTTGTGAAATATAGTCGGTTCTCACTCCTCCAAAATGTCCATATTATTGAAGCGCCAAGTTAGTTTCTTCTTTGCTCCTCCCTGATAGATGACAAAATGTTGATTGACTTCTTTAGATTTTATGGTGTATACGTTAAAAAAATGAACATATTCAAATCAACCTGAGTGCAAATATTTACTCACGCCCTCTGCACCACGTAAATACAGAAGTACTGAACCATGGAACTGTTGATTGTTTTGCCCACAGATAACTCCACCTGATTGGTAGGTCATAGTATATGAAAAGAAACGTTTAAAATGTGAGCTGGCTCATCTTGCATAGATTTCTCTCAAATACTGACTACATTCGCATTACAGATGCGTGTCATAATTATGCTATCAGATTGATACAATGAGGCAAATAGGTATTGTACAAGACAGGAGGAAGATTATAGATTACCCAATTTTAAGTACGAGTTTTCACGATCCACAATAGGATATTTCGGCCCTAAGATGTGGAACAGATTTCCAGATGATATTAAGCAGTGTGTTTCTATGTCTTCATTCAAGAGAAAACATAAAAATATATTGTAAAATCATGTATGTGCAATAGTTCCTTCCTGCAATAGACCCTTTATTATTGATGTTATAGTATTATATCAATAGTTTTTGGGGTTTTGTTTTTGTTCTTGTTCTTTCGTCTTGGTGTTAATCATAATTGTTACCTTTTAATAGGGATAATAGCGAGAAGCCTGGACAGGTCAATGGCCTTTGCTTCTTCCTCCACACTCTGTATTGCATATCATGATTGACATGTTGCCCTATATTGTTCATTCTTTTTTTACTAGTTGTGCAAGTTGTGGAAATAAAATTAAATGAAAATGAAATATAGAGTAGAGTGCGTATTCTGTGATGGGCAGTTTCATGATAATTTGTAGTAATGAAGGATTAGTTAAACTGCACATGCCAATCTCGCCTAATAATACCTTTAACAGGAGGCGTCCCAGACGGATACCAGCGCAGCGAAGGAGGACCAAATAATCCGGGTAGTCATCAAAACCTTGACTGGCCTGCAGCTGGTCCAAAGATCCATGGATCAGAGACTTTTACCAGAAGTCAGTTATGATAAGGTAATCGCTTCATTCAAATTAGACATGTTACGTTCTGTCACGGCAAGGTGGAATCAACTGACTGACTGAGACAAAATGCTAATCTTTTCAGTTGCGAGGGTACAAAGTAAGAAAGGCCGTATGTGCGTGAGAAGGGAAGATGGATTGATTCGTAGTGTATAAATCGTTCGGAAACGTTCCTGGAATCCTGGCTGGTATAGCCGCCATAGGTAGATGTCTACAGTTGTAAATCGCAATTCTAAATGTTCACATTAAACTGATTCTGCAGATGGAACACTGGAAAGAAGTTTCTTGAAATGGTAGGCCTATATGCTGCTCCTTTTTGAAGACTTACAAGTACAGCAAGGCACGGAACAGCAAGTGAAGACTATAGTTATCCGATCTTGTCTTGTGTTTGACGGGGATTATGATTAATCTTTGATAGAAAACTGCGAACATAATTGTGTTATCCTTTTTATGACTTTGGATGAAACAACTGTATCCTTGTCTAAAACTGCATCCCTCAGCCGTCCTCAGTGATGGAGACCAATCGAAGCAAGGATCAATCCACCCAGGCAGACAGGGCCGTCTTCTCTCGGGCTCCTCCTGATGCTCCGAAAACTACACCAGCTGTCATTTATCTGGACGTAAGGACAATGTCACTGTTTGCTTGTTTGTTTTTCAATTCATGGATTTCTTCCGTCGAGATTTCTTTTTTTTATGCAACTGACTGACAAATTGCCCTACATCGACGTAAATAAGCACTGAATTGATCTCTCATGTACACCCAAGTGTATAATTGAGAAACTGAAACCTAAAATCGCCGTGGAAATAATTGTTTTTCACTTCATACGTGATCATCAACAAAGCTCGTGGAAAATATTCTGTTCCTACCATGTAAACTTTGTTTACTATATGGTTATATAGATAGATAATGAGAGACTTATAATTGCCTCAACCATGGAGGTGAAACCATTTTACTCTAAACTCTGGAATATAATCTTTCTCAGGCCTCCTCTCAGACTGACAACAGCGACTGGTGTGAGCACTCTTCTCAGACGTGTCACGTGTTACCGTTGGAGCAGACAGACATGCTTGGAGCTCCGCTTGACACCCTCTCTACTTCAAGATACCTTCTTCCGGTGGAGCTAGCCAGCGAAACCCCGGCAAAAGCACTCGAGACAACGGCCGAGATTCACGGTCGAGAGTCTGGAGGCGTGTCTCCAATTAAGGTCCGCTCCGGAGGAATGGCGTTCGATATCTTCGAACCTGGACAGAGGCTGAAAAGGGCGCCGCCTAGAATGGCATCGATTTGCAGTCAGGAGAGAGTGGGGGATCCCTTGAAACCAGAGGTACGCGTGCGATGAAATTTTCCTTTGCATACATCTAGAATGGAATGTGATTTGAGGCATCAGACTCACTGTTATTGACTGGTGACAAACAATGTGTCTGTTGGTGTCTACTAATATTATGCCACATGTACATGTCTTTCCATTTTTCTATCAAAAAGAGTTTTATTTTTTTCATTTATATTACTTTCTTATTTTCGGTTTTTTGTAACGTATCTTCATATTGATTTGTTTTATCCTTATATTTTGCACAAAATATTGTAAATTAAACTTGTAACTAATTCCATTTTCTTTGTGAAGGGGGTCACGATTTATTCAATCACTAAGCTTTCATTGTGAAACCCCTTCACATTTCAATAATACTGTACATATTATATATACTAATATTTGATGGAATTACTCCTCATCACTTTACAGGTGAAGGTGACCATGGCCTCAGAGGATGAAGCAAAATGTCCATTGTCGGAAGACAAGGACAAGAGTCTGTCGAATTTCAAGGTGACCGCTGGGGGCGTTTCCTTCCACCTGTTTGAGGATGAGCTGTCCGCGACCGGGACAGCGCGAAACCACAAGCTTTCCGACGCCTACATCGAATGGAAGGCTTCGAGAGATGCACATCAACTGACGAGACTCGAGTCTTTGAGATATCAGATCCAAGTAGAGGTGAGATTTTTGCAATTTATATTATGCGGCATTCACGTCATATTTATAACGCATTAACTACCCCCTCCCTACCCCCCCCCCATAAAAGAAAAGTTAGAAGATAAACGGTAACGTATATCTGAAACCTTTTCCCTAAAATAAAACGTATCTATTAGAAACATCTAGATATATTGTTACGTTGTTTTTACCGCTGATAGTTTCTTTCTGATGCAGCATGATCAATGTCATCCTGCTCAGCTTGATAGGAAAGCAAGCATAGGCTTATTTTCAAATCCACCTCAAAATTAATGGCACATTCGAGAGTGGATGAAGCGTTAATGATACGACCATTATTCCTCTTTGGATATCACTGATTGTACGGTGCTGTTATTTGCATTGCCAAATTTCTCGGCACCATGCAAGGAAAAGTAAGTTTTTTCTTCTTTACATGAAAGTGATACCTGCTTTTTTCAACTTTTATACCTCAAAACAGGTTAATTCCGCAAGAACCTCTAATGAAAAGATTCGACCTCGCAACAAAGAGACTTGCATGGCAACGTGCCCTCCTCCTCCCCCTTCTCCTCCCCCTGCTCTTTCTAAGGCCATTGACCGACCAGCTGTCAAGGACGCCGGCTTAAAGAAGGTTGGTTTGAACAGGCGAAGTAAGAGCATGTCCGCCTTCCGAGTCAGCTCTGGGGATGTGTCCTGGGACTTTCCTCTGATTGGTCAAAAGTTTGTGGGAGCGGGACCTGGCCATGGGGTTGAAAAGGAGAGTTCCCAGATTGCCGGAGAGGTAGGTTACTAGTACGTAGTACAATCCCTAAACATAGAGGGATGTTAATGAAAACTTTTCCATCTCGTTGAAACGAAGGCGTGTGTGTAAAGTTAAATAATACCCCTATGAATTTAACAAAAAGTGTTCGAACGATTTATAAATAAAGTGTTGTCTTGACGCTGGAAAAATAGATATCTCCAGACTTCATATTGACATTACTGCATGATGAACACTTTCTTGTAAATGATAGTGATAAACTAATGAAATGATAAAGGAATAAAAAAAATAATATGATAACAGGTCAAGCAGTGTATAACTTGAATATGTCTTTTCACTGATAATATATTTTGATCTCAGATTAAACAGCGTCGTCGTCATGCTCCCAGCAAGTCTGCCCCAGACCTGTCGGCCTCGACAGCGATGCCGGACCTGCGCCAGGCGGGAGAAATGTCTCATCTCGTCCTCCATACAACGACAGGGCCAACAGTACTTCAACAAGCCATCCACAAGGATGCGCCGCCTACAACCTCCAACGACCAATCAACGCAAGCTGGAGCCCGGCTGGACTCCAGTTTGAACTCGCTGCTGGTAGGCTTACCATCACCGGATGCGGTGTTTTCGTCTTCCAACACATCCCTTGCTCAATCCACCGATATTCCCATGGCGACTTCCGATGATGATGTCAAACAGAGTTCGAGTGAATCGAGTGACTCGGCGAGTGGATATCCCAGTAGCTTGTCCGATTCCAGCAGCTGCAGCTACAGCTCTGTGAGCGAGTCATCGGATGCGAATGTGGCGTTGTCATCTTCCAACACATCCCTCGC
The DNA here is from genome assembly GCF_040938485.1 of Diadema antillarum. NCBI lineage: Eukaryota > Metazoa > Echinodermata > Echinoidea > Diadematoida > Diadematidae > Diadema > Diadema antillarum. Next base: position 582,405 of record NW_027271887.1, read on the forward strand.
TCAATCCACCGACATTCCCATGGCGACTTCCGAGGATGATGTCGAACAGAGTTCGAGTGACTCGAGTGATTCGAGCGGATTTCCCAGTAGCTTGTCCGATTCCAGCAGCTGCAGCTACAGCTCTGTGAGCGAGTCATCTGACTCGGTCAGTTCGGATGAGGCCGATTACACCAGCTGCCCTCCAGATATTTGTCGCAATCTGGAAGAGACCATCGACAACTGTTGCGTCGAGGTAAATACATTACAGCCGATCTTAACTGACGTAGTTATTCTTACGAAAACAGTTTAATGAGTATTCATCGAAGGAGATCTTTACACATTTAGCTCCGTCAATACGATATTCGTACTTTAATAGTTTCGTTACGTTCATCTGCTGATGCATTTCTGCTACTGCATGATGAACACTTCTTGAATGACAGCAATAAACGAATGAAATGATCAAGGAATTCAGAATTATGATACTAACAGGTAAATTAGAGTATAACTTGAGCTTGTCTTTTCACTGATGATACCTTTTGACCTCAGATTAAACAGCGTCGTCATGCTCTCAGCAAGTCTGCCCCAGACCTGTCGGCCTCGACAGCGATGCCGGACCTGTGCCAGGCGGGAGAAATGTCTCATCTCGTCCTTCATACAACGACAGGTCTAACAGCATTTCAAGAAGCCATCCACGAGGACGCGTCGACTACAACATCCAACGACAAGTCAACGCAAGCTGAAGTCCGGCTGGACTCCAGTTTCAACTCGCTGCTGGTAGGCGTACCATCAGCGGATGTGGCGATGTCGTCTTCCAACACATCCCTTGCTCAATCCACCGATATTCCCATAGCGACTTCCGATGATGATGATGTCGAACAGAGTTCGAGTGGTTCGAGCGGATATCCGAGTAGCTTGTCCGATTCCAGCAACTGCAGCTGCAGCTCTGTGAGCGTGTCGTCTAACTTGGTCAGTTCGGTTGAGGCTGATTACAGTCCTTTGTCTTGCCCACCGGATCCTTGCCGCCAACGGGAAGAGACCAGCAACAACGGTAGCGTCGAGGTAATCATTTCACAGCTGGTCATAATCAACGCAGTTTTCTTAACGGAAGCAATTTAACGGATATTCATCGTACGGATATTGATATATATATATAGCTCCGTTTACCTCAATCCATCGATACTATAAACATACTTAGCTTCGTTAAGTCCATCTTAAGTCCATCTGCTGATAATACTTCAATTCAATTCGATTCAAATTTATTTTTCATTTTTTCGACAAAGACATAACATCTATTTCACTTTCTTTTGTAACAGAGAATAACGTAAACACTAAAATGGGAAATGAAGCAGATTATTTAACAATGGTAAGTGAAACCTTGTTGTAATGATTGTAACGAATATTGAAGTAATCAATCAAAGTGCATTGAACAATTTGCAATGTGCGGAAAATGGAGGGACCCACTGGAAATACAAAGCCAGTAGTGTGTGGCCGCCTCTGGGGAGGAGGCCCGTAATCTGCAATCTACTTTAACAACACCATAAAAGTTCTTCAAGATGCAATGGAAAATTATCGAATAAAAAAATTATGACAATCAACAATTTGTCATTAGTCATTCAAACGTATTCTGACCAAACTGCAATAGATCACCGCCACCACCAAGTCTGCTCCGCCGGAAATCTCTCGTGAAAGGAGCTTGCCTACCGTCGACGAAAGCATCGGGAGCTCGACGTGGACCGAGTATTGTCAGAGCGAGGAGGGTGAAGTTTACCAGACGTCATCCTGCCCACCTGACATCCTCCGTAGATTGGAGGAAAGCACGGGTGCTTCTCGCTGCCAGGTATAAAAGATGAAGATGTAGATAAACATTTGGAGTAACAGAAAATCATTCCATCGTATATACCCGCTGTATTATATCAGACATTCAAGGGATCAAATAAGGTGGTGATGCATGTTGAAGATGATTTAATGTTGTCGTCCTTTACTATTGTTCAGTACCTATCAATTAAGAGAGATTTTTGCAATGATATTCCTCTGGCATTACATCCTGTTCTTAACACATTAACTACCCCTCTCCTAAAAAAAAGATAAACAGTAATATCTATGATTTATCTGAAACCTTTCCCCTAAAATAGAATCAATTAGAAACATCAAGATGGTTCAATTCAATTCAATTCTATTCAATCACTTCAATTCAATTCAATCATAGTTTATTTCCAATCAATCAACGAAAATCAAAAAAACATAGTACAAATTTCCCATCAACGAAAATCAAAACATAGTACAAAGTATACATGTCGTGAAATGATATTGTTCAAACATTTGCAAAAGATTCATGTAGTATCTGAGATGAATTATATAGCAACATATGTTTATATATACATACAACAATTAGGAGGAACAATACATATATACTTCGTGGACGTGCGGAAAATAGATTCGATTATGGAAAATAGTGATCCACTAAAAAGCACAGCTTGTGGGACGTGGATCGCTAGATAAGTAATGAGTAAATAATATATTATTCGAGGGTTTTTTATAGCTATTATATTTAATATAGATTATTTAAATCATTTGTAACAACATAACCAACTTGATCATTTTTACAAATGATCAAGATGGTTATGTTGTTTTACCGCTGATCGTTTCTTTCTGATGCAGTATGATCAATTTCATGCTGTCAACCTGTTCTTATTTTCAAATCCACCTCTAAATCAATGACACATTGAAGAGTGGTTGAAGTATTAATAATACGCCCATAATTCCTCTCTGGATTAACTGATTGTAAGGTGCTGCTATTTGCTATTGCCAATTTTCTCGCCACCATGCAAGGAAAAATAAGTTGTTGTTGTTGTTGTTGTTGTTGCTGTTGTTGTTGTTTTTTTCGCCACAACAAAGTGATATCTGCTCTTCTCAACTTTTATCCCCCAAAGCAGGTTAATTCCGCAAGAACCTCTAATGAAAACATTCATGATAGTAACAAATGAACGAAATGATAAAGCAATTAAAAATTATGATAACAGGTCCACTAGGGTATAACTTGAACATGTCTTTTCACTGATAATAAATTTCGATCTTGGATCAAATAGCACCATCGCCATGCTCCCAGCAAGTCTGCCCCAGACCTGTCGGCCTCGACAGCGATGCCGGACCTGCGCCAGGCGGGAGAAATGTCTCATCTCGTCCTTTATACAACGACAGGGCAGACAGCATTTCCACAAGCCATCCACGAGGCTGAGCCGCCTACAACCTCCAACGACCAATCAACGCAAGCTGGAGCCCGGCTGGACTCCAGTTTCAACTCGCTGCTGGTAGGCTTGCCACCAGCGGATGTGGCGTTGTCGTCTTCCAACACATCCCTTGCTCAATCCACCGATATTCCCATGGCGACTTCCGAGGATGATGATGTCGAACAGAGTTCGAGTGATTCGAGTGATTCGAGCGGATATCCCAGTGGCTCGTCCGATTCTAGCAGCTGCAGCTACAGCTCTGTGAGCGTGTCATCTGACTTGGTCAGTTCGGATGAGGCCGATTACAATCATTTGTCTTGCCCACCAGATCTTTGCCGCAATCTGGAAGGGACCACCGACAACTGTAGCGTCGAGGTAATTATTTTACAGCAGATCATAACTCACGCTGTTATTCTAACGAAATCCATTAAACGGGTATTAACTGTCGCGGTCTTTACACATTTAGCCCCGTTTATCATCATCCATCGACACGATATTTATACTTTGATCGCTTCGTTACGTTCATCTGCCGATGCATTTCTGCAATCAAAACAACAATATCAACGAAGTTCTTCAAGATGTAATGAAAAATCTCGGTATTAAAAAAGAAGACGTGACAATCAACAAAAATTGATCATTAATCATTCTGACGTATTCTGACCTAGCCGCTACAGATCACCACCACCAAGTCTGCTCCGCCGGAAATCCCGGGAGGTAGGAGCTTGTCTATCATCGACGAAAGCACCGGGAGCTCGGCGTGGTCTGAGTATCGTCAAAGCGAGGAGGGTGAAGTTTACCAGACGTCATCCTGCCCACCTGACATCCTCCGTAGACCGGGGGAAAGCCCGGGTGCTTCTCGCTGCCAGGTATAAGAGATGAAGACGCAGATAAACTTTTGGAGTAACATTAAAGCATTCCACCGTGTATACCCGCTGTATCATATCACACATACAAAGGATTAAATAAGGTGATGGTGCATGTAATGAATTGATGAGGAAGAGAAACTAATGTTGTCGTTCTTAAGTATACTGTTCAGTACCTATCAACTGACAAGACTCGAGTCTTTTAGATATCAGATCCAAGTAGAGGTGAGATTTTTGCAATGATATTCATCTGGCATGACATCCTTTTCATAACACATTAACTATCCCTCCCCTCAAAAAGAAAGAAAGATAAGCAGTAATATAATTGTTTGAAACCTTTCCTTTAAAATAGAATCAATTATAGAAACATCTAGATTGTTATGTTGTTTTACCGCTGATCGTTTCTTTCTGATGCAGTATGATCAATTTCATGCTGTTAACCTGTGCCAATTTTTAAAGCCACCTCAAAATTAATGGCACATTGGAGAGTGGGCGAAGCGTTAATGATTCGCCCATTATTCCTCCCTGGATTCACTGATTGTAAGATGCTGCTATTTGCATTGCCAATTTTTTCGCCACCGTGAAAGGAAAAATCAGTTAGCGTTGTTGTTGTTTCTTTCTTCGCCACATAAAAGTGATACCCACTCTTCTCAACTTTTATCCGTCAAAACAGGTTAATTCCGCAAGAACCTCTGATGAAAAGATTCGACCTCGCAACAAAGAGACTTGCATGGCGACGTATCCTCCGCCATCACCACCTCCTCCTCCCCCTTCTCTTTCAAAGGTCATCGACAGATCAGCTGTCAAGGACGCCGGCTTAAAGGAGGCTGGCTTGAGTGGGCGAAGTAAGAGCATGTCCGCCTTCCAAGTCAGCTCTGGGGGTGTGTCCTGGGACATTCCTCTGATTGGTCAAAAGTTTGTGGGGGCGGGACCTGACCAAGGGATTGAAAAGGAGAGTTCCCAGATTGCCGGAAAGGTAGGTTACATAGTAGAAATCCCCAAACAGACAGGGGTGTTAATAAAAACTTTTCCATCTCGTTCAAACAGAGGCGTGTGTGTGAAGCATACCCCCATGAAGTTAACAAAAAGTGTTCAAAAGATTTATAGATAAGATATAGGCTTTATGCTGGAAAATGATTTTCTCCAGACTTTACATTAAAATTACTGCATGATGAACACTTCTCGAATGATAGTAATAAATGAATGTATATGATCAAGGAATTAAAAATTATGATAACAGGTCCGCTAGTGTATAACTTGAACATGTCTTTTCACTGATGATACATTTCGATCTTAGATTAAACAGCTCCGTCGTCATGCTCCCAGCAAGTCTGCCCCAGACCTGTCGGTCTCGACAGCGATGCCGGACCTGCGCCAGGCGGGAGAAATAGATGCGCCGCCTACGGCATCCAACGACCACTCAACGCAAGCTGGAGCCCGGCTGGACTCCAGTTTCAACTCGCTGCTGGTAGGCTTACCATCAGCGGATGTGGCGTTGTCGTCTTCCAACACATCCCTTGCTCAATCCACCGATATTCCCATGGCGACTTCCGATGATGATGATGTCGAACAGAGTGACTCGAGTGATTCGAGCGGATATCCCAGTAGCTTGTCCGATTCCAGCAGCTACAGCTACAGCTCTGTGAGCGTGTCATCTGACTCGGTCAGTTCGGATGAGGCCGATTACACCAGCTGCCCACCAGATATTTGCCGCAAACGGGAAGAGACCACCAACAACGGTAGCGTCGAGGTAATTATTTTGCAGCAGGTTACATCGACGCAGTTATCTTAACGGAAGCAAGTTAAGGGGTATTAATCGTACGGATCTAGATATATGTAGATATATCGATCCGTTTATTTCAATCCATCGATACCATAAATACTTAGCTTTGTTACGTCTATCTGCTGATAATATTTCAATTCAGTTCGATTAAAATTTATTTTTCGTTTTTTCGACAAAAACATAACATACATTTCACTTTCATTTGTAACGAAGACTAACGTAAACATGATAATGGGGAATGAACAGATTATTCAACAATAGTACGTGAAACCTTGTAGTAATGATACATTCATGTAACGAATACTCAAAGTGCAGTGAACTATTTGCAATCTGCGAAAAATGGAGGAACCCACTGGAAAGACAACGCTTGTAGTATGTGGGCACTTCTTGGGAGGAGGCCCACTATTAGAATATGGAATCTACTTTCTTCAAGATGCAATCGATAAAAAAAAAGTGATGACAATCAACATTTTATCATTAGTCATTCTGATGTACTTTGACCTAGCCGCAGCAGATCACCACCACCACCACCAAGTCTGCTCCGCCGGAAATCCCGGGAGGTAGAAACTTGTCTACCATCGACGAAAGCACCGGGAGCTCGACGTGGTCCGAATATCGTCAAAGCGAGGAGGGTGAAGTTTACCAGACGTCATCCTGCCCGCCTGACGTCCTCCGTAGATCGGGGGAAACCCCGGGTGCTTCTCCCTGCCAGGTAAGTAATGCAGAAAAGCATTTTGAGTTACAGGAAATTATTCCACCGTGTATACCCGCTGTATTATATCAGACATTAAGGGATTACATAAGGTGGTGGTGCATGATGAAGATGAGAAATTAATGTTGTCGTCCGTTACTACTGTTCTGTACCTATTGCCTCGTAATCTATGTCGCATCCACTTTGGTTGCTGACAATGCGCAAGTCAACCGTTAGCATACAAACAAAAACCTTGGGAGATTTTTCAAAATTCTAAACGCCTTACGTAAAGGACTGATGCCATGTTAAAGAATCGTACAACTACCACAAAGCAATTGCGCCAGCCAACACACAACAGAAACATAATCCCGTCTCTTATCTTTTTTTCAAGTCGTGATATTTGTAGGGAATCACATTGTGTGACTTCTCCCTACACATTTTTTTTTAATTTATTGAACGTATTTATTGCAATGTTTTACGGATATCAATAAAGACACATCAGAGAGACCAAAAATTCCTGCATGTACTATCAAATGCAAAGGATGAAACAACAAGATTTATATTGTACATATTGCGCATGCAGGATAACAAAGAGTTATATGCACGTCACGGATAACGTTCATGGATAGAATGGCACAATTTCAGGCAATTACGATAATATCCCATATCAAATCACAATTACTGCAACCATGAATTAGCTACATCATCATTACTATAGCATCAATGGTAGACATTGTTTCTCAAGAGCTCCGATTATCATAAAAAAGGTTATCATACAGCATTTACCTAAACTATTATTTCACAGCCGAGATTGCTGACAGCTCCACCTTGGATCACAGAGATTGAGAGCTCGATCACCATGGCAACCGTCTCTCGAGAGGCATCATTTCATTCCTCCGAGTATGAAGACTGTCAAATGATGTCCTCTTGCCCGCCCGATGTCTCTCATAGATCAGAAGAACAGGATCACTGGCCGGTAAGATTCAGAGTAAATACCGTGAGAATATCGTAGTAAAATAAACTTACTACAGGTGCGCACTGAAACCTTAGATGACCTATCCTCTCTTGTCCTCTCTTGCCTCATCCCATACATGCATCATACATGCAAGTTTTCCCAACAGCGATTAAGAGGACATTATACTGCTAGGATAAGATTTATCTCCAACAGACGACCGCTGTAGCACACATTTCTGACGACTTGACATTATGTATAGCCAAACTTAGAGCATTGTGACTACAATAATAAGTAAACAACTACAGTTGTACAGGGGTGAATGCAGGAAATCCGCCAAGGGGAGGCGCCTTTATAAAATTAAACGGGGGGCGCACGCCCCCCTCTCCTTTTGTTTTTCTTTCTATTTCTTTTGTTTAAAAAAAAGGGGGGCGCGCCCGGTGCGCCCTATTCTGGATCCACCACTCCAACTATAGTCTCTGATTAACTGCATCCTTCATATTCTTCACAGCTCTCTCCATTTGCAAAGTATGGCCTGGTTTTATCTGCTCCACCGGCCACTGATGAGCGGTGCCAGAACAAATTGGATTCATCCGAACGGGATGACAAGGACTGTGAGACGGCGACCTGTCCGCGTGGCGACCCAAATCCATCGGGGGTAACCCCACGAACTGACAACTCATCCCAAATGACAGGAGAGGTAAAAGATGGAATCAACTTAATTTGTAATTACGCGTGTGAGATGTTATCATAAAATTGATCCCACTAGTGTTTAGGGTGACTATCCAAAAGAATACGAGCAAAACCTGAAATATACCGGGTTTTTCTTTGATTGTAGCATTTCAGGATGCTGGAACCATATTTGCTATTTGGTTTCATCTATTAACGGCTGGAATCAAATACTAAACTGTTAATTGATTATGCGCCAACCTACATATCATACCTTATTCAAAATAATTCATTTACGTCGATAAAAGGCAGTTTGTCATTCAGTTGCTACATAATTATACCTGTTTTATTTTTCTTAATTTGTAGACAATATGTCACGAAAATATCCAATGTATAGCATTCATATTACAAGGTTTAAAGTTGAAAATCAGGGGCCTGCGATGGACAATAACAAATCATGACACTATATCGGCGAAAGGCTCTTTAAAACATGACATTAAGATATCTATCTGGTAAGGAAAACCCGTTTGTCTTAGAGCGACAGAAAGACGCTTCAAGACAAACAGAAATCAAGAAAATGAAAGAAAATCTATGAAGTAAAGGGATATGGTCATTTTTGGTGTTGAACAGTGCAGTCAATCTGATTTAAGTTTGACAAGAAGCATTTGAATGCGTTAATGCTTACTTTGGATGAAAGTTGGTAGAATGTTGAGGACTGGCAAAAGGTGTGCTACTGTAACCTAGTAAAGACGCTCGAGCAATATAAGCTCGATCCTCTGACTGTGTATATCCCTTCGCCCTGTCTGTTTGTCTGAGTTTGTTTCCGTCCTCCTCTCCTTTCTGTAATCCTCTTTTTTCCCCTGTACCCCTACTCTCTCACGCTGCAGCTACCAACAGCCCTGTCTGCTTCAGCCATGTGTGCTCCTCCCACTACCACCACCATCTACCCAGCAGGACAGGTCTCTCAGCTCACACTTCAGACAAACATCTCCGTAGGACCAAGCCTCGGACCCAGGGAGGGACCAACGGAGGCAAGTAGACCACTTCCACATCTCGAAGAGACACGCCCTACCGATCACGTCTTATCGTCACCACCAGACAGCAAGAGCCAAAGCGCTGTAGGAGAGTCTTCCAAGGGCATTAAGTCTACGTCAACTGAAGGTCCAACTTCCAGTTCGACTGTTGCCATGGTTACCCATATGACATCTCGAGGGGACATGGAGAGGATGGTGGTGGAGCTGGGAGGACGAAGCAGGAGCATGTCGGCCATCAAGACGAATGTCGGAGGTCTCTCCTACGATCTCTTCGAGCCTGGTCAAAAGATCTGCGCCAGAAATCATAAGATTTCCCTCAGCCTGTTACCCGACGAGTTCTACAGAGTTGAGAGTCTGGAGCGTTGCCATCGTGATAGAGAACTTGAGACGAAGAGACAGAAAATCATTGCAGAGGTAAATGGGTCCTTTGAAGTTTGTATTAGGCCTTTTTTATTCTGATAGTCAAGTAATGATATCAACTTATTTTGCTACTTTCAGATTTGTATGAATTGATTTGATTCGTTAAAATGTCATGCTCATGCAGTTACACCTTTCTTACATATAGTGCACCAGTAGGCCTATGTTTTGGGGTTTGTTATTGTAGTTGTAAAAATTATCATTCGTACAGTGTGGAGTGACGTGTCACACATGTCGCTACATAGGGTACTAATACTTTCTCATGACGAAGTTATTATTACATAATAGCAAGTCACGTTGTGTGTGTGATAAGGTTATTTTGAATACGAAAATAATGGTTTCTGACAATATTATCATGCCATGTATGAAGCAGGAATCGAAACGAGATTTGCTGCAAGAGATAGAAAGTAATACATAGGGACGGGATAGAAAGAAAGAAAGAAAGAAAGACAGAAAGAAAGAAAGAAAGAAAGAAAGAAAGAGATCGAGAGAGGACCAGAAATACATGAACACTGTCACAAAAACCTGATTGTTACACACACATGGATAGAGAAACTTCCTCGATTCATCTTGTTCAGAGTCATAAATAATCATATATTGCCGCTCCTAATCTCACTTTATAGCACAAGTTCTTCGCCGATGCCTTCACATCGGTTATCCTGCCATCGCCTTCGGCCCATCAACACCGGGTGAGGCAAGCCTCGCTCCCCGCACTCTCAGCTAAAGTTACGGGTGGACCAACAGAGCCCCATTCTAAAAGTCGAGTTCCCAAGTCAGCTGTCTGTCGGGACCAGTCGGTACAAACCAACAACCACCTGACTCGCTTCCAGCTCCGGACGGACCTGGTATAAGCATCATCCCTCTCTGTCTTTTCCATCCTTTAAGGTCGTATATCCCTTTCGCAAACGTCACGAAATTTTGCAGAGTCTGTAGAATGATGTCTCCCAACATCGTGTATGAAATCTTACGGGAATTCGACTCACCTCAAGTTAAAGAAAAAAGAAATGAAATATTAACCCAATGAATCATTGTCCCTCCCCCCATCAAAGAGAATTTTCTCGTTTTATTATTCTCAGGAAAGGTTTGAATTAGCTACCTTTCGCTTTTCAAAGCCTTGAATTTGAATGAAAACAGAAGGAAACATGCATTTAAACCATTTCCAGTGTTCCATACCGTTGCCACAATGTCGGCTCTTCGACAGTAGCGATTTGATCATTGTGCGATATCTTTAGATAAACGAATGTGGACATAAGGAAATCCCTTATACTCCAAGGGGTCACTCTCCTCTATACCTCTAGTTACTAAAGCAAGCAAATATGCCAGGCCATTGGTAAATTTTATGTTAAATGCTGCTATAATGTTATTCCAATGTCCAGATACCAGAGAGTTCCGCAGAAGGCAAGGAACCATACAACAGCCAGCCGCAGAAGGTAGACTTCTCGGACGACATCGCAGCTTCCAGTCTCGATGAGTTATTGGAAAGAAAGTGTGGAGGTGGAGGAGTCACTTTCCACCTGCGACAGAATTCTACTTTATACCATACGGGTTTGAGGCTTCCTGGAGAAGAACAATGGCTTAACGTACGTATTGAATGGACACGCATATTGTAATTAGCAATAATTAATTCTATTATTTTACCTTCATTCATTCTGAAAGATTAGGCTGCTTCAACAATTTGTGTAGACAGAAGTTAGCTGACTAAAATTACTTCAATATGCTAGTGGAATGTTTGATATGTATGCCATAATTCTGCATTTATTCGCTAAATTTGAGCAAAGTTAGGTTTGCATCATGCAAAGGTGGCAAGAGGAGATCGAGAGAGGGAGAATAAAAGGTGTAAGGCGTCGGATGAAACATGAAGTTAAAGGAGACGCCGGGAAACAATTACATATTCATGCACATAAATAGTGATTTGAAGTGTTTATGTCAAATTTTGCAACTTTTCCATTCTGTCAAATTATCAAAGAGCGTATCATTTTTACACCGGTATTTCTTTGTTTTATGCCGTGCAGAACAATATCTGGAACAAGCCACTGCGTCCGCTGCCTAAAATCGGAGAATGTCCCTCTCCGCAAATCTCTGATCCCAAGCTGACGTCACCAGTAGATGCAAAACCGGACATTGTCGAGACATCTTTAAGGTCCACACAGGGTGATCATGAGCAGCGCCAACACGGACAGGTGTCCCCGTCGAGCGAAATTTCAGTGGAAACACAAACAAAGGAGGAGCAGAGTGTTCTGCTTCTACCATCACCGCGCAGTGCGTCGCCACCAGAGGAGATTTCCTCCCATTCATCCACAGCGCAGATGATCTCCAGCATCCATCTCTCCCCACCAACATCAGATGGGGCTGACGGCTCCTCTCTGGATCCGACAACAAAGATGATTCTGATGAAGGCTGCCCCGGGCTGGACCAGCTACACCTTGGTGATGCCTAGGGGAACACGATGCCTGGCTAGCAGAGTTCCACAGAGAGTCAAGGCCTTATTGGAAAGATCTCGCAGGGAGCTACATCAGCTGAAGATTAAGATGATAACGCGCCACAGCAGGGCTGCCAGCAAGATCAAGGTACACGAGTCGAGTAACATAATAAAAAATGATCATAAACTCACTTCTAAGATTTCCCAACATTATGAAGACGAAAATATCCCATAATTTTATTAGTACAATATATCAAAAGCATTTCCCGTATTCGTCTTCGCTTATCGTCATTTAAAAACAGTAAAAGTTCGTCTGAAAGTCAAATCTATCCAAAAAAAAAAAACATCAGTAGGTAAGATTTCCTCGAGAATAGGATTGTGATTATTTCCAGAAAATAATTCGCGTTTCGATCTGATGTGAACTACATGTATTGTATTTTTACGTAACTTCATCGTTTATTACCGTAATCAATATGTGTTTCATATCACAATAGATGCAAGCATCCGCCCGCAACGCAAAGCTCAAGGCAGTGAAGGCCCATAGAGTTGCTGTCCGGGAAAGAAAACAGAGCATTATCTGCGACAGACAGTTTCAGATGAACCTCAATATCTACTACAAGCAGGGAGCCGCTCGCGATTTCAAGGAGGAACTCGACGCTACCATGAAAAAGAAGGCTGAGGCAATGGCCGAAAGGAGGAGACAAGTGCTCGAGCGGAGGAGAGCAAAGACAGAGAAAGAGGAACACCTGGATGAACGTAGGGAGGAGACGCACCACTGTGTACCTGACGCAGGGGTTGGCAGTGTGCCAGAGGGGATGGCTGATGGTCTCACTAATCTGAACTTGGAGAGCGGAGGCGTGAACCTTATGGATAACACCGAGACGCACGATCATCGATTGCAAGAAATCGCAAAAATATATCACGGGGATGGGCAAATCTGCATGGCCGCGGCTGATTCTGAGGACGACGTTTACGGAGCAGTTGGCGAATCCCGGCAGCATCATGGGGAAGTTCTTGAAGAGGAGCCGGATGATGAAGAAGAGATTTGGTCACCCGAGGATGTTGATTGGAATGAGATTGCCGAACAGGCGGTAACGGAATACAGAGGGTGCACTCCCGAATATGACGAAGGGGAGGAAGAGAGCGAGGAGAGTGACCCGGCACAAGGGGTAAGCGATTGGGAGCTGGAGGAAAGCGAGGAGGGAGAAAGTCTGGGCAATGATGAAGAGGAAGAAGATGACAGGAACAGAGGAATACCGGATGACATGGAGCAGGCGAGGGAAGAGCCAGAGGTCGTCGAAAATGAAGCAGCATTCCCGGACAACGTCGAACTCGAAGATGCTGAAGACAACGATGACGAAGAGATATTTTACAGTGAACCGTCTGCTGAATGGGACCAGGATGGTTCCGATTTGCACAGCGACCTCTTTTCTGGTGCAGACGAAAGGGAAATTCATTAAAGACTTTAAGGTACTAGTATAGTACGCAAAAGCACTGGATGACAGAATGATGATGAGGAGGAATGCTTGAACGAGGGTATTGACGATCACCACTGGTAGTTGGAAGACGAGGACGAGGGAGAAGGAGATGGTGCAGCTTATAACACTGAAAGAGAGAACGGCTACGATGAAACCTGATTTGGTGAAGACTAACACGAAAATGACAATAGACGGCAGGAGCAAAAATGATACATTCAGAATGAATATTCAGATTGTGTTTTGGGCAGTTTAATGCTGGATAAGATGACTCCGATAACAGCAAAGAGGAAAGATTTGGAGGACAAGCTGGAAGAGAGAGAGGATAGGAATGAGGACTCTATAAGCAGGAGAGAGTGAGGGTTTCGAAGCTCTTTACTGAGATGGGGAGCGTGATTCAAACGAGGAGGCTGCACATCTACTGTGGGATAACCATGGAGACAGGGGATGACACCGTGCAAGACATATGCACTTGGACGTCAATTTGGAGAGAGAACGGCATTAGAAAGAGAGGCGGCAAAACATCGTGTAGACAATAAACACAGACAAGATGCCAGTGATCATGAAAATCTGGAGGAGAATTAATGAAAGCAAACAAGAGCATAGACAATGAACATAGGACAAGTTGATTGGTATATTAAACCTAATAGGACTTTGTGGATCACGTGAAGAAAACTATGAAGTGATTTGACTCATGAGTGCGAGGCTTGCGGCACACACAGGATTAGTATCGAGGGGTACAGCTTTCAGAGCACAGAGCCATGTTGAAGATATACATAACTGAGGCTTTATCAGCTTATGATGATATCAAAAGAGCATAATGACGAAATGAACTGCACGAAAGAACGAAGAGAAGGATACATATTTCGCCGGGTTTGACCCTTTCATCGCAAAGGCTTGCCTGAACTGGCGTCAGATGGTGACTCAAGAGCTAAACGAAGAGGAATGCGAGCACTGGAAGAGAATATAAACAGTGTAAGAAGAAAAACGACTTGGATCACAAGGACATTTGATGAATAGATTAGGAATCTAATGTGCAGTAGATCTTTGTTGTCTTAAAAGGAAAACACAAGCGTTTGATATAGGTTGTAAGCCAGAAAAGGCTGAAAATCACTGGCAAGTGCGTGAAGGGAAAGCCAAGGGAAGTACGAAAATGGGATGGCATTGTTAACACCATTTGCATAAAGTATGACAGCCACATGAATATCTCAAGTTGTCAAAATGGGAGTAACGAAACGGAATAGTATCTGTTGTCTTGGTGCCCTATCTATCGGAAAATAAAAATGGCATATATGACGTAAATATTCTAAAGGTATTCCATACCAAAAAAAAAAGAAAGAAGAAAACTCTGGTCAAATCAAACATGCATAAAATTAGCACTGAGTAAAAGAAGATGTTTAGATGCTGATCAGGCTTGAAATGATGATCTTTTAAGAAGTAATGAAAAGAAGAAAAACTACCAAAAAAAAAAAAAAAGCAAAGGGAACAAAAAGACTGATGAAACTTATTATTAATGTAAATCAAATATGCATAGATTGAGCACTGAGTGAAAGAAAATGTTTTAGATGCTGATCAGGCTTCAAATAATGATCTACTGAGAAGTAATGAAAAGAAGAAAAACTAACAAAAAAAAGCAAAGGGAACAAAGATAATGATGAAACTTATTATTAATGTAAATCAAATATGCATAAATTTAGCACTGAGTGAAAGAAAATGTTTTAGATGCTGATCAGGCTTGAAATAATGATTTACTAAGAAGAAATGAAAAGAAGAAAAATTACAAAAAAGCAAAGAGAACAAAAAGAACGATGAAACTTATTATGAATGTATTGAATATTGATATCTTTTAATCTTTATATGAAAATGTTATACAATGTGTAACATTGATGATTGTATTCTATTGAATACTTGTACATATGTAAATAAAGTAATATATTTTCATATCTTTCGGTGGCAATACTCTTTTTTTTTTCCTGTGTCCAATAAGTGCAAATGGGTAGAATGTACATGCATTATGAATGACAGCTGGTTAGTAGTTGTAGCACTTTTCTGCCATGATAAGAATTGATCACTCGTATAATATAGATATCCAGAAAACGTAAACATCAAATCCGATTCACAGTTATTCAAATAATCATTCCTGCCATTGTTAGTCAAGACACAGACATTGCCGCAGTATGTTTGAGGTGACTGGTGTCTGTACACGCACTTGTGAATGTGCATATTATAAAAGGTCACATTTTACGGCTCAGAATGGTTTAACTTAATAAAAAAAAAATGACACTTTAACTACATGTACTAAGACATTGTACATGTACAGTCCACTCCCGTTATAATGAACACGGTTATGACAAAATTTTGGATACAACGAAGTAAAATTTAGGGCTGCAACATTATTAACTCTGTGTATTTTTGTTTATTCATTCGGTTATAACGAAATTTCGATATAACGAAAGAAAATTGCCGGTCCTGAGGATTTCATTATAACGGGAGTCCACTGTACAAGGAAAATTAGCAACATTCATACTCATGGCAGTGTAATTACATGTAGGTTCCCATTTTTGCATTGGTGGCCGTGTGATTAGGTTCCTATTTGATCCATCATGAGGATGAATAAGGTGTGTGCTGATGTTACAGCTTTTTCTTTGAAATGTAAAATTCTGATGTGTTTTCAGGACTTTCCGTGATATGTGTACACAATGTGGTTGAGGTGTTGATGATGAAGTCATTAAAGGTGAAAGAATTGGTCAACTACCATACCATAAATGAAAACAAGAGAGAAATAAAACACAAGAAATGATGCAACATACATGTAATTAATACACCTTGATGACAATTAATATTTTCACATGATGCTTTTAATGAGTGCCAACAACCATTGCACTTCAAGAACACATGACTTTATGATCATGTAGAAAAAGAGATACATGCCTTGTTTCCATTAATGAAGTGTCTGTTTCAATTCAGTCGCCTGGTACAAATACAAACAACAACATAAACGTGAACGAGAGTTTGTAGGAATGGGTTATGATGTGCACACATATCATACAGTCAACCTTGCCTAAGTTGAATCTATTTGGACTGAAGAAACAGCTTTGACTTGGAGAAAATTTGACTCCTGATGGATTAAACTCAATAGAATAGAAAGAGGATTTGAAAGGACCTTCAACTTGGGCAATTGTTCGAATTATGCGAGGTTGACTTCAGCAAGGTTGACTGTATTGAACTACAGTGGGACCTCATAATAAGGAAATCAGATACAGCGAGATTCCTAATACTAATACACCAGTAACCAGGAAATTCAGTGGTCCCAGGCAGCCTGTTATAACAAGGCTCTTCTATACCAGGATGTCAGTATTTGACTCCTGATTTTATCTTTCATACAAATACAGCGTAGATGTATTATACCCAATAGCCAAACACATACCGATACATATATTGTATTGATTTCATATAGGGCCTTGTAGCTCTGCCAATATAACAAGGTTTGTCTTCATAATACAGTATAAGCATGAACAGTTATACAGCTGTATATGGCATACTGCACGCACAAATTCATCGCTCATGTAAATTGCAACAGATTGACAATACATGTACAGGGGAAACTCGGTATAACGAACACTGCTATAACGAGATATCGGTTATTACGAGGAAATTTTCCCGGTCCCAAATTTCCTTCCACACAAGTCTATGTAAAATGCTACTCTTATAGCGAGATCGGCTATAACGAAATAACTGCTATAACGAGATAAATTTTGTGACTTCCAAACAAAGAAAAACATAGCCAATCAAACCTGTTATAGCGAGGTAAAGCAAAATTTCCTCGGGTAAAGCTTTACTTCGCCTGTGCTATCACCTTCCGAGATTGTAAAGCTCGATGCGCCAAAAACTGTCTTGTACACACATATTTTCTTCAGTGCACTCCAGCTAGCACCGCATGTTGTACGTGTATGTGTGTGTGTGCGCACACACTGATACATGCAGAAAATGTGGTGGGACGGCCATATGTATACATGACATCATCATGACGTTTAGCAGGTGTGAGGCAATCTGATGCTGTGATTGGCTTTCTACGTAGGGAATTCCC